>NC_092819.1:151760963-152072035 GCF_023375885.2 Dermacentor andersoni | reverse complement strand
ATATTGAACCGTTGTGCGATGCCCATTCCCGTCACCATGGAAGCCGCCGTGGAACAGGTCTGTGTCACGGAACCATCTGCAAAAATATGTTCGGTATATTCACACATGTCAGCAATGTAGGATAACGCGAAATGCTTGAGCCCCGCAAGTGGCATTTTCAAATTTTTCGTTATTCCAGGGATTGAGAGTCTCACCGTTGGCTTTACCATCGTCCTGAGTGGAACTTCTGGTATGTCATGAGGTTCGAAATCCGAAGGCAAAGAGTCTTGCTGCGACAACATGGCTTCTGAGTAGGCGGCGACAGGCCGTATGCTTGTGATGTTCTTCAGTGGACGATTCCTGTGTCTAGTCAGTCGCCTTAGATGCACTCGCAATGGCTCAGATTGCAGTTAAACTCGACCTGGGCACGTGCGTGCCTCTGCAATAGTGACCCAAGTAGGCGCACATCGTTGTAGCCCTAGGGAAAATCTCATTGCTCGAGCCTGAGCACTCTCAAGTGCGCCTACAGCTGTTGTACTAACCTGAGAAAGTACTGGCGCACTGTAGCGGAGGTAACTAACCAAGCGTCCCTGGTATAGCTGCAGAAGAGATGATTTGGATGGCTCCCATGATTTTCCGGATATATGTCCGATGATTTGAGTAAAGCTATCCAGCTATCCAGTCGAAACCTAAGCAGTCATGGCGGCATTACGGAATCACGGTGTAGACGAGCCGTATGTAAATATACGGAAAGATATCTATAGCGGCTCCACAGCCACCGTAGTCCTCCATAAAGAAAGCAACAAAATCCCAATAAACAAAAGCGTCAGGCAGCTAGATACGATCTCTCCTATGCTAATCACAGCGTGTTTACAGGAGGTATTCAGAGACCTGGATTGGGAAGAATTGGGGATAAAAGTTAATGGAGAATACATTAGTAACTTGCGATTCGCTGATGATATTGCCTTGCTTAGTAACTCAGCGGACCAACTGCAATGCATGCTCACTGACCTGGAGAGGCAAAGCAGAAGGATAGGTCTAGAAATTAATCTGCAGAAAACTAAAGTAATGTTTAAAAGTCTGGAAAGAGAACAGCAGTTTACGATAGGTAGCGAGGCTCTGGAAGTTGTAAAGTAATACATCTACTTAGGGCAGGTAGTGACCACCGATCCGGATCATGAGACTGAAATAATCAGAAGAATAAGAATGGGCTGGGGTGCGTTTGGCAGGCATTCTCAGATCATGAACAGCAGGTTGCCATTATCCCTCAAGAGAAAAGTGTATAACAGCTGTGTCTTACCAGTACTCACGTACGGGGCAGAAACTTGGAGGCTTACGAAAAGGGTTCTACTTAAATTGAGGACGACGCAACGAGCTACGGAAAGAAGAATGATTGGTGTAACGTTAAGGGATAAGAAAAGAGCAAATTGGGTGAGGGAACAAACGCGAGTTAATGACATCTTAGTTGGAATCGAGAAAAAGAAATGGGCATGGGCAGGAGATGTAATGAGGAGGGAAGATAACCGATGGTCATTAAGGGTTACAGACTGGATTCCAAGGGAAGGGAAGCGTACCAGGGGACGGCAGAAAGTTATGTGGGCGGATTAGATGAAGAAGTTTGCAGGGACGACATGGCCACAGTTAGTACATGACCGGGGTAGTTGGAGAAGTATGAGAGAGGCCTTTGCCCTGCAGTGGGCGTAACCAGGCTGATGATGATCCAGCTTTTTTCTTAATGCAAAGATGTGCTTCGACCAAGATAAGTCACGGTCGATGATGACTCCGAGAAACTTGTAGTGGGTTACTGAAGGTATTATCTTTCCATCGTTCATAACGGGGCAGCAGGCAATTGACTCCGTGTAAATGTCATGGTTACACTTTTTGACGGTGAGAGCTGCAGTCCTCGACTGTTTAGGTATGTCGACGTTATTGACACCGCGCGCTGCAGCTTCGTTTGCACTTACAAGCGCGTTAATCTCGTAATCCGTATACAGATGTGATCTACGTACACATAGACCGAGACTGTGCCTGTGAGTTCTTTGATGAGTCCAACGAGAAGGACATTAAATAAAGATGGGCTCAGCACACCTCCTTGAGGCAGCCCATGATGTACGAGACGCTTCCTTGTTTCACCGTCTAGAGTTGTCATGAATATCTGTCTCTTGAACACAGTTGGCTATCCACTGATGCATACGGCCACCGATGCCATGTTCTTGAAGCGCATTTAAATTGCATCATGTAGAACAGTGTCAAAAGCGCCCTTATTATGAAGGCAGACAGCAGCCGTCAATCGACAGCGACGTTTTTCATGTTCAATATTTGTTACTAGGTCAATAACGCTTTCGATTGAATGGCGTTACTGCATCTGGATATATATTCCGTATGGATATTATGTATATTGAACCAGTCATTTCGTCTGGATATAAATTACGCTTCGTCAAAAACCACTCCAGGCGCGTCAAGACCATGCGTTCCATGGGTTTTCCTATGCAACTGGGAAGCGCCACATTTCTGGAGGAAAGGATAGCATGGAGTGTCTTTCCTGGTTTAAATAATGTCACGATCTTGCTTGTCTTCTAGTGTGCAGGCACAGTTCCCGAAGACCAAGAGTGATTGTATAAAGCCATTAGGTTGTAAAGCTCTTAAGTCGCTCGAGGGCCTAGATGACGCAAGCAAGAATAGGTAATGCCATCAGGCCCAGGCGCACTTGAGTGCGTTGAAGAGGCAATCGCTGCACTTAGCTCTTGCAGCGTGAATGAGAAGTCGAGATGATCCTCCATTGTTGGAAGAGCGCACCTGAATAGTGAAGCTACCGCTGTTGTAAATACGGAGAGGTGCATGCAGAAATCTTCCGCGATTTCCTTCTGACTGCGCGTCTGGATGATGGCCAAACCTCGGAAGAGACGTAGTTGTTGCGGAGAAGATAGTAGGGCTCGTACGGCATGCCATATCGTGGACAATGGTTTCCTTGGGTCCAGGCTGGTGCAAAAGGTCCTCCAACTTTGTCTGTCGAGCTTGTATAAGTATCTTTGAATTTTCTTTTGCACATACGGCGTGACGTCCTCAAGTCTGATATCAATTTAGTTCGCTTGTATTTCCTCTCGACGCGACATCGGACTGCCCGAATCTCTTCATATATAACGTCAACTGGTCTTGAATTTGATGTTCCGCTTAATTTGTGACGTCACACATGGTCTCGCGAGAATCTCGGCGCTGGCGAGCAGGACCCGTCCGCATTTACATGCGCACTGTAAACGGGTCGGGCTGGATAGGCTACCCCATGATGTCGGGCTCACTCAGCCCCACTCAAGGCTTGTTCAGTCCGACCGGCAAGCCTTTACATGAACTCGGCAGGCATATTCCAGCCCGACAAGCCGACTCGACCTGCTTCTGTCAGGTTCCTGTAAACGTCCCGAAAGACGAAAATTACATGGCGCCAAGCGGCCTGGGTCGAGAGTATTGTACAGCACCAAGAATAAATGTTGCTGACTTATGTTTGAACTTTTATTTTATTGAATGGAAACGTCATAAACACAAGCATCAATACAACTAATAATAAACAGATTCTTCATTTGTGGATTCATAGGGAACAAATATGTATGTACATATTTACTCCTTGCTAGTTTGCTAGTACTTTGATGGTAATAACTAAACTCTCTTGTCAATGCCCTTAGGGCCTGTAAGGTATTTTAAATAATTTGTACTGAAGGCACTGGGCAGTATGCATGGTGCTAGTGAATGAGAAGAAGACGACGAGGAGTGCTTGCTTCCCCGTTTCGATATAGCGCCGACCTGTCTAAGCCTACCGCTGCAACCTAGAAGTAGTGCTGCTAGGCGAACATCCCCGTTGCAAAATAAATACATGTTACAGGGTACAAATATGCTTAAATGCAAATAATAATTAAATTATCAGTATACAAGTATGGGCATGAGAGTACTTTTACAGCCGCCGAGGGAGATTGCTGACCTCCCTTGACCAAAATTTCCATCAAACTCCCGCAAGGGCGACGTGTCACAGCGAGTGCATCTCCTCCGATATACAGACAATGAAGTTAAAAGGAATTTGCGAGTGCCCGTGTGACAGGGGTATATGCCAGACCTGTCTATCTCAGGGGCGCAATTCCCCTCAAAACAGGAAGAGATGTACTGCTTTAAAAGTGAGAAAAGTAGCAATAAAAATAAAAGAGAGTTAACAGAACGTGATTTGTACCAATTAGACTCCTATTTGAACTCATAACTATCATTTCACATTTGCTCTACTCAGTCAATCCACTCGATGGCTATAGCATCGTGCTGCTAGCAAGAGGTCATTGGTTCGATTCCTGACCACGGCGGCCACATTCAGAGAGCTCTATTTCAAGATACGCTCGTGTACCCTACTTGTGGCGAGCAGTCAAGATCGCCAAGTGGTTAAAATAAATAAGGAGGAATCCTCTACATCTTATAGCATGAACCCTCATATGAATGAACCCTCTACATGAACCCTCACAAACCTCTTTTCAAATTCTGGAGGCTAAACTAAAAAATTCAACTTACCGGAACACTTTTCACACTGTAGTTCACTTCAAGAACAGCGCAGCTTTATCCATACTTATCCCAAGCAGAATAACAGAGAAAAATAGCATGAATGATCGGTTCATTTCTCGTTGACACATACGTGCTATAAGGACAAACGCAGCATACGAAGTAAGAACAATTAAAGAAAAGCCTTCCGGGACTCGAAGTAAAGAATCTAAATTCAACAGAAGTCACATCAGAGGAATAAATACCCACAGTGGCCGCTGCTCCTGTTGACACGAATTTTGTCTATAAGCCTTAAATTGCCTGAAGTGTTCATCTTCGCCTTCACTTAAACCAAAATTGCTATATCATTACCTTAAACATAACGAAAAGAAGTACTGACTGGACACCAACGATTACTTCAGTCCAAAATTATAGTATCAGAACACAGCTCGCCAGACAACTAAATTGTGCTGAGAAATGCAAGCAAACCAAAAACCTAGATCCAGATTTCCTTCACACAAGCACCTTTTACTCTCATTATTTCCTCCGAGCCGTCAACGTAACGATACAGGGCTAGCCATGCTTTTGAGAAGTTTGAAAGGTGAAAGGATTGCTTGAGCTAGATGCAGATCACATGTTTCTTATGTCCTTCGACACGTAGCAGTTGCGGCATACCGTCGTCGTGAAGTTTACGCACGCAGAAACCACAGTGCAGCGCCCCTGCATGGGGCTGTGGTTGTACATTATATATAACCTTCAGCGATCGGAAAGCGCGTTTTCCGCTCTTGGCCGGCGGAGAGGGGAGGCTTCGTTCCGGCCGCGAAGCTCTCCACATCTCTGTAAGGGGCCTTGTGGTGGTCTCGTGCTGACGATGCCCTCTCGGTGAGCGCATATTTCCCCCCTCATATTTTAAGAGATTCAATACACACAAGCATTTGACTCGCAAACCAGATCTTTTTCAAGGGAATTTTCCACGTCTCAGTAATTTCTCTCGTCGTATTCGAGTGCTGATTGCCGTGTTATAGTTTGTTAACGAAGCTTTCCCTCGAGTCTAAATATTTTAAGGCAGTTTTCCTAGCCTCTAAAGCCGCTCGAGTCCGCTCTCCTCCTCGGGCAGCCATTTTTCCAAGAAAGTATGCCCTACAACCACTCGGAAAAACCGACTATCGCGGACAACATGAGTCTCTTTCCATGTAAGTGTGAGGCTAGGAGCAGGAGCTGTGGCGCTTGAAAGAAGCCTGGGGCCTGACGAACCAACCGACTGAGCTATCTTTCCGGGCAACATCGAAGGGTCACGAGTTCAAATCACCTGTTATGTTCCTTTTTTTTTCGCCCCTTTTTCTTTCTTTTTTTTCTTTCTTTTAATGTCTTTTCCTTTACTTTATCACTGTACGGGAACCCTCCTAAAAAAAAAAAGAAAGATATATAACTTCAAATATGTATGACCTCACATGTGCAGGTCATAAATACTAGGTTCTCTAGCCGAGTGCCATCCATGCGGTATAACCGAGCTCCGATTGGTCCACCTTGACTGATCAAATAGGGCACCACTGTAGGTTAAATGAGGCGTACAACTCCTGCGGGACCCGCCGTGGTTGCTCAGTGGTTATGGTGTTAGACTGCTGAGCACGAGGTCGCGGGATCGGACCCCGACCACGGCGGCCGCATTTAGATGGGGGCGAAATGCGAAAACACCCGTGTACTTAGAATTAGGTGCACGTTAAAGAACCCCAGGTGGTCGAAATTTTCGGAGTCCTCCACTACGGCGTGCATAATCAGAAAGTGGTTTTGTCACGTAAAACCCCATAAATTAATTTTTAATTTAACTCCTACGGGGACAGTAGAGTATCCGTCTCCAGTGCAAGAGGACCGTGATTCAAATCCCGGTGCCGCGCAATTCTCCACCGGAAAATAAAAAAAAAACCGTGTGTTGAGAAAATTGCACAAACAGGCCTGGAGTGCGGCCTGATCCCGGTGACCAGAACCGGTAACGCACTCTCTCACCAGAGCAGGATTGGCCACCCTGGTGCAGTACTTGGCCACAACCTCCTATATGAATACAACAATCGAACCCCGGCCCTCAGTCCCCAGCAGCCGCGAAGCAACTGACCACGGCGGCGGTCAGATCTCTGACGCTGCAGAGGGTGCTAAGAATACCTGGCTCCGGACAGGCCACCTGGCAACGTTTGAACCTGGCAACGTTTAACGTTAGAACGCTATCTAGTGAGGTGAGTCTAGCAGTGTTATTGGAGGAATTAGAGGGTAGTAAATGGGATATGATAGGGCTCAGTGAGATTAGGAGGACAAAAGAAGCATATACAGTGCTATAAAGCGGGCATGTACTGTGTTACCGGGGCTTAGCGGAGAGACGAGAACTAGGAGTCGGATTCCTGATTAATAAGGAAATAGCTGGTAATATACAGGAATTCTATAGCATTAACGAGAGGGTGGCATGTCTTGTTGTGAAACTTCATAAGAGGTACAAAATGAAGGTTGTACAGGTCTACGCTCCTACATCTAGTCATGATGACCAGGAAGTAGAAAGCTTTTGTGAAGACGTAGAATCGGCGATGGGTAAAGTCAAAACAAAATACACTATACTGATGGGCGACTTCAATGCCAGGGAAGGCAAGAAGCAGGCTGAAAACAAGTCAGTGGGGGAATATGGCATAGGCTCTAGGAATAGCAGAGGAGAATTATTAGTAGAGTTTGCAGAACAGAATAATATGCGGATAATGAGTACCTTTTTCCGCAAGCGGGTTAGTCGAAAGTGGACGTGGAGGAGCCCGAATGGTGAGACTAGATATGAAATCGACATCATACTCTGCGCGAACCCTGGCATCATTCAAGATGTAGACGTGCCCGGCAAGGTACGCTGCAGTGACCACAGGATGGTAAGAACTCGAATTAGCCTAGACTTGAGGAGGGAACGAAAGAAACTGGTACACAAGAAGCCAATCAATCAGTTAGCGGTAAGAGGGAAACTAGAGGAATTCCGGATCAAACTACAGAACAGGTATTCGGCTTTAACTCAGGAAGAGGACCTTAGTGTTGAAGCAATGAACGACAATCTCATGGGCATCATTAAGGAGTGCGCAATAGAAGTCGGTGGTAACGCCGTTAGACAAGAAACCAGTAAGCTATCGCAGGAGACGAAAGATCTGATCAAGAAACGCCAATGTATGAAAGCCTCTAATCCTACAGCTAGAATAGAACTGGCTGAACTTCCTAAGTTAATCAAGAAGCGTAAGACAGCGGACATCAGGAACTATAATATGGATGGAATTGAACAGGCTCTCAGGAACGGAGGAAGCCTAAAAACAGTGAAGAAGAAACTAGGAATAGGCAAGAATCAGATGGGTGCGTTAAGAGACAAAGCCGGCAATATCATTACGAATATGGATGAGATAGTTCAAGTGGCTGAGGAGTTCTATAGAGATTTATACAGTACCAGTGGCACCCACGACGATAGTGGAAGAGAGAATAGCCTAGAGGAATTCGAAATCCCACAGGTAACGCCAGAAGAAGTAAAGAAAGCCTTAGGAGCTATGCAAAGGGGGAAGGCAGCTGGGGAGGATCAGGTAACAGCAGATTTGTTGAAGGATGGTGGTTAGATTGTTCTTGAGAAACTGGCCACCCTGTATACGCAATGCCTCATAACCTCGAGCGTACCGGAATCTTGGAAGAACGCTAACATAATCCTAATCCACAAGAAAGGGGACGCCAAAGACTTGAAAAAATTATAGACCGATCAGCTTACTGCCCGTTGCCTACAAAGTATTTACTAAGGTAATCGCAAATAGAATCAGGAACACCTTAGACTTCTTTCAACCAAAGGACCAGGCAGGATTCCGTAAAGGCTACTCAACAATAGACCATATTCACACTATCAATCAAGTGATAGAGAAATCTGCAGAATATAACCAACCCTTATATATAGCTTTCATTGATTACGAGAAAGCGTTTGATTCAGTCGAAACCTCAGCAGTCATGGAGGCATTACGGAATCAGGGTGTAGATGAGCCACATGTAAAAATACTGGAAGATATCTATAGCGGCTCCACAGCCACCGTAGTCCTCCACAAAGAAAGCAACAAAATCCCTATAAAGAAAGGCGTCAGACAGGGAGATACGATATCTCCAATGCTATTCCCAGCATGTTTACAAGAGGTATTCAGAGGCCTGGAGTGGGAAGAATTGGGGATAAAAGTTGATGGAGAATACCTTAGCAACTTGCGATTCGCTGATGATATTGCCTTGCTTAGTAACTCAGGAGACCAATTGCAATGCATGCTCACTGACCTGGAGAGGCAAAGCAGAAGGGTGGGTCTGAAAATTAATCTGCAGAAAACTAAAGTATTGTTTAACAGTCTCGGAAGAGAACAGCAGTTTACGATAGGTAGCGAAGCACTGGAAGTGGTAAGGGAATACATTTACTTAGGGCAGGTAGTGACCACGGATCCGGATCATGAGACTGAAATAACCAGAAGAATAAGAATGGGTTGAGGTGCGTTTGGCAGGCATTCTCAAATCATGAACAGCTGGTTGCCACTATCCCTCAAAAGGAAAGTGTACAACAGCTGTGTGTTACCAGTACTCACATATGGGGCAGAAACTTGAAGGCTTACGAAAAGGGTTCTGCTGAAATTGAGGACGACGCAACGAGCTATGGAAAGAAGAATAATGGGTGTAACGTTAAGGGATAAGAAAAGAGCAGATTGGGTGAGGCAACAAACGCGGGTAAACGACATCTTAGTTGAAATCAAGAAAAAGAAATGGGCATGGGCCGGACTTGTAATGAGGAGGGAAGATAACCGATGGTCACTAAGAGTTACGGACTGGATTCCAAGGGAAGGGAAGCGTAGCAGGGGGCGGCAGAAAGGTAGGTGGGCGGATGGCATTAAGACGTTTGCAGGGACAACGTGGCCACAATTAGTACATGACCGGGGTAGTTGGAGAAGTATGGGAGAGGCCTTTGCCCTGCAGTGGGCGTAACTAGGCTGATGATGATGATGATACATTTATATATATATATATATATATATATATATATATATATATATATATATATATATATATATATATATATATATATATATAAACGAGAAGAAAGGTGGTTAACCGAGGGTCCCGATTTTTATTAGTCATATCATAAGGAGCCAACAAACACTGACACCAAGGACAACAAAGGGGGAATTACTTGTGTTGGCTTCTTATGATATGACGATATATATATATATATATATATATATATATATATATATATATATATATATATATATATATATATATATATATATCCTTTTTTCACGCTCGATTGGCTAAAACACCTGACGATGAAGTAATTGTTGTCATTGTCAATTAGTACGTGATGCATTGGTACTAGGGCATCCGCGTGTCATCCGGGGGTGCCGTCTGTGTGAAGCAGAGGCCAAAGTGGTGTGTTGCCTCCGCCGGGGGGCCTTAAAGGTCCAAACACCCAGCACCGGCTCAACGCCCAGGATCCCCCTTTCTCCAGACACGGCTTAGCCGCGCACGGCTGCAGGCGGGAGGGCCCAACCCTGCTGTGCTCGGGTACGTGGTGTTGAAACCCACCAAACGCCTGCTGACGCAGATGCCCCAGCGGGGTATTCCATTTTGTCGCGAGAACGTATACTGACGACCAATAATAGAGGACAGCAGACAAGGATGACAAGACCCGACAAGGTCTGGGAAGGACACAGACGCTCGGAATGCATTGGGTAAGGAAGTGAGCAAGGGCTTGTAGATAAGCAAAAGCCTCACACTTGCCGGTAAACATGACTGTGTCAACCACTTCTCGTATTTTTCCTCTTGTTAAAGTAGAGAAAAACGTCAAGAAAATAATCGCCGGAGCAGACATTATTTGTTGTTAGGGCTAATGTTTGTTTTAAATGTGCTAGTAAGTTTTGACAACGAGGATTCGTAGAGATAAGTTTGTCACATGATTTCCGAGCAGCTTTCTTTGCCATTACATCTTTCTGTGAGCTATTTCGCATGTTAAAGTACATCGTTTGTGCCTCAACAGAGGCCGTTGCTTGTGTTAATCCTTTTTAATTGCTATCACGCTATCCGCATCTTCGGGCTGCCAGAGAAAAAACATATTATTTCTTCCCCTTTTCGCGCCCCATAGGAAGGAAAATTACCGATGTTTCCCCGATTTTTTTTTAGCATAACACCCGAATTGCACCCCCCGAGTTTCAGTGCGCATAAAACCCGAAAATAAACGACGCTATTTATTTACTGACATAAAAGCATGACTGAAAAGCTAAGCGACAAAGATATTAGAAACAAATTGTGGCAGCAAATTGGCTACAAAGAAAAAAAAAAGAAATCAAATGCGAGATGTGGCCAGAATGTATTCATTTCTTTTCTCTTCTTTTTGTTTCTTTTCGTTAATTTTGCTAGAAAATAGGTAACTTTACCCGGAGGGCCCTTACACGTTTCTTTATCGCTGTGCCACGTCACATTTTTGCGAGCAACCGCTGATAGTGCATGGTTTCGGGTACATTCTCCGCCGACACAGTGTCGTCGCGATCACACATACCTTTCGATAATACGGTTGTAGTTGTCACTCCAGACCTGCAGGCAGTCCTCTTGTCCAGGCGGAATGTGGCCAATGATGTGAACCTGTAAGGACGCCAAGGAGGCTGACCGCTAAGTAGTCTACGCAGCTGTAGGCCACTCTGAATGCTGTTTAATCATCACTTCTGTTAGGTTTTATATAGCTCTAGCGTAACCTTGACCAATTAGACACCGTGTAATCACCGTCCAATTATATTCCCTCGAATCTCGACACTTCTGAATTTTCGTAAGTTGACGGCTAATAAGTACGCTACTGCAACTGGAAGACAGGGATAACGACGACACTGCAACACATATATTGTGGAGCGCAATTTAAGAGCCATTCCACCAGCCGCTTTTTCTTTTTTACTAGCTGGCCACTACATGCATGTGGCCACTTCAGTCATGAAACCCTCCTCTTTCATTGCGTTTTATGATTTTCTGGCCTGAAAGAGAGGGAGCTTGCACATCCAATGGTTCACTGAGGAATTAGCACTAAATGCCCACTGCAGCAAAATATATATAATGAGATAACGATATAAAAATGAGATAACGTCGACATGAAGCAGCCTCCATGAAAAAAACATGTTTCGCGTACAAGATAAAGCATGCCAAGGTAGTCGTTTTTTTACCAAATTTTAAAAACAAACGTTCCCATTACAGATCGCTAAAGGTGATGTATGACAAAGAAAATTCAAGACAAACATGGCTCCTTGGCATGGCTTCCGAGATTGAGTGGTACCAGCGGCACGCTGGCAATATAGGAGGTGACTTGCTGGGATTTGTTTCACATCCAGTAACAACAAGGTGCACCTGTCAACGTCGGTTTGGGTTCAATATGGAAGCTGTTATTAGAAAAATAAAATAATTACCTGCCCTTCAACTTTACTAGATTTGCATTGACAGTATGCGTACTAACCATTTATAACCATTTATTCAGGCAAACATTCCACCACGTGAAGAAGACCTTCGAAAATTTTGAAATGTTCTGCAAGTGTCCAGAGAACAAATTCGACGAACACCCGAAGAGGCCCCTAGACAGCGAGGTGAACGCGGAGCAATAGTACAAGCGCCATCGAACGAGGCTCGGTCCCACGTGGCAGGTATTAACACCGGGGCGAGGAGGAGAAACAAAATTAAGCCGATTCCCTTCCGCGTGGCTGACTTCAGCGCAAGCACGAAATGTCAGAAAAGGCTCTGATGGTACACCCTTTGTTGGGCGATTCACTTCTTAGAAGCGTAAGTGAAACAGTAAACGTGATGGGAAGTGTGTCTTGAAGAAGTCGTATATGTGGTATAGTCTAATGCGTGACCCGTAACCTGTGAAACCTTATCTTTGCTGTTCACGTTCCCAAGATGGTGCCTGGCCTGCAGTATGGCTGCGCTTGTCGTGATTGTGTCCTATCTAAAGCCCCCTGGGACACCTTATCAAACTACATCATCGCGCCTAGCCTTCGCGTCGTCTTGTCATTTCCGCAAGCTAATTATGGAGAACTAGGTGGTCGTTCTTTTACTACTAGAGTAGTTATGAGTAATAGAAGAAGAGGTAAAGAGGGTTTCTAATGGGTTTCGCATGCTCATTGAAAGGTGTCATTCAGCAACAGGAGCGCAAGAAAATGACGCCAACGACACGAGCACAAGCGCGAACTGACCACTGCTTACTCTCCTCAATTAAATTTATTATAGAGAAACTGATAGCAGCATGTCAAGAAAAAAAAACATGTGAAAGAATCTATAAAGCAAAGTTCAAAAGAAAACTTGCTTGCTTTTTTTCAGCGTTTAGCTAGGCTAATTTGAGCCTTTTACAGTCTGTTGTTCCAGAGATCAACGTTACCTCATCCTCATAGAGTGAAATCAACGACATCCTCCATTCCATACGGAAATTTCTGCAACTGCGCTTTACGCCAAAGCACCGTGAAGACACAAACGCGCCCCACTAGAATGCAAACATAGATTCAAAGGCAACAGCGAAGTTCTCTCATCACGAACTATCAATGAAGTCGAATTGTTTTGCATGAGTATTGGCTTAAGCATGGAGTGGCATTCCTCCAGCCGCTGCATGCGTAAGCCAATCATCCTTGAATTTGATTAGCACCATTGACCATCGTTAGACACGTGCTTGTGTTGCTTGCTAGTTTTTAGATTTTCTTCAATTGCGCGATGTATGTACCCGCGCATAGATTTTTTTTTTCGAGCGCATAGAAAACATCAGTTTTGAGTTGAGCGCTTGTGTTGCTTGCCACATTTTTCGTGCGTCGTCATTCCTGCACTCAAGGTTTTTCAGAAAATTCAATACGAACCAGTCCACCTCTCCGTCCTATTACAAATGCAGATGGTTCGGATCACGCTGTGTGTTTAGACATCTTGCATGCTTTCCGTGAACTCTATGAAAGTAGGTGGACGGATCGCCCAATCATGTACTGAAATACCTTGTCAGGCAGCAAAGCGCAGAAATGGCCACTACGCCAACAATTTCAAAGGCAGAATGGATCAAGACAACGTCAAAAGCAAAATATGTACATCTCTATAAAAATTACGTAAATTGAACAAGAGCGCAAATTCGTAAAGAGGCAGGGAGCTTGACCAGGGTAACCTGTTCTGTCGAAGGGGAAAATGGGACTGAAGAACTGGCAACGTGAGAAGTATTTCACGATTTGCACGGACACAGAAGCACACATTGCAGCGTTCAAGATTTGCACAAGAGCTGCGAAACAATTGGCGATTAAAGAAGATTTGGAAAACATTGCATGGCGTTCAACGGGCTTAACTTCTATACGCTATCCTAAGTAGATCAAGTACAGAAGATAACCATCATTTCGTGGCGGTCTTGTTTTTTTTATTTTTCGTTGTCTGGACGTAAAAATTCTACTTCCTAATGGGCCTCATATCCTCCAGACCAATCACCAAACAGCATCCTATATGAATGCTTCAGAGAAGCTGAAAAACTCAATATAAGAATTTTCGCTATCTCTTAGGATTAACCGGCGTGGTTGTATAGTGGCTAGAGCATGGCGGTGCTAAGCACGAGGTCACGGGATCAAATCCTGTTCACGACGGCTGCATTTTAACGAAGACGAAATTCAAAAACGGCCGTATGGCGTGCAGTGGATACACGTGGTCAGCCCTGTTTGGCGTAACTCATAAGCACATCATGGTTTCGCAAAGCAAAATCTCTGCAGTTTTTTTTTTTTTATTGTGTTAGGACTCACTATTTACTGAGAAGTTTGCTATTCGTGCGAAGGTGCACACAAGAGCCGGAAGCACGTAAGCATTGATCAATGATACGTTGAGTAGATACCTTTTTCCACTTATTTTCGGCACATTTTATCATTTACAATTTTGATCTTTTAACCATGCGCGTTTATTACATTGCCATATATTCCTATAAACCTAAAGTAGGCAGTAGTGCCAGGTATACATCGCCGACACTGGTTGAGAGATCTTAACACAACACTTTAGCAAATGTGGTAGACTAAAGCAAACCGTCAAACGGATAAGATTTTCTCTGTGCCCATAGCTTAACGTACGGAAAGACAAAAGCTACATAATCTGCAATGCTTACCTCTTTTCGCTACGGCATTGTTCCGAGGCGCCGTAAAATCTTTGCGATGGGTTTCAAACCGGCTTCCAATGTGTGTGAATTGGCCCGTGCAAAATGAAAGCGCAAATAACCCTCTGCCGTGGCTTAGTGGCTGTTACTTCGCTGCATTGGTGAGCATGCGGTTGCGGGTTCGATCCCATCCGCGATGGCTGCGTTTCGATGATGATGTGATAACTTTATTTGGAATCCGGCGATTGGGAGGCCCGGGCCTGGGGCCGCCTAGATGGCCACTGGGAGCTGCTGCTCCCGTGCGGCTTCCTTGGCTCGCTGGACGGCCCAAAGTTGGTCTTGGAGTTCTGAGCTCAGCAGCACGGCCGACCACCGCGCCCGTAGATTTTCTGGGGAGACTGCCATTTTATTTTGGTATATTTCACAATCCCACAACATGTGTTGAAGGGTGGCTCTAACAGACTTGCAGAGCTTGCACATATCGCTCTCGTATGTAACGGGGTAGAAAGTTTTTAGTTGCACGGGACTCGTATAAGTTTCTGTTTGTAGTCACCTCCAAGTAACGGACTCAGCTCTGTTCAGTTTAGTGTGAGGCGGTGGTAATACTCGCCTCCGATTTTGGTAGAATTTGGTAATATCGCTCGTGTTAATATATCTTTTTCTCTCCAGATTTCCTCCTCCGCGTTCTCCTGACCGATGGAAGTCACTCTTTGCTCAGCTCGGCGAGTGAGACCTCGAGCTTCGCGGTGTGCTACCTCGTTGAGGTTCATTGCGGGAATGTCTGGAGTCGTATGCGCTGGGAACCAGAGCAATTGCCTGCCGTTCTTCTCTGCATTGGAGAACTTTGCTTCATTGACTCTGATGATGTGCCATGCCTCAGGAGAGATCCTACCTTTTGCATAATTTCTAATGGCCGCTTGAGAATCACTAATGATGGACTGAGCATTCGTGGAGACCAATGCTAGTGCAATGGCTACCTCCTCTGCGGTCTCGGAATGTTTGGTATTAACTGATACGCTTGTAAGGAGTTTTTGGGTGTGATCTACGATTACTGCTACATAGCTATTTCTGTCTGGGTATTCAGCAGCGTCTACGAAGGTTGCTCTGTCGTCTGACCCAAAGCTTCGGATAATTTTCTCTGCTCTACTCTTGCGTCTGCCGTCGTTGTAACCTGGATGCATGTTCTTGGGTATATTTGGTACTAGGAGTTTGTCACGAATTTCTCTCGTTATCGTCCTCTTTTCCCCGTATAAATTGTGGTAATTCATTCCTAGTTTGCTTAGTATATGCCGTCCCGTTTTGGTTTTGGTTAGTCGCTCTGCTTGAGATGTTTGTTGTGCTTCTATGAGTTCGTCCAGTGTGTTGTGGAGTCCTAACCTTAGCAAGAGATCCGTGCTCGTACTGATGGGAATACCTAGTGCTAGTTTGTATACTTTTTTTATCATGTTGTTAATTTTACGCTTTTCAGCTGCAAACCAATTGTGGAATGCTGCTACGTATGTGATCTGACTGATTACGAATGACTGTATCAGCCGTATGATACTTTCTTCCTTCATACCTTGGTGCTTGTTAGTAATTCGTTTGATTAATCTCATGGTGTTTGTTCCCTTTGTGTCTAACTTCTTTACGGTTTCCCTATTTGTGCCTTTGTTCTCGATTACCAGACCCAGCACTTTGAGCTGGTTGACTATTGGGATATGCCGCCCGTTCTTCGTGTGTAGCTTGATTTCCTCATGAGCCTTGTTTCTGTCGTATGCTTTGGGAGGCCTGCCTCTAAGTGTGGGGCGGTACAATAGAAGTTCAGATTTCTCTGCAGAGCATGTGAGGCCTGTTCCTATGAGGTGTTCCTCTACTGTGTTAATTGCAGTCTGGAGTCGTTGTTCTATTGATCCGTCGCTGCCATCACAGGTCCAGATGGTAATATCGTCCGCGTAGATTGTGTGATTCAGGGACTCTATGTGATTTAATTTTTCGGGGAGTCCCATCAAGACGAGATTAAACAGCATCGGCGAGATAACAGCGCCTTGCGGCGTGCCGGCCCCCCCTATGTCGATCTCGGGCGACTTGAGCCCTCCGACGGAGATGACTGCTTTCCTATCTGATAGGAAGCTCTTGTTGTAGTTATACGTCCGTTGCCCTAGTCCTATTCGTGCGATGTTTTCCAATATGTTTGCGTGGTTGGCATTATCGAAAGCTTTTTTAAGATCAAGGCCCAAGATGGCCCTTGTCGAGCGCGTTTTATAATCGATTAGCTGATGCTTAAGTTGGAGCATAGCATCTTGTGTCGAAAGATTTTTGCGAAATCCTATCATTGTATCTGGGTATATGTTATTATCCTCTAAGAAGTTGTCTACTCTGTTTAAAATTACATGTTCCATTAATTTTCCGACGCAGGATGTTAGGGAGATTGGTATGAGGTTGTCGATCTCAAGCTTCTTACCAGCTTTTGGAATAAGCGTTATCGTCGCTTTCTTCCATTGAGCTGGCACTTCTCCCTTTACCCAACACTCGTTTATGTATTCTGTTAGTTTGGCTATCGATTCATCATCGAGGTTCCTGAGAGTCTTGTTGGTTATACCGTCCGGGCCTGGGGCGGATTTGGTGTTTAACTTTTGTAGGGCCGCGCGGATTTCTGCCTCCGTGAGTTCCTCGTCTAATTTTGCGTTTGTATTCCCGTTGTAGCTAGGATAGATGCAAGGGGGTGCCTGGTTTAAGTATTTCTGCTGTAATTCATTGAGAAATTCCTCTTCTGTACCCTCATATGCGTGTATTAACTTATTAATGGCTTGCATGTGATTTTTCTTGTTATTGTCATGGTCAAGCAGGAACCTGAGCAGGTGCCAGGTTTTGCCGGTGCTTAATTGTCCGTCCATGGAATTACATATCTCGTCCCATTGTTGTTTGGTCAATTGCTTAGCATGTTCTTCTATTTTTTTCGTTGAGGAGTGCTATGCGCTTTCTTAACTTTCTGTTATGCTTCTGACCGCTAAGTCTATTCTGAAGCGAGTGCTTAGCTTCCCACATGTGGAGAAGTCTGCTGTCGCATTTATCCAAGTCAGATTCAGGTGGTGCTATTTTTGTGGGAGCTTTGACGTCATCACTGAGCTCCTTAGTCCATTGTTCTATGTCTGCGATTGATCGTTGCTGTTTCGTCTCTCGCGTTCTACGAAATAGTTCCCAGTCTATTAATTTTATCTGTCGTTCCTTGGGTCTATTCGGCCCTTCTCTGACGTGTCACTCCAATATGCGGTGGTCACTACCCAAATCTTCCAGTGTGTTGTGCCACGTCGCCTTTTCAATATTCTTGGTAATGGTTAGGTCTGGGGTTGTGTCCCTGTTTAGCGCCGTGCCTACTCTGGTCGGAGTGGCGGGGTCTGTGACGAGCGTGAGGCCTAATTCTTGCGAGTCGTTCCATAAGTCCCTTCCTTTTGCTCTGGTATATAAGTATCCCCACGTGGTGTGCGGGGCATTAAAGTCTCCTCCTATAACTACCGGATTTTCTCCAGCAAGTCTGAGTGTTTTCTGGAATAGGTTCTTGAATTTGTGTTTATGTAGCATGGGGTTGCTATAAATGTTGAGAATAAATAAGCTACGTCCTGTCTTTTTTTGTGGGATGAGTTCCAATAGAATATTGTCAATGTGCGTTATGCCTGTGTTGTGCTGCACGCAAGTTATGTTTCTTTTTACCAGCGTAGTTAATGCCCTGGTGTCCCCTTCGGCATAGCCAAAAGATCTGTATCCTGCTAGCTTTGCAATCCCATGTGTTTCCTGCAGAATTATGACGTCCGGTATATCCTTGTCTTTTATATACTGCTGCAAAACTGACTTTTTGTTTTCGTAACTTCTACAATTCCACTGCCATATCCTGAACCCTTTTTTAGCGCGCCTCATTTCGGGTGCGACCATGGGAGGGAGACGGGAGGTTGCAGAGAAGCTGATCTTATATAATTATGCGGTTGTGAAGTGGGTAATGATTGTGATGCTTCGGAGGCAACGGAGGGGAGTCCGTTACCTGGTGACTGGTTTGCTTCTAGGATGTCTAATCTACTCATAATTGCTGCTATTGCCTTAGCGATTTGATTCATCAATTCGTCCCGTTTTTCATTTGACTTTTGTATTTCTGCTAGGGTCTTTTGAATATCGGCTAATGCTTTATCTACCACTGCGGTATCTTGTTTATCACTGATGGCTTGGGCCTTGCGTTTGAGTGGAGGGGGGTCATCCCCTTCGTCCATCTTATTGTCCGGGATTTCAGATGGCTCTTTCGTGCTCGCGTGTGGAGTGGGAGTTACCTGATTTATTTGGCTTTTTCCTTCCTTCAGAATTTTGATTTCATCGCTCATACGTGCTAGCAAAATCCTCAACTGCATGTTCTCGTGTTTTAGTTGCTTGATCTCGTTATTAATGGCAGTCTCCCCACCAGCCCCCGGGCGCACGCCATCGACCACGTCTGCCCAGCTCACCGTGTTAGACTGGTTTGCTGAAGAGGATGGCCTAGTTCTGGACCTGGATCGGGATCGTGTCCCCGGTTGCCTGGAGCCGGACCGGGATAATGATCTGGTGGTGGATGGAGACCTTGTTCTCGATCTGGAGCGTCGTTCCCTGGCGTTTAGGAGGCCAGGCGTTCCGCGAGACTCTGCTCTGTCTTCTCTTGAGATAGCGTCTTCATGTTCTTCTTGTCGTTCTCGTTGCAGTCTGTGCCATTGTCTCTGTTTAACGATGAAGGGCTTTTTGAATTTGGCTTTGCACGTCTTGTCCGCGGTCGGATGGTCCTCGCCGCATAACTGACATTTAGGTTGGCACCTGTGGTCTTTATCTGGGTTTGATGTTCCACATCCCGCACAAATCTTGTTGTCAGGGTTGGGACATACATCTCCTCTGTGTCCAAGTCTGTTGCACTGGTGACAGAAATCCACTTGTTTCCTGTACAGGGAGCAAGGGAGTAGCGCTGCCCTGTATCGGACGTACGTGGGCACTTTGTGTCCTTCAAAGAGCACAATCACTGTGGTAGTATTACTTAGTCTCTTTGCTGCTATCGCCGTTGGGTTTTTACTCGTAACCACCGCTGCTGTGATGTCTCTTGGGCCCTCGTCGAGTGGGATTCCTCTGATGACTCCTTTGGCCGTCATGTCAGGCGCTGTCTCGTAAGAATTGGCCTCGTAAAACGTGTCTTGAATCTTGATACGTGCTACTTCCTGATATTTGTTTGCACGCTCTTGATCCGATGTACTGACGATGAGGATATTTTGATAATTGTTGGGGCAGACAATGTCCTCCTCCCTTTCGTCTCGAGGAATGCCTGCCGCATCTTGCACCGCAGCTGTGAGGGGAACTATACCGTGCTCGGATATTTTGAGTCCTCCACGCGGTCTGATCACAATCTTGTAATCCCCTCTTGGCAAATGTGGCATTCTGCTTGCCTTGCGTATTTGCTCTAGCCTGCCTTTCCATGGGTTATTGTTGCGCTTGTCGAGCCGCGTCGGCGACAAGGTGCTCTCGCGATGTTGGGAGGTTCGCCGGTCTGATCTTCTGTGTCTGACCTCCTTCCATCCCTTGCTTGTATCCACTTCTTCCTGGGATATGCTGCACCCCTCTACGGTGACTTCCATCATTGAGAAAATGATCGGCAATTGTTGAGGAAGCCGGCTCCGGCGCGTGGCCTCGCGCCTCTCCCGCCACGAGGTCCGGCCAAAATATTGTCGTAGAGGCTTGAAAAATGGGAATCCCACCTGGTTTTCGGTATCCACTTGTTCCTGGGAACGAGCTGAGTCCGTTGGCGTGCAATAGCGGGTGGCTTTTTGGCGATTTGCGCTACAAGAACATTCGTGGTATACGGAGCCGACGTGATGTGCATCCGCTCCCTCTCTGCGTTTTGATGTGAGCGAAATATTAAACTAATCGCATACTCAAATTCATGTGCTTGCGAAGGACTTGTAGGGTCAGAATTATGCCGGATTGGCGCGATACGACGTACCTCGAAATCAGATTGGCATTTTGTAACGTAAAGGCGTAGCATTGTCTTTAGAAGCAGAAACTGTCGATCACACAGTCCTCACCTTTTGGCCCTTGATTTCGGACTCCTGGAGCTCACTGACAAGGAAAGCAAGCTGCTCGGCGGGGTCTCTAGGGTCCAGCAGAAGCCACCTGCATTGCAAGACGCCACTTTCAACGCAAGCGCCAACGAGCATCTAACAGCGAGCTGCTTAGCAGTAATGTGCGAATGTGGTTTCAAATTCATTCAGAATGTGATACTCGAAATCCCATGCCACATAGCTCGCACCGCGGGAACGGTGGCCCCGAAGCGGCACAATCACTACGCGCCGACGCGGCGCTGAACTAGATTACCACCTGGAAAGAGAGGCTAACGTCGCCTCAAGGTATACTCCGAACGCCCTGCAATCCCTCTGAGGAAACACAAATACGTTTTCGGCGCACATGCGAAAAGCCTCCGAAGACAATTCATGACCTACACTCATGCTGCATAGTTGTAATTGACGTAAACAAAATATTTACAATTACACGGGACAGTAGGAAAAGCAAACGCTTAACATCGCACTCTTTATTCGACGGCATGGGTCGCTAAATATCTGGGGTTTACACGAAACGCGTCGAGAAAGGTTTTCTCTGAACTACAAGAGTTTGTAGATAAAATTGACCCATGCCGGCGAACAAACAGGGTGAGTTTGACACTTGTTCTTCATATTCTCCCATGCGATTGTGTTTATTCTTCTGCGTTACAATTAGGCCTAACAATCGGAAAAGTGAAAATATTTCACTGTGCTATGAAGCCGGAGAAGCAACTTGGACTTGGTTATTTCAATAGATAAAGCTCTTTCTGTGGAATTAGACTTTTGCATCCAATCTAACCATAGGAAGGTTGCAGACAATGCACACAATTCGCATTAGTCAGCTAAAAGACATTCCGTAAAAACGAATGAAGCAAACAAAATTGATGCAAAGAAATTCCAACTTTACGGGAAAAGTGACCCATTCACTGTATATATATATATATATATATATATATATATATATATATATATATACATTGTAAGGAAGATGAACGTGCGCGCAGTCAGCAGCATCGGCAGCATCAAGCGCGCCGCAGAGGCTCGGGGACTGTGCTCGGTGCATCGTAGAACCGGCGGTCGCTACGAACCCCAATGAACCTCCTTTATGAGTGGTGGAGCCGTGCGGGGTAACGTTCCACTCTACCATCCTGGAACTCCGTTCTCGGACGCTACCCTCTGCCATGCTGGACGCCGACCAGCAGACTCTGCCATCGCCACCCGTCCCTTGCGCTGGCACCGTTCGCCAGCGGGAGCCTCCCATCTTCAGCGGAACCGACGACAACGACGTTGAAGAGTGGCTGTCGTCCTACGAACGGGTGAGCGTTCACAACAAATGGAATGACTCGGACAAGCTGGCTTATGTGTCATTCTACCTCGCGGGCGTGGCCAGTCTCTGGTTCAGAAATCATGAAAGGGATATCCGAACGTGGTCGGCGCTCAAGACGTCGAATACAGAAGTATTTGACCGACCCGCCGTTAGGAAACTCCGAGCCGAGCAGCGTTTGCGTACACGCGCACAGGACACGGGGGAGACATTCACCAGCTATATAGAAGACGTTCTCGATTTGTGCAGGCGCGTGAACGCTGCCATGACGGAAGCGGAAAAGATCAAGCGCGTCATGAAGGGAATCGACGATGACACGTTCCAAATGCTTCTGACCAAGGACCCGCGCACTGTTGGCGACGTCATCAGCTTGTGCCAGAGCTATGATGAATTGCGTAAGCAGCGAGCTCTGACAAGGCGACATCCCACACCAAATGCAGCATCACTCTGCAGCCTTACCACCGGCCCAGAACAAGCCTCCCTGATAACGCAAATCAAGAATTTCGTCCGCGAAGAAGTCACACGACAGCTATCTCTGGTGTCCGTCACTCAGGAGTCTGCCAGCCCTTTGCCGTCTCATATCCGTAACGTGATCCATGAAGAGGTCGCGGAAGCGCTGCCGGCTGTTCACCAGCAGGATGTCGTGGCTACACCAGTCACTTATGCTACGGTTGCTGTAATGGCCCCTCGCACTGTGCCCGTGCGTCGCTTCCAGCAGCCTGTGCACCATCCTTCCCCTCCTGTCCCCTGGACCACCACTGCCGTCGCTAACCCGTGGCGTACGCCGGACAATCGCCCTATATGCTTCGCATGTAGGTGTCCCGGTCATGTCGCAAGGTTCTGCCGCCGCCGCTCGCAGGCGTTCGATGACGATCGCCGAGCGCCCTATGTGCCGCCTGATTCAAATGCGCCTTACGGATCTTTCGACCCATCAGCAGCTCGCTCCCAGACTGATCACCGTCCTCGCTTCGAACGCCTCCGGTCACCCTCCCCACGTCGTCGATCGCTTTCCTCTATGCGTCGACGAACCGTCTCTAACGAAGAGGGAAACTAGACGACGCAGTTCCTGAGGCAAGAACTGCGCAAGTGTCGACATGCCGAAGTCCTCCTCCTTTACCTGCCAATGTCATTGATGTGCTTATCGAAGATGTCGCTACAGTCGCCTTAGTCGATACCGGTGCCGCTATTTCAGTTATGGATGCCAGGTTTTGCCGTTCGCTTCGTCAAGTGACGACGTCTCTGTCTGGATTGTCGCTCCGAACGGCGAGTGCTCAACCCATTCACCCTACCGCTGCTTGTACTGCCCGTGTGATCATACAGGACGTTTTGTACACGATTGAATTCATAGTTCTTTCATCGTGCTCCCACGCCGTTATTCTAGGATGGGATTTTCTGTCACGTCACAATGCCATCATCAATTGCGCTCGGGCTGAGATTGAACTTTTCCACCTTGGTGACCTTGCCTCGGTCGATGCTAATCCTGCCGCTAAAATTGTCGTGAAAGAAGACACCTGTATCCCCCCGTGCTCGTCAGCATTCGTACCAGTCTTCTGTAGTACCATATCCGATGGGACGGTCTTCTTCATGCCCTCTCATCACTTTGTTACCCGAAAAGCGCTTCCTTTGCCCTTTGCAGCTCTTGACCTTGCCGCCGGTGTGAACACGATGCCCATTTACAATCATCTTTCATCGCCGCTATCACTGCTCCGCCGCGAATGCCTGGGTTACGTCGAGTCGGTCGATCCAACACGAATTGTCTCCGCCCTCGACGAATTGTCTTCTACTGCCGCCCATGAGCTGAGTGCCCTCTCCGTAACAGACTCAACATCGACTGGTGTGTTCAGCCCATTCATCGCTGAAGATCTGACGCCTTCGCAGCGATCTCAACTTGTCGCAATCCTTCAGCACTTCCGCCTTTCTTTCGACGTTGCGCAAACCTCTCTTGGCCGTGCATCGACAGTCAAGCATTACATCGACACTGGCACTCACTCACCCCTGCGACAAAGACCATATCGCGTGTCCGCTACGGAACGTCGCGTCATTGCAGACCAGGTCGACGACATGCTCCGTCGAGGCATTCAACCTTCCCAAAGCCCATGGGCCTCTCCCGTGGTCCTCGTCACAAAGAATGACGGTTCCATCCGCTTCTGTGTTGATTTTCGGCGGTTGAACAAGATCACGCTGAAGGACGTCTACCCATTACCACGCATCGATGATGCTCCGGACTGTTTGCAGGGAGCCGAGTTCTTTTCTTCGCTGGATTTGCGGTCAGGCTACTGGCAGGTTCCGATGGCAAAGGCCGATCGCCCGAAAACTGCCTTTGTTACACCAGACGGCTTGTATGAATTCACCGTCATGCCTTTCGGACTTTGCAACGCACCTGCTACGTTCGAAAGAATGATGGATAATGTTCTGCGTGGCCTCAAATGGAAAATGTCTTTGCTATCTTGAAGACATTGTGGTGTTCGCCCCTGATTTCCCAACACACCTGCTCCGCCTCCAGCACGTACTCACTTGCTTGACCAACGCCGAGTTGCAACTTAACTTGAAGAAGTGTAGATTTGCTGTTCGTCAGCTAACAATTTTAGGCCATGTCGTGTCAAAGGAGGGCATTCGCCGGGATCCCGAGAAGCTACGTCCTGTTACTGCGTTCCCAAAACCTACTACTATGAAAGAGCTAGGCAGTTTTATCGGCCTCTGCTCTTACTTCCGGCGATTTGTTCGAAACTTTGCGTCAATTATATCGCCTCTCACGCAGCTCCTTGGCGGCGCTAGAGATCTCTCATCATGGTCTCCAGAGTGTGACGACGCCTTCACAACCTTGCGCCGTCTTCTCAAGACGCCACCCATTCTTCGCCATTTTGACCCACAAGCGCCAACCGAAATCCATACCGATGCAAGCGGTGTAGGCCTTGGCGCGGTGTTGGCACAGCGTCAACCTGGCCACCCAGAATACGTCGTCGCATACGCGAGTTACACGTTAACCAAGGCGGAGACCAATTACAGCGTTACAGAAAAGGAGTGTTTGGCCATTGTGTGGGCGCTTGGCAAGTTTCGCCCATATTTATACGGCCGATCTTTTGACGTAGTGACCGACCACCACGCACTATGTTGGCTGTCGACGCTCAAAGATCCATCGGGCCGCCTTGCCCGCTGGGCATTGCGAATCCAAGAACACGACATCCGCGTGGTGCACCGTTCCGGGCGAAAGCACTCCGACGCTGACGCGCTATCCCGATCACCGCTTCCCCCGAAGGCCAGTGACGACTCCCTCTGCGAGTGCACATTATCCTCTCTGGACGTTGACACTATCGCTGCTGCACAGCGTAATGATCCCTGGACTGCATCTCTGCTCGACCTTCTCTCGCATACGTCGAAAGTTCCAGCGTCACGTACGCTTCGGCGCCAAGTGCCTCATTTTGCGATTCGCGACCAGCTACTGTATCGACGCAACTACGCCCCAGAAGGACGCACCTGGTTACTCGTCATTCCGAGAATCTTGCGAGCAGAACTCTGCTCCTCGTTCCACGTCGACCCTCAGTGTGGCCATTCGGGAGTCTTCATGACCTACGAAAGACTTCGCCACCGCTATTACTGGCGGGGAATGTATAATTTCGTTCGAAAGTTCGTCCGCTCTTGTCATGAGCGCCAACGCCGGAAAGCGCCACCGCACAATACCGCCGGTGAACTCCAGCCTTTACAATGCCCATCCCGACCCTTTGATCGCGTGGGCATAGATCTCTACGGGCCGCTTCCGTTCACTCCTGCCGGCAACAGGTGGATAATCGTTGCGGTAGACCACTTAACCTGTTATTCGGAGACTGCTGCTCTACCAAATGCTACAGCGCAGGAGGTCGCCAATTTCCTACTTCGTCGTTTTCTCCTTCGTCATGGAGGTCCACGTGAACTTTTAAGCGATCGAGGCCGCGCCTTCTTATCTGAAGTCATCGAATAACTGCTTGCTGAATGCGCTATTGTTCATCGTAAATGCACTGCTTATCATCCACAGACTAACGGTACCACGGAACGCTTTAATCGAACTCTTGGTGACATGCTCGCCATGAATGTCTCACCTGATCACTCTAATTGGGACCTAGTTCTTCCGTTTGTCACCTACGCCTACAACACCGCGACTCAGGCCACTACCGGATTCTCACCCTTTTACCTTCTTTACGGCCGTCATCCTTCGCACACCATCGACACCATTCTGCCCTACTGGCCGGACCCATCTGAATGCCTGCCGATCTCGGAAGCCGCCAGACAAGCAGAGGAGTGTCGCCAGCTTGCCCGCCGATTCACCTCGGACGACCAGAACCGCCAAAAAGCCGTTCACGATGCCCAGAACTTGACTCCCACTTTTCTCCCGGGCGCTCTCGTCTGGTTGTTACTGCCACACCGCACGCCTGGGCTCGCTTCAAAACTCCTTCCGAAGTACGACGGTCCATACCGCGTTGTCGAGAGAACATCACCCGTTAATTATCTGGTTGAGCCGCTAACGCCACCGTCCGACATGCGACGTAATAACCGCGAAGTCGTTCACGTTCAGCGTCTCAAGCCGTATCACAATTCTACCATCCTTCCAGAAAACTAAGTCGCCAGGATGGCTCCTTTATTTCCGCGGGGACATTGTAAGGAAGATGAGGAACGTGCGCGCAGTCAGCAGCCTCGGCAGCATCAAGCGCGCAGCAGAGGCTCGGGCTCGGGGACTGTGCTCGGTGCATCGTAGAACCGGCGGTAGCTACGAGCTACGATCCTCAGAAATGACTGTTTCTTGGATTCGAGCTAGTGTTCGCAAGGTCACTTGTGTTTCCAGTGCATAAATATTTGTAAGCATGTCTAGATGCGTTTGATTCAAGCAGCCCGCAGGTACGATCGATGCAGCAGCTTACAAAAGCACATTATCGTACTTGGCCGACTATAAAACCAGTTTGTGTTATTTATTTACGGCGGAGTAATCGCTACCTGAAGCCGGACGATAGGCGCTGTTGTGCAGGCGCGTCAGGCGAGCGACCTTCGAAGTCACGCGTTGCAGTATCCCACAATCTGTTAAAAATATTTGCCTTGCTCGATTGTGTTACGGGTATTTCGAAGCCTCGTTTGTTGAATAACGTTGTGTATCACGGAGGATGACGTCATTCTTGCCGGCAGTGATCGAGCCATGAGCACTGCTCTCTTCACGGTATTTTGTGACGGCATTTCGCAGCAACCTTGGATAATACGCTGCGGCCATCCGCTTTTAAGGTTCCTTTCCTGTTTACTTGAGGAATCACTTGGCGTTATAATCGTAACATGTTTGATTATGGCTGGGCAGCGTGACTTAACATGGATGCTAGATACGTAGAAAAGGGGCAGGGCATGCGCTGTGCTCACAACTGGATTTTGAAATGTTAAGTAGAACTGCCCAGTCAAAATTATGAATCCGAAACTTGGCATCCTTTCAGTCATTCTATGTTATTTTTGTTGATGTTCCTGAGACCAAAATCCTTCCGTCGGGTCATATTTTTTATCGCGTTATGTACGTGCAACTACGGTACTTTATTAAAGTTCTTTAGCAGGATTATTTAGCTGCGAAATTGGATTGGAGAAACTTTATTGTAGGTCGGTAGGACGCGCGTCAGGCGCTGGGGACTATGTTTTTGAGACATCGTGAAATTGGGGTAACCTATATCTACATGTGGACGTATTTCCTAATATGTAATAATTTACATAGAAATAATTATTAATGTCATAACCTCATTTGTTCAAGAGAGGTAGATGTGCAATTAGGCAGCGATTGAAAAGCTTGACTTCTGGAAGTTTGCAGAGGAACGCACCCAGTAAGAGTCATTCAGATCCGCTGACCTTGAAAAATTGCCCGAGTTTTCCTTCACGGATGTATTTCGAAACGGTGTAGATATTCGGAGGGACCGCTCCACCAGAGTAGATAGACCGCACTTTGCACTTGCACGGAAATTTATTATTACAACATGAGGCCAGGGTTCTGGAACGAAATGTTTTTTGTTCTGATTTTAGTTTCATTCTACTCAAAAAGATTCCGTGCCGGTTCTGCTCCGGAACAAAAACAAAAATGACACGTAGCGTTTCATAACTGTTTTGTTCGTATGCAAAAATTTTCGAAGCAAGGCAATGATGAACACAATGTAGTTAATTTTTTTAGTAAGTTAATTATGAATTCTGAGATTATGCTCGGGGCCTTCAGTCAACGCACTGGGCATAATCTCGGAAGCAGCACTTAATCGAGTGTACTCGCCGAAATGCGCGATCGCTGTTCCGACAATATGAACTTAAACAATAACACTTTGGTAAAAAAGCGTTCTACCTGTAGAAAACGAAACGCGCTCTTCAGCGCGCAAGTGCTGGGTTTCGCTGCGATGCCGATCTGCTCGCGCACCGAGGCTCCGAGCGACAAGCTGAAGTTAGTGAAGCGCTCGACCGGCTATCGCTCGGATTGCCGACTTTCTCGTTGACCCGAAAACCGACGAAAAATATGTCGGTTTCACTCCGAAACCAAATAATAGCGTTTCTCTTACGTTGGCGTTCGGAACAGAAACATCGTTTTCCTTCGTTTTTCGTTTTGGTTTTCGTTCCGTTCCGACACACTGTACGCAAGAATTTTAATGCACTGAGGAGCTGCATTAAAATATTGTTTAAAATGCGTTAAAATCAAACTGCACCTTTTTTTTATGGCAGTGTAATTCACTCTCGTTTTCAGAAATGGAAGGTATTTAGCTTATTCTTTAAATTGGCAGTAAAATGACAATCTTACCAGTTCAGTGTGTTGCAGTAGTTCATGTTGAGAGAAATTATCTTCAACCCAGGAAATGGCGTAATGGCATAGAAGGCTCCTCTGTGAATAAAAAAAGAACCCGAAGAGCAGAATTAAGACAGAAACACCTCCCGAATTTGCTTCAATGCACAAGTGAAGCCTACCAGAAATATAGCTTGAGATTGTCCTTTTGTCATCATAGAACGATCGTGCAGGCGTCTTAAATGCACGTACATAATCCTAGGCGGCTTTTCAGCATCGACCTCCCGACTCCAACAGGTTGTTGCTTGTTGAATATTAATGTTTACGCTGTTCTTTTTTCTGGATTTCCTTTGCCCCCTCAGGAGCCACGATTTAGCATATTATCAAGGTTGTGGCATAAGCTCAAGCATAGACACAATAACACAGGAGTACAGGAGCTGCACTACAAAGCACGAAATACACAATAAGATGAAAATGCAATTAGCCTTCACCACAAGCGGTATAACTGCGTAGATACTTTCTTCAGACTTTATGTCTATACGCTTTGTGACAACCAATCTCTAATAACTCCTATAATATACTCTTCACAATTTCTGGGTAAACACCGCACTGTATGCACAATCAACCCACAGGTGAAAAATATTTAGAAATCTTCAATGGCTTCAGAAACTTAAATTTATGTGTACTTAAGGGAAAAGTTGGAAACTCCGTGAAATGATGTGAAGGTAATAAAGTGTACTTATATTCCATGCATTTATTTGAGCGATAATATTGCTTGCGCGCCTCTTGATAAAGTTGCACAAATTGTGGAACCTGCTGTTTCTTTTATTAGAGCAAGCACGTCAGTGCCAAAGGTACACTAGCAGAAACTCAGAGTAGGAGCCACTGTCACTGAATGCGGCAGTACATGCATAAACGAGGTATCGAACACATTCACATTTAGGAGCCCGTCCCGCAGTTTTGCGAGGACGTTTCTGAACTGAGTTTGATTCCGTTCGCCATGAGCCGATGACAATTTCAAGGGCCGCATGGAAAGTTAGAGGTTCTAGGAGTTGTTTAAAGCAAAGGCCTGACCTGTACCTGCGTGTATTACCGAGTGTCGCATTCCATACCTGACTTTATCAGAGATTGCGTTGGGGGCAATGCCCAGTTGCCGCGTGTGTCTAGCTTCGCTGTAGCACTCAAGAGCGCATGAGAAAAATGAAACATTGCTCGAATATGGCTCTTGGAAAGATTTACATCCGTGAGAGCCATACTAACATTTTACCCGTTCTCTTGTATCCTGCGCGCTATAAAAACATAGCGGTCATGGCACGGCTTCCTCACAGCCTCTTATATTTTCTTGCGTGCCAGCTCAGAGATGATGGGAGCAAAGCGCGCAGTCTTTTCATTTCTTTCGAGATTACCCTCTATTGGCAGTTTTTCCTACGGCGATCCCAATCGGCACCCTGATTAATTGCACTGACTAATTTAGAATTCTGCCCCGTTGCATTATTGTAGACGCACTTTGTGTTAAGCAGTCCTTTCACCGCCTTTTCCATTTGTTACCTGACAAAAACCGTCATCATGTGATTTCTTAACGAGAGCGCCTTCTTTGACGACTTCACACGGGTTCGCTGTGAAGTCCCTCCCTTTCGTGTCTCTAGAGCGTCGTAGTCAGTCGCAAATGGTATCACAATGTAGGTCTCAATGAGACTACAAAGGGCAATTTGTCGCAGAGTAGGTAAAGTTAACGGTACGGGCGTAGTTATTTCCAATGTAGTCGAAAATACAACGCACTATCTGCAGGATCAGCGCACCTGACTTCCTTGAGAAAAAAAAAAGCCATGTCAACAAAAGTTGAGGCGAAAGAAGACAACGCCTAGACATGCATGCGTGCAAGAACGCATGAAAAAATCAACATGAATAAAATAGTCCTGAGAAAATTTTAAGGACTGTACAGTAGGACGATGAAAATCGTGCAAAAATTTGTAATTTTACTAAACTGAATGTTCTGTAACGTTCCTGCTCGAGTACGTATATACAGGGTGTCGCACATTAATTAAGTGAAACTTTAAAAATATGCAAATGCCACGTAACTCGACTGAGCCAAAGTAATGTTTTTGCCGTCTCTTGGTGATACACAGATTATTTTTTCCATTCCGCCTAAGTATATAATTAGTTCTAATTGACTAATCAATTTCTCCAATAATATAATTAGATTAAACATATCGATGAGAAAATTGCAGAGCAACGTGAAAAACTCCCGATACAGCTTTTTGTCCCTCAATACGTGCTAGAGAAAAGTTTTTCCGAGCGTGCAAGAAGCCCGCCACTACACACGAAATTGCATCTCGACTGGACGCGCGAGGGCAATGGACAGCCTCCGCGGCACCATCGTGGGGTCAAGAAGAAAACATTAGGCTATGGGCACGTTAAAGAGATTGGCAACCGATTTTTGAAGGCCCAGTTTGTTTTTATGGCACAAGGAAAAGCTGACATTCGGTATTGTTTGCACATAAAGCGGTTACTTCAAAAAAGTTCATGGATATTTTGCGAGCAGGATTTTCCGATCTCAGCGGCATCCAAAAAATAAGGTCCCTCCTCCAGCAACGCTCAGAAGTGAGAGCAATGCCGATAGGTTTCCTCGCAAATTATGAACGTCGCGCACCGTTATGCTTTCCCAGGGGTGAGTGCGACTGTGGTTAACCACCTATAAGTTGACCTCTTCAACCACTTTTCTGAATGAAAATCTGCTAGAATGAGTTTACGTTGTTGTAGAGACATTTCTTATATTTTTATCACGTTTATCCACAAGTGCACGCCAATGTCCTGGCTGGCTGGAGCCCTGCGTCGTTATTTTTTCGATAGACGAGCCAAGCCAACTCTCCGAAAACGTCAAGCGAAGGATGCGCCGCTTTTCTACACACTGCAGACGAAGGCTAACCTGCACATTCTAAATTAGAAATAACGTTTAACAGAAAAAGAGTATACTGCGCTTCAATAATAATAAAAAGATCAGGAGCTGCGTACGGTAATATTGGTCACTTATGCACCTTCATGCTTTTTGCCGCGTGGGGACGAGAAAGTCATTTTTCGCGACTTTTAGTGGAAAAAATAAAGATAATAATCGGCGTTTATTGATACAAACAGGGCTTGCTTTAGCCAATAAGATAGACACTCTTTCCACCAGAGGTTACCTCGATTCATCTTCAGAGCGATTGCCTGTCCCTATAAGTTTCGGAGCTTGAGCGAGCTCTAGCCGGCAGCGCACGCTGTAAGCACCGTGGCTGTAAGTAAACTTAACGGCCGAAAGTCAATTCCGGTGAGCGATGAGAGAGCGCGCTCTACGCACTCCAGCCTTGGAGATGGCGCGCAGAAGCTTGTGGCCGCTATGGCTTCCGGCATGGTGACGTATTTCCGCCGCCTTGCACTTTGACCATTTCGAGCCGCACGTTGGCGGCGTTGCCCGCGCTATTTGGTTTCGCATTATCGCGCGTGTTTCACGCGAAACTGAGACACGGCGGCACGACCTCTGCTTGTCAGACGCACTGGAAGTAATCAAATGGTTCTTGCTCGGCGATTACATGGTTGGGCATACATTTCGCTGGCCACGTAATACTTAATGCTTCGAATCGTGATGTTCTCGCTCCTTATGCGCTCTGCAATGAAATAACCAGTGTCGGCATACGGCGGAGCCGTAATAATTCGTCTGGTGTAGTATACCTCCGACATCTGCGCGAACAGCTTGCATCGCAAACGTAAACCGCTGTTCCCGCCTCGGTCGCCGCGCGACCAGTACCTGGAGCTCGACAACGTCCATCAAGAATTGCACCAGCCTGTCAGCGGTGCCACGTTCACAAAGCGCGCGAAATGCGATAGCGGGTGCGAGAGCGACATAACACCCGTCGGATGCGGGTGTTGCCGCGGGCACGGTCGCCTAAAATCGCCGTTAAGCTACGCACCAAATGCCCGAGTGCGCTCCAGTGCGTGGCTTTCGAGACCGAAGCGCGACAACTTAACGCGCCCTGTGGCTTGCTGCAGTCGACTCCATGCCAAGAGTACGTCGGAAATGCGCTCCCTTGCTCTCAACCCGAGGCGCATGGCGTTAATTGTGGCCGCAGAAGGCCAGTGCATATGTGCATGTTTTACATGAGCGCTAGTCCTGCGCGTAGAACCGAGCCCACGGAACTCTAAGCGCGCGTCCCAGAAAACACGCGTACCCTGGTTGTGTGCCGTGTCGAGTGACTCTAGTGTGATCTCCTTGTGTGAAAATATGGACCTTCTAAAGAGAACTCAACATTTCCCTATGTCTGGCCATCATATTGTCGGAAACTCGCGTGTCTCTAGGCGCGAACAACACGATCATCTCTACAAAGTTATTCCACCCTTTTTCCATGCAAATGCATTTTCGTGCCTTCTTTTCCCTAATAGAGGAATCACTTTTACATCTTCTATCGCAGATATTGAATTCATGCCATCGTTCGAGGCAGCCGCTGCTGACGACATCTCGAGTACCGCACGTTGGTCTATCATTGCTAGCGTTATGTGATAATGCGCTTCTGTCTATTGCGCCCACTCCATCTGTAACCGCCTTTATGAGACCACTGAAAGAAAACTATTAAATGCTAGTTTGAACACAGCACTGCTGAGGAAGAACACACGTAGGATCGCATTCTAATGCTTCAAGAACAACGGTGAAAATCAACCTCACCAGCGACGACTGATTAACCAGCACAATCAGGTTGATTAACCAATAAGGTTCATTAACCAGCACAATCAAGGTGCGTGTTGCAATTCTAGTTTATGTTCGGGAGTTGTGCAGCCTGATACTTGAGCAACCTGAAGAAATGGCGCTCTCCGAATTTCGCCTACCATTTCATACACTCACTCAAATCCTCCATGCAAATGTTTGCCTCTCCCCCAATGTAAAGTGACCAAACTTTGTTACTCATTTTCATTCATTCAAATATCGCGTTACTGTGGTAGCAAATACACTGATTTGAAAGAAATAACACGTCAGGACAGCTGCTACAGAACGTCTCTGTCTGAATCTGCAGTCGTTATGCTTATTTCGATATGGTAATATTCCTGTCCACTTCTGCGAAATTGTACTAAGATAGTGGTTGAAAAGCGAAATGATGGAATACACAATGGTGAGACGTAAACTATTTGTAGTTCTTAAGAACTCCATTTGCCAGGCTACGCTCAAAATACGTCGTAGTAGGTCTGTAAAAAACCTGCACACCATGCATGTAACGCTAAATACTGCAAGAAAATCAACTCCATAATTTATTCGTATGATAAAGGTTTCTCTCAAACGCTTGTTGATGCATATAGGACGTATAATTATCGAAGACGCTGCACAGGTGACCATGGTCAAAATGCGTCTCACTGCGCAAGAAATTTCATCCAAGGCCGAGGTCGCAATTAGGGTTTCTTGGTACAACCCTTCTAGTGTTGTTAAAGTACTGCTCCAAAAAAGACTATATTCAAAACCAGCAAGAAATTTAACCACAATGTGTGTGTGACATATCGCGCCTAGCATTCTTCGCTCAAAGGAAACACCTGCCAACTGCCACAAAGGTCACGTGGCTGATGCATAGAAGTTATGAGAATAAGCGTATTAAAAAACGAGGAAAACGGTATTTTGTGGAGACTTTACCAATAACAGGCAGCGAACTGGAAGTGACCTTTGTCCTAAGCTACCTTGGCTTCGTTCGCAAATGTTGCGGACAGATTTCGTCAGATGTAAAGCACTCATGCGAATTGCACTTTTTATCACATGTGTGATACCACTGCAGCTGAGGATACCGTATCGGTCCGCCTCGTTTGATCATGCTTAAAAAACTGAGTCACGTGCCGAACTTTCTGTTCCTCGTCCTGTGTTGGTACCCTAATTCAACTAATGGCGCTTGATGTCTGTCATTCAGTGTTAGCCCAAGACATTTAGGGAGGAAACTCAGCAAGGAAAGCTTTTTGTATTGTGTCGCCTGTAGGCAACAATCTTCCATAAATAGTTAAGAGCTCGCCTGCCGCCGGCGGCGCTGACCGGCAATGCTCGACTACGCCCATTCTCACGCGGCTGGAGGCATGCGCTGAAAACGCAGTACACCGGCTCAGATCCAGATTATGGGCCGTATAATGGCTGTATCGTTTACTTTCCATTGTTTTCATTATATTGCTATGGAAGGGGCCGCACCGCCGCTGTCATCAAGATCGGGCAATTGCCTCCACAATTGCCTCCACATTGCAATCCACAGGAAAGGAAGAATGAAAACTTAAGTTGGCCGTCGTAAAAAACTGCCACTGAATAAATATTCGCAGATGAAATGGCATTAGTTTCCTTAGTATTTCAATTCCTTCCTTTTTTTTTTTGCCACAAGCACTCCTTTCGACACTATACGCATGCAGCAGCTGAAATAAGTTCGGAGAACGCATCCGTTAGGGAGTGCGTTCTGCAGCGACTGGCACTAGAACCTTTCCGTCTTGGTAGCCGTGATCGACACAAATAATAAATTACGTTTGCTTGAAACAAGAGAAATGGCTAATTCAGATACGAGTTATTTTGAGCGCTTGTGATGTAATGTTGCATTGAATAAGTTGGCAGAAGCTGATTCCTATCGTCAGCCAATTCGTCAGGCTGCTTGTTCCGATGGCAAATATAAATATCGAGCCAAACTTCTATCGCCGAGCACTTTGGATTCATCAGCAAACAAATGCTAAAACAGGGAAATGTGAGAAAAAAAAAAGCAACCGTTACTTTACTGCCCTCCACCTCCCCCCCCCCCCCCCCCCCGCTTGAGTAGAAAGAAGGCTGCCAACAATACCAGAAACCAAATCTCGATGTACCACTAATATTTCTCATGCCATTTTTTCCCTTAGCAACCATCGTGCCTCTTGCCATATCTACATGATAAGTGGTGCGGAAGCGCTTTTACCTATGGCAAAAAGCGAAAATAAATTAATATTATGTAGAATCGTTACGACACAAGGTCGCTCATTTGGCCGCGTACAACGCTGTTATCGCTGCACCACTAAGGAGGGCTTGCCGGTAAACTCCCATTTGTCGCAGTTCTATGAGCAGGCAATGCCATTAATGGAAATACTACACACATATGCCTGCTTGTGTACAGTTCGTCGTTATTCTGCCGTAAGAATTTGTCTGTATTACGAGTGAAATTTGGGTCTGTTAAAGGCGTACTTCCTCGCAAAAGTTCAACTGAAGGACTGCGCAAATGAGCAGCGCATTGTCAGTTATGCTACATATCTGCGTTGTAAGTTTTGGAAACGTTTAGGCTTACTATACAAAGTGTTCAGGCCCAGGCGCTCCGGATTTGTATGGGTCTTCCTCGAAGTGCGTCAACGGCGGCAGCCATTGCGATCGCCAGAGACCACCTCATCAAGACCCACACCGCAGCTGAAGCACTAAGAGTGCACGTAAGGCACCTCGCCCAGACTCCTTGCCACCATCTATAGCCTGTCTACCTGCGGACACACCACGCCCCTCGTTCTGCCGAACGGTATCCGCACATAGTGAGGCTATACGATCTTGCTTCACACCAGCATCGAGACCTTCAACTCCACCTTGCTGCCTCATTCAACCAAAGATCAACCTGACAATGTCTGGCGTGCGGCAAAAAGCAGATACGTCATCGCCGGCTTTTCAACAGCTTACCTAACTCCTATTACACGAGTTGGACCCAAATATACATTGACGGCTCTGTCCTGCCGAAGAACTCACGCACAGCTGTCGTCATTCAAGCAAAAGCCACCAGTATCAAATTGAAAACATCTCACTTAACCCTGTCGACGGCATCAGCACTCGCAGCGCCTCAAGTCGCTCTACAGTGCATTAATGACGAACCAACACTCAAATGGTCGATTTTCTGCGACTCGAAGACGGCACACCAGTGTTTGCTGTAGTAGCCTTACGGTGCGGTCCACATGAAAAGTTCGTATTTGAAAATCACAGAATCCACACACCACTTGACCGACAGAGGACATGAAATAATTTTTCAGTGGCTGCCAAGTCACTGTGGTATGAACGGCAATGAACATGTAGATCAAGCTGTTCGTTCAACTCTCGTATAGAAGACAACGCCTATCGATCCCGCAGTCTCGGAAAGATGCTACAAGGGTTCTCCGCCCACTTGCACGCCAATGCATTACCTAACAGTGGAATGAACGACATATTATGCACGGTTAATTAAAACATGTTGGCGGGCTAGTTGGTTAGAATCCATGATAGAGTGAATAAGCACGACTGAACGAGGACGTAGCAATGAACCGATACACAGTGTCTGTCTTTGTGTATCTGTTTCTTGCTACGTCCTCGTTCAGTCGCGCTTATACATTCTATCATGGACTTTATGCACGCCCGTTTACACATCCTGGATCCAACCTTAACACTGCGACTACCGCCAAGACTTCCCCGAAGAAACACAACTCTTTGTGTAGGCTGTAGTTGGGCGTCGCGTTTACCAACTCCTACGCATTCGCCATGGGGACGGCCGACACCGAAGCATGTGCATGTGGCGATTGCGGCGACGTGGAAATAATTCGTCATGTTCTTTGCCAGTGCACGCAGTACAGCGTCCAGTGACAGTCGCTTTCCTTCGTGCGGAAGCAGTTGGACGACCAACCACTGTTGGAACAAAGAATTTTGAAACATCGACGTGACTTGACTTCGCATCAGAAGGCAGCTGCAAGCGCCACTGCGTTTCTTGAGATAGACCAGCCGTTGTGAACGCCTGTGATTGGAACGCCTTTTATGTCACCTCCCTTCCTTTTTCTTCTTTTTTCGCTCTTTGTCGTCTCTACAAACTCTATATCTCCCACCCCAGTGCGGGTTAGCAAACCAAAAATTCGCCTGTGCTTAACCTCCCTGCCTTCCCCCTCGCTCTCTCTCTCTTACGCGTACAATTCATAATGGCTGCGTGAAGAAAGCTATGCTTAAGTTAAGAAATATATCGGTTTAAGATATTTTCATTTTTCTTCCGCTGGAAACCTTTCAGTATTCTTAAAACACCACACGTCATGCCACTCATCGCGACATTGTTGTTAGATACCGGCGAGACTGTGGCAATATGCACGTTCTTTCATTTGATGTATACTTTCTAGAAAGCATAAAATTCGGTGCCTTACGAATCGCGTCATTAGGCGGTAATCGTAAATTCCTTTTCATATTGCCGCGTACGCTTTTTGAAATCATAACAAAGCAATGGTGCTCTTGGCGAGTACATTGTGATCGACCGCCAACTTCCTCCGGCCACGCCATTAGCTTTCTATTGGCAGTGGAAATGTGCCGACGAGGTCTCTTCGCAACATACTTGAAGGCAAGAAACCGCTCTAAAGATGCATCGATGTGAAAGACAACACACTTTCTTTCCTATGGTACATTCACATTCCGCATCTCCCCTTCTAATAACTATGGTCATAAAGGTAGGCCAAGGCATGGCGAGTGGAACATAAAACGTGTGAACCAAAAGACATGCCCGTTTTGATCTTTTTAAGTTAATCACCTTCGCATGGTCACAGACGCTGATGCAGGCAGCCACTGCGACCATTGCGACGCCAGTGCTGTGTAGAGCCAATCCACAGACCGCTTGCCTTTCACTGCTGGGATGGGGAAGCTGCAAGGAAAAGTGCGGGTTCATGACATATGTAGCACGTGACAATAAATTCTTTCAGCAAGACAGGCACGTAGTACCTATGTTATGTTATCATGGCATCGTTCATATTATGAGAGCAACCTCAGGCGGTAGCATCCTTTAAAACTGCTTCTACACGCTCTGTTACGACAATCTGAAAGCGGAGTCTTGGAACTTTCTATGGAATATTGGAACAAACCTGATGGAGATTGATAAATAGCGAACCCAACGGTACAAGATCCTATCAGCAATCCATGCAAAAAGAGACGAAAAAGGATTGGACGCGCTTCTCCGCTTGGGCAAGCTATTTCTAAAGCTCCCTACTTTGCGCTAATTTCTCCATTAGATGCAATGTCTGCCAAGCGCAACGTTTTAGTGAAGTCAAAGGTAGCGCTAGCTTATTCTGCATGATTCAAAGTGCAGCAGCGCATTATGACAATCCGGCAAAAACAGAAGTGCGCGGACAAACGCTGCCTTTTAACCTAATTATTACAATCGATGAATGTATATCTCCTTGTGTGCATGTATATATATATATATATATATATATATATATATGTGTGTGTGTGTGTGTGTGTGTGTGTGTGTGTGTGTGTGTGTGTGTGTGTGTGTGTGTGTGAACTCGAAGAAACAAAACCTCTGCACCTATATTTATTACTCAAATCAGAAGGGCCAATGACACCAAGCATAGCATAGGGGAAATTGCATGCACTTGCTAATTGTAATAATGAAATAATAAATAACTGAAACTGAAAGTGGATGAAAAATAACTGGCCGCAAGTGGGGCACAAACATATACGTATCCGCATTACGCCTGCGATGCTCTACCAACTGAGCTACCACGGCGCCGTTTTGCCATCCTTTCTCGGGGGTACTTTTCTTTAGGTACTAGAACTATACTGGGTGTTTTAGCCAGTGCCCCAACTCACGACCATCACGATGGTTAGTTATTGTGGTAATTATACAACAAAGGAATCATCGAGGAGCAAGCTCTTCCTGATTTATTTCATTCTACTACAGGTGGTGTACATTCTGCAACAATACATGGTGTATTTAATGAAGGAAAAATGAGACATCCACCCAATCGTAGCAATTGTTAGAAAGCAAATCTATACGGATTCCTCGAAAGAAATTGAAGAAAAATTCGTCCTGGTCCGGGAATCGAAGCCGGCACCACCACCTTTCCGGGGCAGCCGCTCTACCATCCGGGCTAACTACGCGGCTTGCCGATGGCAGGGCGAAGTCGAATTTGTCAAAAACTCGAAGCGCTGTAGAGCGATAGGAAAAACTCCCGATACAGCTTTCTGTTGCTCAATACGTGCTACATAAAAGTGTTTTTCGGAGAGCACAAGAAGCCCACGAATACTCGCAAAATTTCCGCGCGACTGGCCGCTCAAGACACTGTTGAATAGGTGCATCTTTCTCGACTGTATTCTTAACCCTTTACGCACGGTAAGAAATAGAAAAAGAAACTTGCTAGAAAGAGTTTTTTTTTTGCATCCAAGTGATTTTGATGATGATATAAAGCAAGGCCTTACAAAAGTGCTTGGTGGAAAAGAGAATATTACAACAGAAAAAAAAGAACTTGTTACACTATTTAAACGGTGTGCTTCACCACACACAAATTAGTACTTGTTCTCAACGTGACGTGCAAATGATTCTGATGATCATATCATGCAAGACCATGCAAAAAATTGCTGTGATAAATGTAACCTTTACTATAACAGTTTGCAATGTAACAAAGGTGAACTTGACTGCACACAAGTGAGTCTATACGCTCCCAACTTCATTCTTTGACAGCTCCCTAGCGCCATCAGACGCTATTTACCACAAGCACAAATTAAAGCCCTCCATCTGAAAGAAGCGCAGAGCAGTACATGAGCTCAAATTGTCTTCAGGCCTGGAAGATAAAGAAAAAAAGACACTTGACGACCTGGTCTCGTCGTTCGTCTTCGATACGAGTTTGCACTTTATTAGCTCAATTGGTCATTCGTTTTGAGGGCCTCATTTGAAAGATGGCGCTTGTCAGTGTCTTAAATTATAGTCATCTCTTAAGTTTTTGCCCTTGCCACACGTCATGCTTTTACATTTTGGAGCAGTTTGTTGCTTCTTGCATAAATCTCGGCACGGTACCAAAAATAAGCAACCTAAAGTTTGCAACGTCTTCGCCCTGTCCTTGTATAACTTTCTGAAGCTACTAGCTGAGCTCCAAGGGCAGTCTGGCTGTACCGCAGCTAAAACAGATTTTATGTTCAAGCTAAAATGGACGAAAAAACTATACATCTGGTAGATAACAAAATGCAACTCAATGCAAACAATGAACAGCGCTGGTTGTCGAAAACAACAATAACAATAGCACTCCAACAACCAGCCCGCATTTTTTTTTTTTTGAAGTTTCACTGACGGTGTCACCTGTCTACTGGGTTTCCCTCGTGATTGCCCAGCGCCGGGTAGATGGGAACTCCCGGCAGGTACTTCTCGAGGGACTTGACCGTATACTCCATGATGTCCAGGTTACCCGCCCGTGACGTGTTCCACACGTCGTGCGCCACCATGTCCCCCGTCCAGATGACGTAGTCGATCTACATGCAAGGCGTCGCTTGTATGAGGCACTGTCAGGTTTGTGAGAGCCAGTGAGATCACTGTGCGTTTTGCTGCTGCTGTGTGTTCGCTGCTTCCCGAAGCGCCTTTGTCGTTTCCATGGTTGACCAGTTAATTTCTAGAGTTGACTACAATGTGATAAACGTCCCTATTTCTTGCGCGTATCCTGCTGTAAAAATGAAGGCACCCTAACTTCAGTGGCCTAAAACGCAGGGATATTTTTTATTAAATCACGCGAATTAGCGCTGTTTGGAGAGGGAGAAAGGAGAGCAGCTTTAGCAAAAGAGCGAGATCTCAGCGCCTGCAGAAAAATCGTGGGGGACGCTCAAGCGCGCTCTTTCCGCCACTTTTCCAAGCAACCCTGCTACCGTGGCTTCGCTGTTGACGCAGCGGATGCTGGGAAGAACTATGCAGTATTAAATAAATTGCGTGGTTTTACGAGCCAGAACCACGATCTCATTACGGCAACGCCTTTAGGACAAAAAAAAAAAGAACCACGGGTTTCTAAATAAGCCAGTAACATTAAAACTTCACGATAGATTGCACTTACGATTCCGCCCAATTTGCTTCTTAAAGTTTCTGAAACGTAGAGTTCTCTTGCACCAATGGGAAACGTAGCTGATAGTGGCAGCGTAACGCTTTCAGACGCTTGCTGAAGAATTTTTGTCGCAGAAGCTGTATTTGACCAACACGCATTTAACATCGCACAAAAACTTGAAGCACCATTTCTTTTTCTTTGCAAAAGTTGAACTCGCCAATATGGCAGGGAAGCGTTCCCAGTGTTACGCCGCTGTCAAAGCACACTAATGATGCTCCTGACTACTTGCATGTTTGACCTACTCCTGAAGGCCGATTCAATCCGCGTATTTGAAAAGTTGCCTAAACATTACCCAAACGACGGCCCTAGTTCTCCTCAAATATAAGAAAGTTGCCCGGCTTAGTCTACCGAGGGCACCGGAAAAAAACAAACCAGTAGCCTTGTAATACAAGCGGAAATAGGGAAAAACCAACGGTTCCGTAATTATTTTGCAACGCTTTCATTGAAACCAGAAACATGAACATTACGCAATTTATTACACTTAAAATTAGCTTTATCTTCCAGAATCTGATGTTCGTACCTCGTTCAGTTGTTTCAGGAGTCTGGGAAACATTTCAAAACGTGCCAGTATCACAGCTGGAAACAATTTAATAAATAACTTTCTGCAAAAGTTTTGGTGATGAAGCCTACAAACATTAAAAAGTTATCACTGGCCACTCGGAAGATATTTCGTACTACAAGGAACTATAAACACTGCGCCTCCCACTTAGGTGAGCGCTGAAACGAAAAAATCAATAAATGCCTTGTATGATGCATAAAAATTTCGAGAAAATACTGAGTGCTCAGTAATTACTTTCCAAACACATAAGTCGCCTACACGGTTCAAACTATTGGTATACGTTGGTCATAAAACGGCCCCATTTCCTCAAAATATGAACTCTGTGCTCTTCTTGCGCTTGTCGGGGAACATGTGCTAGTGTAACTCTTATGTAGAAACATCCTAGAATTAAAATCGACAGACACAGTCGAAGTGGCATATGCCTATAAAAGATATTTTCAGTGTTGTGATGGTATCGTAATAGTTCTGCACATCAGACATGGTCGTTCTCACAGATATACCTTGCATAGGTTTTGATTAAAGAATTAAATGCGATAGTCAGAATTGTAAGAGGTTTTACCTGTTTGTTTGCATTTTTGATCGTGGTAATGGACAGACTGCAGCATTGTCGACTATCACTGGACAGTCATTTACGAGTTCCGGTATTTCATAATCGAACGACTTCAGGACGTAAGGCATGCTATCGTTGGGGTAATTACGATAGTTTATCCAAACCCTTCCCCTCGCCTTTAGGTTAAATACAACAGACTGATATCATGTCTTCAACTATGATAGCCCAACCCAAAAGACTCGGCATGGTACAAGAACGCTGAGCTGAAATTTGTTGCGGAGGGAACTGCCCGCCTTCTCCGCAACGAGAGCGTCCATGGCGCATCGAGCGAGTCGTTCCCTGCAGCCCGTTGCGGCAAGGAGCGAAAGACGGTCCTCGCTGCCCAAGCAGGCGATGCGCAATAGAGAAAAGAATTACTTGTGTACCGAGAAAGAAAATTTGGCCTCGGCTGTTGTCTTGTTGAACTTTCCAGCATGCAGGAGCAGAAAGTGCCCGCTTTGAAAAGTGTGAGGCAAATGGCATACTATGTCCTTCCACTTTTCATGGTGCCCCCCACCGCCCTAAATACGCCTATGGCCAGGATGCCGGTGCGTCTCTTCGCCAACGTTATTCGTTCATATAATTTCGGCTTGCGCTTTTCTGTGCGCACGGCGCCACCCATCAGCTTGCTCGACAGTAACATTAATGATACCTACTGGGCAGGGCGAAAGCCATCTCGCCGGGACGAGAACTGGGCGCTGTATCCGGCAGGGATCAAGCAATTAAGCCTTTTTTTAAAGGATCGCATGGCACAGAACAATCGCATACAACTTGACCTCCTGCCTGCTTCTTGTTTAATTGTTTCTGCGGAATTTGTGACTTTCATGTACACCAGTCCCACCGTAACCAAGTGCCTACCCACTGCTGCTGCGGCTGCTGCTGTCCGGCACACCGCGTCGGGGGATGGTTCAGAGCGTGTGTATACATGACAGGAGCGAGTCAGAGAGGAAAGTCGACGCGAGAAACTTGTTTTCACCCCACCGTTCTGAATGTGCACTATGGTCTATGGAGCTCACCGGCCGTCGCCACATTAGCCTCTTGACAGCTGTAGTAATCCGTGACTCCCCTCAGAAGCATTGCAGAAACTGCAGTGCTTCCCTTTCTACTAACGTGCGACTCGAGAGGAGACGTAGATAGAACTGTAGAGAGGAGGCAGGAGAAGAGGCAGCTCACATACAAGGGAAGCGGCGCGATGTGACATGAGAAGGCAGGGACACTCTACTACTACTACTATACGACATCGGTTCAAACTTGATCAGCTTAAGTTCAAGGTACGGTACAGTACGTTGCTCCTATTTCTGAAAAATAAACACCATGCAAATAAGTCAAGGGGGCAAACTACGCTGGGCGTGCAGAATCAGAGCCGCATTAATTAACGCGCACCGCAGGGTGGAGACGACACTACGGAAACGGTCGACCGTCAAATAAACATTTCATTGCTAGAGGTCGTGTATTTGATCCCAACCGTGGCCGCCGCACTTCGACGGGGACGAAATAGAAAATGCACTGGCACTTTGATTTCGGCATACGGTTAGGAACATCACGGTGTCAAGATTAATCTACAGTCCGCCCCTACGGTGTGCCTCCCAATCGGATTGTTTCGGCACGTACAGCCCCATCCTCCAATTCAAGTTTAATGCTTTTGCCACAATGGGATGTGCCATGTGAGGCCATGAAAATGTTAAACCCTCTCAGAGGTTATGGAATATGGCGCAAAAAAAACGCCTCAAGCAAACGCCTCTCTCTGTGCGTTCTGTGTACTACACCGACAAACAGCAGTGGTACACGGAAAGTAACGTTTAGCAACTGTTTAGTTCAGTCACCACTCTCGTATTAGACTGAACGTTGAAGAAATAAGCGTTAGCCACCCACATCACCGTTTACTGTCGTCAATAAAAGCAAACAGCGCGGAAAGTTTCGCTTACATCGATTTCCACAGTTTGTGGTATCCGCATATTTTTTGCTCTGTGTTTCTAATTCAGTAAACCAGTAGATTGAGCAGCACGCTTCTGTCATCACGACGCTTCGGCACGTACCAAAAGCAGGCGCTCATGAGCGAAGAGCATGGTGCAAAGATCGCAGTGGGGATCGCTTCAAAAAAAAAATTCCATATTTAGCCGCGCAGGCGCATTCTCACCTTCTGCGTGTCCCTGACTGTCTTGAGCATGTTCTCGAAGGTCCTCGGTGGAATATCGCACGTTTGGAATGCGCCCCAGTGGCCCGCCTTCCTTCGCCGTCCGCTGGACGCGGGTACATCTCCCGCGTGGCAGCACAGCGGCTCGTTGCAGTCAGCCTCGCTGCCTTCGCTGTACCCGGGATCCACGTGCGTGTCGCTGATGTGCAGCACGCGCAGAGTCGGCGCCCCCTCCTGCGAGAGGGTGAACGCACTTTGTCACAGACCCGTGCAATCACGGTGTTCACCGCAGATGCGCGCCTCGTGCATGGTGGATTACAGTGTCACCAGAGACGCGACAGACGCGCAATGAAAACGACAGCGAGCGAAAACCAGGAAATGGACGCCAACGCATAGTAACTGGAGGAACTCGCTTCCATATGTGTGTGTGTGTGTGTGCGTGTGTGTCTGTGTGTGTGTGTGTGTGTGTGCGTGCGTGCGTGTGCGTGTGTGCGTGTGTGCGTGCGTGTGCGTGCGTGCGTGCGTGTGCGTATGTGCGTGTGTGCGCGCGTGTGTGTGTGTGCGTGTGTATGTGTGTGTGTGTGTGTGTGTGTGTGTGTGTGTGTGTGTGTGTGCACGTGCGTGCGTGCGTGCGTGTGTGCGTGTGTGTTTCATGGGTAACACACCTGTTTCTCATCGCGCCGTCAGTACAGGAACATGATTCGCCAAGGGAATCGATCGCCCCAGATTAAGTAGCTAACAACGACAAGACCACGTCTAATGCCTGGTTCCATGTAGAGCGAACCTTCGAACGGTAGGATAGCTCGGCGCACAGCACGAAGGCTCAACTGAAAACATGGATACTGAAAAACCCGTTTCTGTAAAGATCGATTGCTCACGAGGATGGTTGTGCAACGCCGCCAGAAACCTCAACTGACTATACTGCATATGACTGATTAATTAATTAATTCATTCATTCATTCATTCATTCATTCATTCATTCATTCATTCATTCATTCAGTCATTCATTCATTCATTGTATCTTACATAATCAACACCCTGGTCGTGGGTGACACGGTATAATGCAGGGCTGCCGACTACATTAGACTATTTGGGTGTTTTTCAACGTGCCCATAGACTGACTATAGAACCGTTCTATTTCTTATATTTTTTTAGCATTGCGCTTTTATACCTGCAGCGCGGCTGCGGCATGTGAGAATGGAACCCATGAGCTCCAGCTAAGCAGTCATCGAGTCAGCTCGGGGGCGATTTCAATCCACATGATTTTCGTATTTCCCTGGCTATGAGCAGCATCGGGCAGCACCCTACTGTTGCCCTATCAGTCAAAATACTGTGACGCGCTGACGAAGATGTTTAATCATTGTCGGACGAAAACGATGTTCTGGTCTTCGCGCGCTGTCTACCATCTTGTCAGTCACTAGTGGATTGCTGTAGCAACAGACTACGCCACCCGATATGCCATCACACGGGCTGTTCCGACAAGCTGTGCAACCGATGTCGCCGACTTCCTCCTAGAAAACGTCATCCTTCACTACGGAGCCCCTCGACAGTTCCTCACCGACCGAGGCCGCTACTTTCTTTCTAAAGTCGTAAATGACATTCTACACTCGTGCGCGACTAAACACAAACTTGCTAGTGCTTACCATCCACCAACGAACCGTCTAACCGAGCGCCTTAACCGCACCCTTACTGACATGCTGTCCATGTATGTCTCCGATGACCATCGCGACTGGGACGTTGCGCTGCCGTTCGTTACTTTCGTTTATAATTCGTCTCGCCATGATACCGCAGGCTTCTCTCCATTCTTCCTCATGTTTGGTCGCGACCCTACATTACCTTTCGACACCGTTCTGCCTGCTAGTCTGAATTCTACATCCGAGCACGACCGGGAAGCCATCCTCAAAGCACAAGAAGCACACCACATTCCCCGACGTCGACTTGTGTAGTCGCAGGACAATCAGCGGCACTTATATGACGCCCGCCATCGTGACGTCCATTACACACCGGGCGCCCTGGTTCTCCTTTGGTCGCCGTCGCCACGCGTTGGCCTCTCGGAGAAATTACTTTCACGCTACTCCGGCCCTTACCGTGTCTTGCGTCAAGTAACTGACGTCACGTACGAAATCACCCCTCTTGAGCCAACCGTGGCTCAGCATCGCTCCGACGTGGTCCACGTCGCGCATCTTAAGTTGTATCACTCGCCCGCCTCGAAACCAGCACCGATCCGGTGTTTCAGCCGCCGGGGGTCATGTGACACGATGACGAAGAAGATGTTTTAATCATCGTCGGAAGAAGACGATGCTCTGGTCTTCGCGCGCTGTCTACCATCTTGTCAGCTGCTATAATTATTGTAAATATTCTGTAAATACACGTCTGACTGTTTTTAACACCGTAACAATTCTCTCAAAAGAGGAGCTTTTTTTTGCGAACGTCGCCGGGTTTCGTGACCGTGGGAGCTGCGGCCTGCCCGAATAGGCCAACCATTCACAGCGGAGCACGCACGCCACTGGATTCTTTGCATCACGACCAGATGTGCATGGCCCCTACGCATCCGCGGAAGCACAGTAACGATAAAGTAAACGCTGCTTGCTGATAGAATAGACTATAATTGCGCTACGTACGCTTGAGCATGCTGCCACTGAAACCACGATACGTTCAAGACGTCCGTCGTATTCGCTAGCAGTGACGACAAGGAAAATGTTTAACCAAGGGGCCCGATTAATAAAAATCGGGCCCCTCAGTTAACCCCCTCTCTTCTCGTTGTTACATAACGAGAGTCTCGAATGCGGCAACATTGATGCAGTCAGGTACCATGCGCGGGTTCATTTACCAGTTCCCTTCATCCAGAAAGATCACGTACTCGTAACGCCAGCGGCAGAAAGGATGTTCCACTTCCGCCCCCAAGATTTGCGAGTGCTGGCTAACACTCCGAAGCTTAGTTCTCGTAGTAACATAAATATACCCAAGAAAGTGGATGGGTAAACCGCCCCGCGGTAGCTAAATTGGTTCGAGCATCGCACGCGCATTGCGGAGACATGGGATCATTCCCCACCTGCAGCAAGTTGTTTTTTCATCCACTTTCATTGCCATTAATTAATAATTTCTTTAGTTCACTTAGTAATACAAGTCATTTCCCCTATGTTTTCCGTCTTGTCTTTGCTTGTTGGCTTCTGACGATGTCGCTAGCAGTGAGGCACTCCGATTAACAAAAGGCTCGTTTTAATTAGTGCGCGTCCGCTGCTTCTGCATCTGTGTGTGTACGTCCATAAGCGCGTCCATAAAAGCTTGTGCAAACCTTAGGCAGCGGCACGGGCCTGACGGGAGGCTTCGGTCTCGGTGGCAACGGCACGCTCCAGTTGAGAACACCGGCAGGTGGACACTCGTCCGGGAAGACTATGCCGCAAATCTCAGCCGGGCTCATTGTTGTGTGTCCTAGCACGTAGAAGAACTCGTCCTGCGTAGTGAACATTACAGGACCTGTTCATTAAAACACAAAAAAAAACACAGTTTGCAACCTTCGAGCCTTTCCACTTAAGCTTTATAGCCATGTTGCTTTGCATCAAGTAGTTGGCTCAATGTCATTTAAGAATCATCTATTTTTATATTTCTTACTTGTAAAGCTCTTTACAACATAATATTTCTTTATATATCACAGTATGAACTGTACATCAGTGCGTAGCGAGGCATTGGATATGTCAGTTTTAATGCGCACCATTTACTGCACCCGCTTTAAGCAGCCGTGCTCCGCAAATTGTTCACCATCAAGTGGTCACGCTGAGTAACCAGGTCAAACTGAGCAAACGCTTTTCAGGATTCATAGCACGAAAAGCTAAACTTAGAAAACAAGGACATAACATCATATGTCGTAGCTTTTTTCCCCTTTTGTCAATGGTTTTTATCCTTAATGTGTGCAGTTACCTGAAAGTTATAGACAGAAACAAGAAATGGCGATGTATGGGGTCCAGCAATCGCTTCCCTCGCGACGGCGCCTATTTGATCTGTTCACTGAGAGAAGATGTAAGGTGCCGAATAAAGGACGGAGCGGCAGGGCAACTAAGTATGCTTCACTGAGAATGTGCCGTTCTACAATGACGAAAAAGACATCTTAAGCTTATGCGATGCCGAGCGGAATCGAATTACCCACTTCACGAAGATTCCTCAATGACAGTCACCCGACGCATTAGCAGGCTGTGCAACAAGTGCACTTTTTAGGTGCCGCTGTTCAATCAATGCCTCGCCAACATGGATCACTGAATATGTGCTGCTGAATATGGGGTAAGCGAGGGAACAATTCTCAGCGTCCGCAGCAGGCACCAGTGTGCCAGACTTCTGCTGTCGGACTTCTCGGCAGCGCCACTAGATGGAGCACGGTGTCCAGAAAGAAGGACGAGAGCGGAGTCCGACTTTCACGTGACTCGTTTCTCAGCGTTCGCACGCGCCATTGTGTCATGCATATCGGATGCCAGCCCCGGCTTCACTGGAGGCGCTAGATGGCGCCTAGTGTTCTTAAGAAAGCGCGAAAAAGGAGTCCTGCTGCGGAACACGCCTCATGCATAACTAATTTCGATGCTGGCAATGCGTTGTGTCGCTATATTGATTCAATGCTGACGCATTACAGTTCACAGTCATCATGAGATTGGTTCTGCCGAAGTATTGTTTCGTCTTTCATGAACATTAACGAAGCCAAATATTATACCGCCTAACAATAGCTTTGCCTTACCCCAGGTATCGAAAGGCGAACTACGCTTTCGCTGAGGTTTCCCTGGCCTCATGAATGCTTATGCTAAGGTAGCTCCCCCAAAAACGCGAACATTAAATGCAGCAGAAGTGCTACACGAGACCATGATATAGGAGTAACAGATGCTGGAATTAGAAACGATACTTGGACGTTATCGCCTTGCTGAAGAGCTTCAAACACGCACAAAGACGCCCCAAACGTTCCATAAGAGCACAATAAGTATACTGGAATGCTGTTGTCATACTCGACCTCTATACACTACCTTGAAAAGCTCGACGAGTCCGGCACAGACACGAGAAGTTTCAATGCCCAGACTGTGGCAGGCTCCCTGCAGGAAGCCGCTGATGACAGACTCCGGCAAGCCTGCTTGCAAGTACTCCCGCACCGTGGCTGTAGACACCTTGCAGGCGCTGCAGTATGGAATGCCAATGCCAGTTCTGAGTGGAGCCAGATCCTGCGGAGAGTTGTGAGAGTGGAATTAAAAAATAAACCCATTATAATCTGCAAAATATGTCGATCGAGTTCAACTCAGAGAAATTTGCACAATGGCCACCTCTGCCAGGCGTAGTTTTGCAGCTACCGCTGGCCACCAAAGACTCTTTCAGCACCGAGAAAAAGGCATACTCTTTGCGAAAAGCATACCGGCTGCCTGACCGCAAACTGACTGTTCAGGGTAGTTCCTCTGGTAGGTTGTCAATCATAACGTACACAGGAAGTTAAAGAATTTGTCAACTCGTCATCCAGAGATCTGGAAAGTTAATTAAGAACGCCACGGCAACAGTACCACACAGCTGAACAAAACGTATTGTTGAGGTGCGGAGAGTGGCCAGTATACTTTTTATAAAGGCTGCACTTCTTATTATCGAAGGCCCCTGTTTTACAGTATACGTGGAACGTGGGTTGGCTTCGTACACCGTAGATAACCGTAGAACGCCTTGCTTTCTTAACTACTGATATTTGATCTAGAATCCGCACACCACTGTTGAGTAATGGCTATTGCGGCCTCTACATTTTTCTCTTACTCACATGAATGAAACGTCGCCAGTATATATGTGGGGACATGAATCTCCATTTGCTAACATCATAAATTGAGGAAAGTTGTAACGGCGGAAAGTCATTTAACAAAGCTCACATGAAGCTTAACTTAGCGCATGTATCGTGCGATGCCGCAGGCAAGGGGAGTGGATAGCCTCCCCGTTTATTGAACAGCCGTGTATATATACACTAAGTGGGAAAGGGCGTGTACCCTCACCAACATGTGTTATGGGCGATACCGGTATCTGTCACGTCACACGTGCCATAGATGCGAAGCCAGCGCTGCGCCAGATACGATACAGCGCACATGTTTCTAAATAGTTGAATACATAATTCTCGCAGAATAGAAAAGAAGAAAAAGCTTACATCATATACTTTGCTAAGGACATGCAAACACAAAGAAACACATATGATATATTTTATACTGCTAGGTTAGCACTTGAATCAGCCTTCTGATAACTACATTTATTTATTTATTTATTTATTTATTTATTTATTTATTTATTTATTTTACCTTCAGGGTTTCCACATTACAGAGGGGAAGGGCATATTACAGACCAATATTGAAAAAGAAAAGAACAGTTCATACAACAAGAATAAGGAGCATGAAAAATCGACCATGTAATGCAAAAAATTGATAGTTGCAACTAATAAAAAGCAGAGTTACTTCAAGAACTAAAAATGAAAAAAAGAAAAAAACCGGCTAAAACAGAAGAACAAATTGAGTACAAATATTTAAACCATGTTAAGCATATTATTCAAAAAACCCTTAAAGCACGATTTATCCGTAATAGCACTAGCTGCTTATGGCAGCTGATTCCATGCGAAGGTGGTTCCAGGTAAAAACGCATGCGAATAGGCCGCAGTTCTGCAACGAGGAACATTAACTTTTACAGCGATAGCTGTATATGACTAAGCGTACGCAGTTTTTCGGCGTCCATTAACGGAAAAAATCATCACGTGGGCCGATCCTGGTGATAGTGAAGAAAGGGTCCAAGCTCAATGGCACATACCATTGTTGGCTCGGGAACCTGTAACGCGCCCTTGAACTATTCTTGTCCCACGTGGGACCCAAAGAGGTTCCAGGCACACATGTTAGAACAGATGTTATTGGAAAATATGCTTCGAACAAATTTTTGAAGAAGGACTTAAAAATTCTCGATGCCAACCGCGCAAACGCGGTAGTGGCACTGCTCGCGCGTTCGTCGTCGTCGTCTTATTCCACAGGTGGCTTCTTCGGGCAGAAAACTTTCATCATCAGCAAAGGCGCGAGCGTCGTCGTCTTCCACGGCTGGCTCCACTGCCGCTCGTCATAGATAGATAGATAGATAGATAGCTAAACTTGCTTAAAAGAATAATCAGAAAACCCGCAAATGGTCGGGGCCCTTAGTCCAGGGCTCCGCTGGCTCTTGCCATCTTCTCAGCTCTCTTTATCAGCTTGAGCTGGTCGTCGAGGGCCGAGCTGGACAGCAGTGCCTCCCATTGCTCCCTCGTGGTGTTTGTGTCTGGGTGTTCTATGTTGTGTAGTGTGCACTGCCACGTAATGTGGTATAGGGTTGGTGTGGCCCCACACCATGGGCATTCGTCCTTGTAGGCTGTGGGGCTGTAGGCTGCCACTCGTCATTCGAGCGTACAATTCCCTTCTGTCGTCGTAATCGGGAGGCCGCGTTTACGGGGGTATGAGCTATTGATGAAGGAGCTGTGAGTCATTGAACAGCTGCGTTGTCGATCGTGGCGGACACGTATAGTTCGTACACCCAGAGAACAACATGCGTACGTGAGCGCCGGAGGGAACACCAACGATAACGTCAACGGCGCCGGCGCGAAACGACCAACGGCGAACAACGTTCTCACGATGCTGCACGAGAACGACTAGCGCGAGCCCGGGCACCTACAAACGAGCAACGACGCCACACTCCCAACGCAATACGGCGGCAGAGGTGCCAGATGGACCGAGTGAACGACTACAAAGGTGTCGATGCCAAGTTCAGGCGAGACTTCCTGGATAAACATTTCGGATTTAGTTGCACAATGTGAGACAGTCTGTGGTTCGACAACGACCTGACGAGGATAGGAAATGTACGAGACATGACTAATCGCGACCGTGCGATACAGGTACTGTCGCGTACGTTCCCAGACATTCCTGGCGACATAACCGACTTCAAGGTGTGCGAAACATGCAAGGAATCTGTGCTGAGGGGTGTGGTGCCCCAGTACTCGACCACGCATGGATACGTGTACCCTCCGATTCCGGAGTATCTGCCTAAACTGAACGCGGTAGAGGAACGCTTGTTTGCACCGAAGATCACACTCATGTGCATCAGGCGTCGTAGTCACGGCGGGGGACAGTACGCAATCAAGGGGCAAGTCGCGAACGCGCTCTGAAAGCTTTGACTGCCGTGAGCTTTCGGTCTAATTCCATCTTAACAGAGTGTAATGGTAGCCAGTTTTTCTTTGGAGGTGGTCAATTCTAGCTGATATCAAATTGGGGTTTTAACGAACTGTTCACGAAGATTATTGTTGTGATAGTAAATTTTATGAAAAAGAGTGAAGCTGGAATATTTTACGCCAAATGCTAACTTCCGGAAGGTTAAGCAGTGACTTTATCATGGTAACACTGGCTGTGGAATGAAATGGAATGTAATGGCTGTGGAATGGTTGAATGGAACGATTCTGCACTCTTTCAAGTTCGTTTATCAGCGTAGTACCACCGGGATCCTAGATAGATGATGCGTATTCAAGTGACGGACGGATGTAAGTGTAGAGAAGCTTTTTAAGCGATGGTGGTGCCATATAGAAATTTCTTCGAAAGTATCCAAGTGAACGGCTAGCTTTCGCGATCGTGTACCTTTCATGATGCTTCCATGATAGCTTACTACAGATATGAACGCCAAGATATTTGTAAGATGAAACAGACTCAAGAGATGTATTAGCAAGACGGTAGTGTGCACATGCTAATGAGGTGCGAGATGTGCGCACCGATTTGCAGTTATGAATGTTTAATTCCGTGTTCCACGATTGACACCAGGCAAGTATGTTATTTGAATCGTTCTGGAGTAAGGCAACATCTTCTTGGTTATCTGTTTTCTCGTAAATTACACAAGCAACCGTGAATAGGCATACCTTTGAAGAAAAGTTAACGGGTAGGTAATTCATGAGAATTAGGAAAAGTAACGGTCCCATGCAGACCTCTGGAGAACACGCGATAGCACTGGTTGGACTGGGGAATCAACAGTATTAGCAGAAGCAAACTGCGTACGGTTAGAAGGCAAAGCTCGAATCCAGTTAAGCACATGAGGACCTAGACTTAATCGGCCGAGCTTAAGAAATAGTAACTGATGACAAACCTCGTCATATGCTTTAGACTAATCTAAAAATATACAATCTATTTAAAACCCAGAATCAAGCAAATGATGCAGGTCATTAGTAAAGACCAGAAGTTGTGTTTCGCAAAAGAAAATTCCTGCGGAAGCTATGTTGTGAGGGTCTAAAAAAACTGGTTTGACTCAAGAAAATTAACAAGGTGGGTGAATATAATGCGTTCAAATACTTTACATGGAACAGATGTGAGTGAAATTGGACGGAAATTTGATGGATTGTGTGTTACCCCAAAACTTGTGAACTAGAACAATCTCCCCTACAAGCCAGTCTTCCGGAATATTAAAATGCTGCAGGGATAGCGAAAAAAAAAATTAATTGTGGTCTTTTAGGGGCCAAAACAACTTTCTGATTATGAGGCACGCCTTTGTGAGGGACTCCGCAAATTTAGACCACCTGGGGTTCTTCAATGTGCACCTAAATCTAAGTACACGGGTGCTTTCGCAATTCGCCCTCATATTGTGAAAAAAGCATGCCGGAATGACGGAACAGTATTCAACAGCGTTCTTCGAAAATTTCGTACTGATGCTGTCAACGCCACATGATGCTGAGTTTTCCCGTTTCCTAATTACGGCCCCAACACCCTCAGAAGTAATAAAAATAGCGTCCATGGGCAAGTAATGAGGTAATGTCAAGGTATGTTGTTCATCGGTACCTACTTGGCGAGAAAACGCTTTTATAAATGTGTCATTTAGGACAGACGCACGTTCTATGTCACGTGCGGGATGTCCTTCCGTCGTTTGCAAAGTTATTGCGTGGCGTTCCTTGCCACGCAGGACACTCCAAAAGTGTCTAGAATTATTTTTTAGCATAGTTGGAAGGGTGTGATTAAAGAAGAAAAATTTAGCTCCTTTCATTTCAGATAAGTAATTTGTGGTTGCCGATTTATAGGCTGCACAACGTTTATCAGACCGAGATTTGATAGCAGCGAGATAGATACTTGCGATTTGAAAGACGTTTTACGTATCTGTTGAACCGCGTGACGCTCGCATCCGAAAAAAACTTTCCTGATTGGAATTTACTTAAAGGTTAGTTCCGAAATTTTCGTTTTGAATAAGTCCCAGTTGCTTTGCATAGATCGTTCAAGGTAATCGAACAAGAACACATCTAAAAAGGATCATAATTTGTTGTTAATCGCGTCGAAGTCAGCTTTTTTTTAAAATCGCGTATTCTTCTAAGATGTTCACGCACGCGTGACAATGGTAGTGAACTCATCGCTTGAATAATTTCAAGATCACTGATACCGGGCGTATGAGACGCACAAGATACAATTCCCGGCGGTGATGTCAAAACAAGGTCAAGAAATGAAGATGTATTATTTGTAACGCGTGAAGAAAACTGAACCAGCTGTGTCAAACCAAAATCAGAACAAATGTGAAGGAATTGGTCCACTTCACCCGAGTTAGGCGACTAATATGAGTACGAATATTACCGTATAATGTTAGGAAAGTTCAAATTACCTAACATGATTACCGTCGCTCCGGGAAACATGATGTTCACGTCATTACGGCAATCGTGAAGGTCGTCACAAGAACTGGAACACCCAGAAGGCGGGCGATAGCATATACCAGCGAAAATCTTTTTTAAGCGAAGTTGAGGCAACACCTTGTCGCCTCCAAAGTACACTTGAGAACAACAGCGCAGCTTTCAATTTCCATGTTTATAGCAAGGCCTATCATAGCGAAATATTTTGTTTCTTTTTTCACTTCGTTTAGTATTTTATCAGAAAGCCAGGTTTCGGTTAACGCGACGATAACAGCGTTAGAATCGTTAATCACTGCACACACTTTATTTTTCTGAGACACAAGGCTGCGAACGTTAGTAGAAAGCAGGATCAGGTCGCTATTGGCGGAAACGCCGCCACCCCTGGCTTTCTCCAAGCTACCAGAGGAAGCAAATGCGCGACGAGAACGATGTTGCCGCGGAGAGGAATTAGCTGCATAAGCTGCGCGTTTGGATGGTCCTGTTTCATATACTGCGTCAGCACTAGAGTCATAGCGGTGGCATTTTTCATTAGCGATTAATTTGTTATGCCGCAGTTTGAAAGGGCAGTTAAGTGCTTTGGCATAATTGGTCATTTTGTCTCTAACACGACGAACGTTGGCTGAAAAATCCTCCCGCGTGACCAGCCTGCTTCCTTTTAGCATGTGACGCCTAGAAAACGCGTTTCTTTTGTTTTGTAGGCAGAAAAATTTACTATAATTGGTCGAAATTGTTAGCGGAAAATTTCCCAATTCTATGCGCGCGCGCAATGTTATCGACAGATAAGCTTAGTTCGACAGACTGGCGAATTAAACGTAAAACATTTTCTTCTGTCTGCTGTGCCGTTTCAGAAAAATACTAGGTTCCGAAAAAAATACTACTATTCCGAAAAATGCTAGGTTGTCCCTCCGAGAGGGATCTCCTGCTTCATCAAGACGTGCGCATAGCCTGAGCGCCTCGCTTTGCACTTGCTCAGTTAGTTGACGGTTCTCGTAGACATCGGTGCTCGTCCGACCGTGAGGCACGCATGTGTGACTGTCCCGATTCCACGGTAATGAGAAGGAAACACAAGAGACGCGGCATTACCTCACTGGAAACGTGGACCACTCCCACCCCTCCAGCCCGACGCCCGGCGAACTGTCAACCTTTTTATGGGAGTTTGTGCATGGGGCTGGCTAGCCCCTGAGCTTATGAACATGTCGTTTATTTTACATTTCTTTGTTTCTTTTACGAACCCCACCAACAGACCCTTTGCTTAGGCCACTGAATCGTCCTTTTCATTAAATTTTAGTATATATATGTGTGCGTGTGTGTGTGCGGGTGCGTGTAAGAGTTTCGGACCAGACCCGAAGGTATAGCATTCAAAACATTATATAACATTCAAACATTCATGTTTTTACTAACGCTTCGGCCGGATGACCGGCCTTCGTCGGAGTGAAGCTATATATGAACCATAGCGGTGGTTAGGCGCCCATGCTTACCTGCTCAAGTTGCTGCGTCAGCCATTCAGTTTTCAGAAACTCGCCTCCCATGAATTTCCTCAGCGCGCCCCAGCGAAGGTGCCCTGGCGCACTTCGGTAGCTCGGTAAAAAGCAGCAGGCGCCGAGCAGCAGCAGCGTCAGCAGGGACGGCTTCATGGTCTCGCGCTAGCCGTGCACACGAAGGCTGCGGAATGCACAACGACGCCATAAATGCAAGTGAATCTTCACTGTATACACACGGCAGTAACTTTCGTTTGTTGGAGTTCAACTGCAAGAAGAATGTTGCAGACATTTAATGTCCAAGCAAATGACAGGCAAATCAAAGTGCTAGAGCTGTGTATGCCCCGGGAAACGCTTTGTTTACAATCATTAGCTCGGGAGGTCCTTTCTAAACACATGGTAAAGAAGAAACCGTCTTTTCAACAACCACTGCATCAATTTTCGTGAGGGTCGTTGCGTTTAAAAGAGGAAGCTTTAATTTTATGACCCCATGAAGCAGATGTTTTATTTAAAATAACCGAGTGACAGCCTCGCGCTGCAAGTGGCCGTATTGAAGCAATGGCTCAATGAATTCGAAGACCGTTCATCTCCAGAAAAAATTAACATTTAATGGGCAGCAGATGGCGCTGCTGAAACTTCGGCCAGTCAGAAGAGAAAATTAGTCCGGCTTTAAATTAAGCGTCAGGCCTTAAACTAAATAAGAGCAATGACCTCATTTCCTAAGCACACACACTTGGTCGTCTCCTACCTGAGAAGACCCGGCCAGTTATTGACAGATTTCTTAACGTCTAAACTAAGGCAAACGATTCTTTCCTTTAAAATACCGCCTCTAAACGACTGGTGTCCCTGTAAGTGAAGATATTTGCAAGGCAACTAGAGTTGTCAGCACTAACTTGTACGAATTTGGCAAGGAAAGCAGCCTCATTTGACTGTTTAGTACAACAAGCTGTATATTGACACGTGTACTTATCTTTATCGAGCGACCACGTTTCGCCGCCTCACAAATGTTACCGCACAGCGCGGGATGCTCCTGCATGCATCTGAAGTTTCTGGAAAGTTATCAATGCTTCTATTCGCTGACTATTGTCGCCGAACCTTATGTTATCTGATTTCATCGCCTGACGCGAATGGTGTAGAACTTTGTGGAAGGCACGCTGGTCCCAACGATTAGTCTGGAACATTCGACGATTGATGTATAAAAGCCGACGCGCTTGACCCGTTGATCAAATTTTCGACGATCGCCGACCGTGTTCGCCGCTATCGTTGTGCTATAAGTGTAGCCTGTTTTTGTGGGGAAAGGTTCGCCCAATAAAAGTTAGTCTTGTCTTTCATAGTATTGCTACTGTGTTCTTCAATGTCACCACCACGTGACATCTGCTGGAGGTGCTTTTCGTTCACGTAAGGGACGCCCCCGACAAGCCGTGATCCCAGCCCGGACCGCAAAGAGAACACCAACGTAGTCCCGGACCATCGAGCAAGCCGCCGTCTTCAACAGCTGCCCCCGGAGCACGCACTTCTACCTGAGAAGACCAAGAAGATTGGGGCCAAGGCAACCACAATGGCAGCCCCAGCGTCCCCCGTTGTGCCCAGGGAGCCTCCGACGTTCCACGGTTCAACATTCGAGGACCCGAAAACCTGGCTTGAGACGTATTACAGGGTCGCTGCATTTAACATCTGGAACAGCCATGACAAATTGCGACATGTCTTCTTCGCATTGGAAGACGCTGCCAGGACGTGGTTCGAGAAGCGAGAAGCCACCTTAACGACGTGGGACCTGTTCCGAAGCTGCTTCCTGCAGACATTCACAAGCGTCGTACGCCGAGAACGAGCCCAAGCACTACTTGAAACCCGAGTGCAGCTGCCTAATGAAACCACCGCGATCTTTACAGAAGAAATGACCCGCCTATTCCGCCACGCCGACCCGGCAATGTCCGAGAAGAAAGTCCGCTTACTGATGCGTGGTGTAAAGGAGGAACGTTTTGCCGGAATGGTACGAAGCCCACAGAAGACCGTAGCATCGAGAAGACACTGGAAATGCGGAACCGGCAATTCAGCCACTGCACGAACTCGACAAACTACGCCGGAGTTGCGTCACTGGCCACCGACGACCTGCGCGAGACTATCCGAGCGGTAGGAACTACAGAAGCTGTTGCCTTCATCACAGCCTCAAGTGGCTTCGATTGCCGACGCCGTACGTGAGGAACTCCAACAGCAACTAGGAGTAGGCCCTGAATCGCCGCAGCCTCAGCCGCAAGCGATGACATACGCTGCTGTAGCCCGCCGTCACGTTCCCTCTCCGGGCGCACGGCAGGGCCCAGTGACGACACAGTTCCGTCGTCCCCCACCACCCCCACCGCCAGCACGCCAAGCCGTCACCTCACGCGGCGTTCCAAGGAAGACTGACGTTTGGCGCGCCCCCGACCACCGTCCGCTTTGCTATCACTGCGGAGAAGCCGGGCACATCTACCGCCGATGCCCATACCGGGAGATGGGACTCCGAGGGTTCGCTGTTAACGCGCTGCGACCATAGATTGGCGAACGACCTCGCGATATCGCCGACTACCTCGCCGCCACTTAGTGGAACCCTCAACGACCGTCCCGTTCGCCGTCACCAGGCCGCTACCTGTCGCCGCAGCGCCGACCATGCACCGGCCCAGCCCGGGGCCGCTCTGCGAGCCCATATGGGGAAAACTAAAAGCAGCAACCGATGGAGGTGCGGTTGCTGTTCGTCGAACTGACGAAGATCCTCCGCCGCCGACGAAGTGACCATCTCGACGACATAACAACGACACGCCGCCGTCCCGACAAAGTCAGGAAGCCAAGACTACATCGACGAAAGACCATTTCACGACGCGGCGTTGCAACTTCAGTTCAACACGACGCAACCGTGATCCGACGCTAAGACCTAACTGCAACGCCAGACAAAGAACCACCGACCTCGACGTGCTTCTCGACGGCCACGCAGTCACCGCCTTAGTCGACACAGGGGCCGATTACTCCGTCACGAGCGGACACATCGCCGCCCACTTGAAGAAAGTTAAAACTGCATGGGAAGGCCATGAAATTCGAACCGCTGGAGGACACCTCATTACGCCGACTGGAATCTGCATGGCAAGAATTACCGTTCATGACCGGACTTACCCTGCCACCTTCGTAATCCTCCAACATTGTTCACGAGACGTCATTCTCGGCATGGACTTCCTGAACCAACACGGCGCAATCATAAACCTGAGGTCAAAATCGATAACGCTGTCGGAAGATCAAGCGATACCGCCGGAGAGCTCTCGCAGTCACCACGCCTTCAGGGTGCTCGAAGATCAAGTGAGCATCCCGCTGCGCTGCAGCATTATTATTTCGGTCAGCACCGAAACACCCGCTGACGTAGAAGGCGTCATCAAAGGCGACCAGCGTTTACTGTTCGACCGTGAAATTTGCGTCGCAAGAGGGATCGCTCGACTCCACGGAGGGAAATCGGAAGTTATGCTAACCAACTTCAGCCAAGAGTTCAAGCATATCAGCAAGGGCACGACAATCCCGTACATCGAGGAAATTGGAGAAACCAGCAATGCCTTTGTCCTCTCGGATTCTATCGCATCTACCCCGATGAGCATAGTCCCCGAACCAGACTTCAACATAAGTAAGCAGCAACAGTTCAGAACATGAGTAAGCAGCAACAGATCAGAAGTCTTCTCCGACGATACAAAGACTGCTTTTCGACGTCATTGACGATTCCACAAACGCCAGTTGCAAAGCATCGCATAATAACCGAAGAGTGCGCTCGACCACTAAGCCAGAACCCTTACCGAGTTTCGACGCGAGAACGCGAAGCTGTAAGACAACAAGTCGACGAAATGCTGCGCGACGACATCATCCAGCCGTCGAAAAGGCCGTGGGCGTCTCCAGTTGTTTTAGTGAAGAAAAAGGACTGAACCCTACGTTTCTGCGTCGATTATCGTCGACTGAACAAAATCACGAAGAAAGACGTATACCCCCTCCCAAGGATAGACGACGCATTGGATCGGCTCTGCAATGCTAAATACTTCTCATCGATGGACCTCAAGTCTGGCTATTGGCAAATAGAAGTAGACGAAAGGGATCGCGAAAAGACCGCCTTCATCACGCCAAACGGCCTCTATGAGTTCAAGGTTATGCCATTTAGACTGTTCTCGGCGCCTGCAACGTTCCAGCGCGTGATGGACACGGTTTTAGCAGGATCGAAGTGGCAGACCTGTCTTATTTACTTGGATGACGTCGTCGTCTTCGCCGGAAATTTCGACGATCACCTTAAGCGGCTTGCGACAGTACTAGAGGCCATCAAGTCATCAGGCTCACTCTGAAGCCAGAAAAGTGCCGCTTCGCTTACGATGAGCTTCTGTTCCTGGGCCATATCATCAGCGAGTCTGGAGTCCGCCCCGACCCGCAGAAGACAGCTGCCATCGCAAAGTTCCCGCAGCCCATCGAAAATAAGGCAGTGCGTAGATTTCTTGGCATGTATGCCTACTACAGGCGATTTGTCAAGGACTTTTCCCGCATTGCAGCGCCGCTGACACAACTAACTAAATGTGACGTCGAGTTCAAGTGGGAAACGCCACAGGCCGACGCATTTCAAGAACTCAAACGACGCATGCAGTCGCCGCTCGTACTTGCGCACTTCGACGAGCACGTCGATACCGAAATCCACACTGACGCCAGTAGCCTAGGCCTCGGTGCCGTCCTAGTCCAGAGAAAAGATGGACATGAACACGTGATAGCTTATGCTAGCCGGTAATTGTCAAAAGCGGAAGGCAATTATTCTACAACCGAAAAGGAATGCCTCGCCATCGTTTGGGCTACAGCGAAATTCCGCCCTTACCTATATGGGAGGCCATGCAAAGTGGTCAGCCACCATCACGCCTTGTGTTGGCTAGCTAACCTAAAGGACCCTTCAGGACGGCTGACGTGGTGGAGCCTCAGACTACAAGAATACGACATCACTAACCTACAAGACCGGACGAAAACACTCAGATGCCGATTGCCTATCACGCGCCACCGTCGACCCGCCTCCGCAAGATGACAAGGATGACGACGCCTTCCTTGGAACAATAAGCGCGGAAGACTTCGCTAAGCAGCATCGAGAGGATCACGGCGACACCAGGATTTCTACGGTGGGTCAACTATTCGCATCTTAAGAGACTTTTTGAGCCAGCACCATCGCCGCCGCGCTAGGCCAGGTGCTGCCTGAGTGTGGCAATTGGAGGCGAGTCAGACATGCAAGTCATGATGGAAGGGGAGGAACTACCTCCCGACGAGTGCACCGAAGAGTACGGATGGCAGGCAGCAGTTTCTAGGCTAATTTTGACCAGATCCGCTGTTAGCGGAAATTCAACTGGAGCTAGGCCTCATATGGCTACGTCGCCTAGAACATACGAGAACGGCAGTCGAGTCAAGAACAGGGTCGCCAGGGCGTCCCGAATGCCATACTTGCCGAAAGATCACTTTAAAGTCATACTCCGACCACGCGGCAGCCTCAATATAAGCAAGATTGGCTCCACCAAGATAGGTAAAACCATCGTTGAAGCAGCTGGTCTAAGCTCGGACCACATTGCATCAGACATAATATGCCCGAACGTCAGCCAAAACATAATTGTGGCCAGTACGCCTCAACGAGAGAATGCTGAGAAATATGTGAGAATAAGGTCAATTAACCTGGATGGATGCAGCTTCGAGATCAATGCATATGAGGCTGCACCTCACAACACGTGCAAGGGAGTGATAAGGAACGTTGACTTAGCAGATGGCCTGACGGAGCTGGAGAAGAACATAGTAAACTCAAGAAACCCTTTGGCTCTCTCCGTTAAAAGAATCAAGAATACCGGTACGGTAATCATCGCCTTTGTTGGACAGAAGGTTCCGAATTTCGTCAGATACGGCCCGGTCCTTGTAAGGCGCTCACTATACAGGAAACAAGTCGACGTATGCTACGCTTGCGGTCGGCTCGGTCACAGAGCTGACGTGTGCCCGTCTCCGCAAGAGAGAATATGCCGAGGCTGTGGTGCAGTGAATCCGTCTGACAAACATCAGTGCCAACCCAGGTGTGAACTGTGTGGTGGCCCACACCCAACGGCGGACAAAATGTGTAAGCAGCGCTATACAACTCCATATGTGGTCAGAAAACGGAGAAACGAAAGAGCACTAGCAACCAACATCAACAAGGACAATAACGACCCGCAGCCAAGATCAAGGTCCCGTGGCAGGTCCAGGTCCCGCAGTCGCTCGCGCTCCAGGGGAAGAAGCGTGTCCAGATCCCGACCCAGATCCAGATCCCATTCCAGGGCGCCATCCGGATCAAGAGATCGGAGTCAACAGGCTGCATCGAAACCCGGGGAAGGAAGCAACGGATCCACGTGGGCCGACAAAGTCAAGGGAACAGCCATAGCGGACAAGACGCCTCCTCAACGGGACACCAATAAGACAAGACTTATCTGGGCCGACGACGCGCGTACCGATCCGGTAAGTGCCATGCTTTGTGACCCACCCCCAGAGCAAAGTAAGGATCGTGAAATAGAAAGACTCAAGCAAGAGAATGCAGAACTAAAGGAAATGAATCAGAACATGATTAGAGAGATGACGGCAATAAGGAAACTCTTAAGCGAGGCTAAACAAGCAGAAAACAAAGATAGCACTAATACACGCAAGGAAGCCCCAGTCCCCGCGCCTGCTAGTGAGGGACCCATGTCAGCCAAGCGTAGGGCTGTTGAAAGTAAGCTCAAGAACACTGAAACACAGATGGAGGAAGTCAAACAAGCGCTGGCGTCTTTCAAAGACAACATGCAGATGCTTATGGACAGTGTCTCACAGTTAACAATGAATGTAGGCCAAATACAGACGGCACTGAATGACCCTAAGGAGGGACTGAAAGCTTTTGGCGAAAGAATCAAAACCCTGGACATGATGACTATGTCAATGGACTTAAGGGAACAATGCGGGTCGTCATTCCTCAGAGCTACACTAACTCCCCAGGTGGGGGAGATGAATATACAATATGGCTCATAATAAGAAGGAATTTCGAATATGGCAGCGGAATTGCGGGGGGTACAATAACAAACGTAACATCATCCAGCAATACCTTAGGTCACTTCAGTCTAAACCGGATATTATCGCACTTCAAGAGACAGGATATGCATATGTAACACTCACTGGATACAGAGCCATAGAGTGTCAAACCTTCGGTAGGGGCCTGTACGTGCTTGTAAATAAGCAGCTTACACACATCCCACATGAATTAGGCATCGTAGACAAAAACCTAGAGTACCTCATGGTTGAGGTTGTAGTACCAACTTCACACAAAAATCAAAGGAACAATTGCTTATTCGTACTCAACATCTACAGCGATCCGAAACACCAGAAACAACACTTCAAGAGATTATTCGAAAAGGCTACTAATCTAGCTGGAAGTAGACCTCTGATTATATTAGGAGACTTCAACGCAGCCCACGAGCTATGGGGCTACGTTACGACGAATACCAAGGGCAGGAATCTGTGGAACCACGCGGATGAGCTAGACCTGGTCTTAATCACGGATAAGGCACATCCTACAAGGTTGGCGATTCTGCCTGCAGAGACACCACACCTGACCTTACGTTCATTAAGAACACAGAGCATGTTTCATGGACTAACACAAACATGAATTTTGGCAGCGATCATTACGTAATAGAAGTCAAACTGGAAGTAGAGATAGGCCGAACTCGAGAATTCGAGGTCGTAGATTGGGACCTTTTTCGTAAGTTAAGAGCCCAAAGCGGAAAAGAAGCCACCAAACTCAATCTCAGAGACTGGTGTGAGGGCATCAGAAGGGACATTAAAACAGCGTCCAAAAGAATTGTTACAGACACTAATGTAGAGGCAATGGACTCGAAACTTGCCCACTTAATAGAAGCCAAGGAAGCCATAGCCCGAAGGTGGCGGGCCCAAAGACTAAATCGTAGACTGAGAAAAAGAATCGCAGAACTTAATAAACAAATCGAACAATACTGTAACACCCTCTGCCAGCAACAGTGGGACGAGTTTTGTGAGTCAATCGATGGGCAAATAAGGAACGGCAAGGCGTGGAACTTGATCAAGCATCTGCTGGATGAAAAAGGCACTAAATCCAACCAGAGACACAGCCCATCGAAACAGTAACCAAACAACTAATTGACAAATACCTACCAGTTAGAAATGAGCAGGACCAGCCACTTCAATCAGAATACAGGGGAGCCGCTCAACCTGAACTCGACCAACCCTTAAGCACATCCGAAATGCGGAGGGTGTTAAGTGAACTAAATCTAAAGTCAGCCCCCGGTCCTGATGGAGTAACAAACAGATCACTTAGCAATCTCGATGAGCCGTCAATTGAATCGCTGACAGACTTCATCAATGAAGCATGGATCTCAGGCGAAGTGCCAGAAGAATGGAAAACTTCACAAGCTATACTAATACCGAAACCGGGTAAACCTCCAAGCTTGGACAACTTAAGGCCAATATCACTTGCATCATGCGTGGGGAAGGTCGCTGAACACGCAATCCTTAACAGGCTAAAGGACCACTTAGAGGATAATAATATATACACCCACAACATGCTGGGTTTTAGGTCCGCACTTTCCACGCAGGATGCCATGAAGCAAATTAAACACCACATACTCGACGGATATTCTAGAAATACTAAGGCCATACTGGGATTAGACTTGGAAAAAGCGTTCGACAGCATCAAGCATGAGTACATCCTCAAAACAATAGAAGATATTGGACTCGGGTTGAGGGTGTTTAAATACATCAAATCCTTTCTTGAAGCACGCACGGCGATGATAAAGGTCGGAGACACAAACTCGGAAGTGGTTCAGCTCGGAGATCGAGGAACCCCCCAAGGATCGGTGATCTCTCCCGTCCTTTTCAACCTGTGCATGATTGGTCTGTCCAGAAAGCTGGGCAACATTAAGGGCATTGACCATACCATTTATGCTGATGATCTCACTGTATGGTGTGCTGGTGGCAGTGAAGGGCAGATACAGGACGCACTGACTGAAGCGATCAAGACGGTGGAAGAATACCTGAGACCCACTGGACTCAGGTGCTCCCCCCATAAATCGGAGTTGCTACTTTATAGACGTGAAAAAGGGGGCAGGCCTAAGGGCTGGAAACCTCTATCGGAAAGCAATATACACCTACATACAGAAAATGGTGCCAATATACCCAGAGTCAACGTGATCAGGGTACTAGGCTTTTTCATTGACGCAAACGGTGGAAACCATACGGAGATCAAGAAAATCACCCTTAAAACGGATAACGCGTGCAGGATGATCAGACGCCTGGCAGGAAGACACAAGGGCATGAAAGAAGATAACCTCATCAGGTTAATCAACTCTTTCGTGCTCTGTCATATTTCATACGCCGCTGCCATGTACAACTGGACGCAGGTTCAACTCAAGGAGCTGGACTCAGCGATCAAGAAAGTTGTTAAAAGCGCATTGGGGCTCCCAATTCGAACCAGCACTGCAAAATTGCTCAAGTTAGGAATACACAACACGACCATGGAGATCGCGGAGGCTCAAGAAACATCACAAATAGCGAGACTATCTACAACCAGCACGGGAAGATCAATCCTGGACAAGATTATGATCAACCCGATTACGGATCCAGCACAGTACACTAAAGTTAATCAAGAATTCGCAGACAACATAATTGTCGCACCGCTACCCAGGAATATGCACCCAAAACATAACATCAACAGGAGAGTTGCGCGAGCCAGGGCGTTAATCAAGAAAATGGATAAAGGGGGCAGAGGAGCCTGCTTTGTTGATACGGCTGCTTACAACGATCGAACTAAGTTCGCGGCGGCAGTAGTGGATCATCAGGGCAATTGCACCAACTGCGCCACGGTCTACACTAGCAAACCTGAAGTCGCTGAACAAGTTGCCATTGCATTGGCACTAACAGACGATAGATTTACAGAAATTTATAGCGACTCGAAAACAGCTATTAGAGCTTTCAATAGGGGAAAAATTGCCCCACAGGCTGCGAAAATAATTAACAAAAGGCAAACAAATGTTACGCGTTTCATTTATTGGTTCCCGGCGCACCTTGGTTCACTTGATGGTATTCCTGTCAATCCAAATGAATCGGCCAACAGCGTCGCCCGCGACCTTACAGACCGGGCCGCTTCTACATATGGTTTTGATTCTGCTGGATTGGAGAACTTACAGAGAGATACCCTCATTACATACAATGAAATTACAAAACATTACTACATGGGAAGGAGGGAGTTTCCACCCCCTCACTATAGACTAAACAGAGCACAAGCAGTTACACTTAGGCAATTACAAACAGAGTCTTATTATTCACCTGCACAAATAAAGGAATGGTATGACATTGCAGACATGAATATTATATGCAAAGCATGCAAAAAGGAGATATGCACGCTTGAACATATGCTCTGGGAGTGTGGGTCGCTCGGCTCTGGCATTTCCCGGAATCGGTTTTTAGGAATGATAAGATCTCCAGATCATATCCCTCAAGTCCTGGCTGTCCAGTACGCCCGTGATAGGGCTAGGAGGCTTGACCTCCCGGTCCCAACATGGGACTAGCCAGGCGGGTGGCAACACCTTGTACAGGACAAGAATAAAGTTTTTTCCTCCTCCTCCTCCACCCGAAGCTAAAAGGCTTCGTCGATTATTTGGAAGGGCACATCGACGCTGTCTCTAGGGCATTTAAGCGTGGATTGTCTTCGTTCAGGCTTCAAAACAACCTACTCGTGAAGAAGAACTTCTCACCAGTCAGCGTTAACTACCTTTTTGTTCCGACGGCGCTGCGTCCAGAAGTATTGCACGCCCTACATGACGATCCGACAGCTGGGCACCTCGGTTTCGCCCGGACGCTATCGAGGATACAAGAACGGTATTACTGGCCGCGCCTAACCGCCGATGTCGCCCGTTACGTCAAGACATGTCGAGACTGTCAACGACGCAAGACACCACCGACAAGGCCAGCGGGATTACTACAGCCGATCAAGCCTCCTTACCGCCCTTTTCAGCAGATCGGGATGGACTTGCTGGGACCGTTTCCGACATCAACTTCCGGAAATAAGTGGATCGTCGTGGCGACGGACTATCTTACCCGCTTCGCTGAAACTAAAGCTTTACCGAAAGGCACCGCAGCCGAAGTGGCGAAATTTTTCGTCGAGAACATCCTGCTGCGACATGGTGCTCCAGAAGTCCTCATCACCGACAGAGGAACGGCTTTTACAGCAGAGCTCACCCAAGCCATTCTACAGTACAGCCATACAAGCCACAGGAGGACAACGGCCTACCACCCGCAGACGAATGGTCTTACGGAGCGGCTGAATAGGACCCTCGCCGACATGCTAGCAATGTACGTCGACGTCGAACACAAGACCTGGAATGCCGTCCTGCCATACGTAACATTCGCTTACAACACGGCGGTGCAAAAAACAACACAGATCGCGCCGTTCAAGCTAGTATACGCCAGGAACCCGACGACGACGCTAGACGCCATGCTGCCGCACGTCACTGACGAGGATAATCTTGACGTCGCTACATATCTCCAGCGCGCCGAAGAAGCCCGACAGCTTGCCCGCCTGCGGATCAAGAACCAACAGAGGACTGACAGCCGACGCTACAACCTCCGACGACGCTTCGTCGAGTACTAGCCCGGCAGCCGTGTTTGGATATGGACCCCGATACGCCGACGAGGACTGAGTGAGAAACTACTGCGACGCTATTTTGGACCCCACAAGGTCATCCGAGGTATTGGCGCACTGGACTATGAGGTCGTGCCAGACGGCATTTCGCATTCACAGCGGCGCCGCGCACGATCTGAAGTGGTCCACGTGGTGCGCCTTAAACCCTTTTACGGACGCTGACGAACTTCCTTATTTTGTTGTTTTCTTTGCTGCCAGTGCTTTTCTTTATTACTTTCGTTTGTTTGCAGCATCGGGTCGATGCTTTTTAAGAGGGGGGTAATGACACGTGTACTTACCTTTATCGAGCGACCACGTTTCGCCGCCTCAAAAATGTTACCGCGCAGCGCGGGACGCGCCTGCATGCATCCGAGGTTTCTGGAAAGTTATCGATGCTTCTATTCGCTGTCTATTGTCGCCGAACCTTATGTTGTCTGATTTCATCGCCTGACGCGAGTGATGCAGAACTTTGTGGAAGGCACGCGGGTCCCAACGATTAGTCTGGAAAATTCAACGATTGATGTATAAAAGCCGACGCGCTTGACCCGTTGATCAAATTTTCGACGATCGCCGACCGTGTTCGCCGCTATCGTTGTGCTATAAGTGTAGCCTCTTTTTGTAGGCACAGGTTCGCCCAATAAAAGTTAGTTTTGTCTTTCACAGTATTGCTACTGTGTTCTTCACCGTCACCACACTCTAAAAACTAGGAAGGGTATCGCAGGAGTGAAGCTGCCGGTTCACTCTTCAAAGCGTCGTTTTACTCTCGCAAAATGTCGAGGAGAGTGAAATGCATTGTTCACTCTGTCACCAAGGAGAGAGTGAAATGTGCTTTTCACTCTCCCCTTCAGAGAGAGAGAGTGAAAAGACTCTTGCGACAATAGAAAAGAGAGACTCTTGCGGCAATAGAAAACAAAACGTAGCGTAATCTTCTGCTTCAACTGTAGGTGGCTGGCCCCGAACATGGAAATGTATCATTCATGCACGCTGAGCAAAGAACACATCGTTCTGCTTCTAAGAGAACAGGCCGCCGCAGTTCAAAGGAACGCGTAGCGAGCGCTCTACTTTTTCACTCGGAGTGGCTCCACCGCGCGCGCGCGCGCTCAAGATCGCGGAGCAACACAGCACCAGAGAGCAAAGGCTAGCCGAGCGAGCAAAGGCCAGCCGAGGGAGATCGTGTGTCTGCCATCTCGCGTCGCCACGAAAACACGACAGTCGTTCGTCATGCCTTGGATATAACAACAAATCCTCCACGGTAAGTGAATTCTAACTTAGGTGCACATTCTCCGTATATGTCATGCTATCGCCAGGAAGTCGTCGCTGCGCTTAGCCGACGCGATTGACAAAGGACTAGGCGTACGCGCTGTCTCTCGATGTCAATCGAAAAAGCCAGTCGTCGCGATAACCGCATGTGATTTTATCACTTTGCCGTTGTCCGTAAGAGCTTTAAAAATCGCAAACGCTGCCAGAACTATGGTATGTTCAATAAGACACCAGGCGAGAGGACGCTTAAAATGGTTAGTTCACCAGCCCGTGATTCCGAGCCTATGCGGAGCGTGATTAGCGTGCGTTTTGTGTGTTTGAATTTATTCAGTTTGGCAGTCTACTGTGTACGGAACGCTGTTGAACTAAGGAATCACATAACAGAAGGCGTCATTTTGCTGGCAGCATGCTTTTTTTTTATAAATAAACCGCGCGCTTGACGGTGTCTCGCGCAGGGGGAATCTGCGACCACTGAAGTTACGTGCAGCACCTGTGCTAGTTAGAAACATTGCCGCAGGCATTCAGCTGCATGCTGCAAGAGGTCAGTTGGGCGCGTTATCTTGAACTTACTGAAAACGCATGAGGAATCCATGTTTTATGCTGAAAAAAGTATAAACCCCATATAAGCGATCTTGCGCGCGGCAGCTACAAGCGACGCGACGGAGATGGCTGTCGCATTCGCTCGTCGCCTACAAGTCGTACTCCGTGCGAGCGACGATTTTGAGCGACGCCTCCCCGGTGTTGCCGGCATGAGGGCTGCAGTCACGCGTGACGCGTGCTTTAGTAATTTACGTTGATGTATTTTACTATAAAAAGTAGCATAAAATATTTCCGGAGGTCTTGCAGTACGTTCTTATCCTTGCACGTATAAAAATTGAATCATTTGCTCGTTCCGCGCGACAATCGGTAGTATTTGAGCGATGTATGTATGTACATCCAGTTCCGGCTTCGCGCTATTGGCTAGTCGCTCATAGCACTTCTGGGCGACGAGCGACGATTTCTAGATTTCCAGAACCGAGCCACCTGTTCAAGCGACGGCCCGTTTTGTCGCTCGAAGCCGTCGCTCGTCGCCGTCGCGCACTAAATCGCTCTCGCAGTGTTTATTCCTAAGACTGAACTGTTTTTGCTCATGTTGAAATGGTGTGATTATAGGTCTGGTTTTGTCTCCTGTTGCGGTTTTCGTGCACGGTGCGAAACTGAAAGGATGCTTATGTCTACGAACTCGGTGAATTGTCGAGCAGCTAGTTACGCATCGGCATCGAATATAACGGCTGCTGTGTGGAATTACAATTGCAGGGGCGCTTTGCATGCGCTTATTGTTTTGGACATGCCTGTGCATTTGCTAATATGAGTTGGCGTGTCAGAGTTATGTCATATGAACAGCTAAATCAGCCTTCCTCTGGGGGTTACAAGCGTAATGTGTGCATTTTGCTATAGCATGGCAGATCAAGATGTGTTTATCGCTTGAATATATTTAGTAGAGAAATAAAATATCAAAATAAAATGTTGCTTTAATTCCGTGTTACCAGTCTGTCGTATACAGAACAATAGATTGGCGTAATAAATTAAACTAATAACTGCGGTTTAACTGCAACTTTTACATGCCTACAAGAATCTAAAATGCTAGATTTCAAACTGCAGCAGTAGTCGGGTCTGTCAAAAATGAACTCCACTGCGCACCTCATGCATGAAAATAAGTTCATGCCTTTTAGTAAGCTTAGATGCAGGCCGCAGTGAACTTGTTAGTATTGAAATGTGGGTAAGCTTGCCATAACAAGCCTTGTTGCCCTCTTATATAGGCACATCCATATATCCATTGAGCTGAAGGACAATATTGTCACGTGGTAGTGACGGTGACGAAAGAAGCAGTACGGTGGAATACAAAACTAGCTTTTATTGGGCGAACCTGTGCCCACAAAACAGGCTACACTTATAGTACAACGAAAGCGGCGAACACAGTCGGCGATCGTCGAAAATCTGATCTGCAGGTCAAGCGCGTCGGTTTTTATACAACAGTCGTCGAATGTTCCAGACTAATCGTTCGGACCCGCGTGCCTTCCACAAAGTTCTACACCATTCGCGTCAGGTGATGAAATCAGATAACATAAGTCTCGGCGACAACAGACAGCGGATAGAAGCATCGATAACTTTCCAGAAACTTCGGATACATGCAGGCGCGTCCCATGCTGTGCGATTACATTTGTTAGGCGGCGAAACGTGGTTGCCCGATAAAGATAAGTACACGTGTCAATATTTTCATCCCTACTGAGCATCATGTTTGCAGCTATAATCCTCAAATTATGGCTTCAGCAGTGGCACAACCAGGGATGGTGCGGGGGGGGGGGGGGGGGGGCACACTGGGCACGTGCTTAGGATGTGTCACAAGTGGTGTTTGCGATACACCAGACTCATGACAGACCTATGACGTCTGAAAATGACCAATATTCTATTCATTAGCAGGAGTATTCTAACATTCATGAAAAACAAGGATGAACTGTGGTTTATTTGTTTTTTTGCTTAAATCTAAAAATTGAAGTTAGTTTAGCAGTTGACTGTTGCAGTCATTTGGATGTTTTGCATGCATTTCACTAGGAAGACTAAGAGCTAAGACTTTTTTATTGCCATGGCCTTGACTGTCTTGATGTTGTTTTGCACCATGCCCTTGTGTTGACTTTTGCATACGATATTTTTCAGGCACCCGCTTTAGATAACGCAAGAAGGCAGCTGCAAGGACACGAGGATGTGAAAGAGCCAGTGCAGCGCGATTTCTCGTAGTGCAGAGGAGCCAATGCCAAAAAATCAAAATACATTGGCATGTTATTTGGACAAGAAAACTAGTATGTGGCTATATTGGGTGTACCATTTGACCAAATGTCAACAAAATCAAGATACAGTATGTTACACGAAGATGAAAATTCTCACGTGCTCCAGGCAGTCATCTTAACATGGTATATTTATGTAATGTCTGATTGGAAAGTCAAATCAAGTATGCTCTCTGGAGACAAACACATAGCAGCAAGTGTCATTTAAAAGTTAAAAATGTGTTTTAAGAAAGCTGATTAGTTCTGAGAAGTGACTGCTTTTTGTCTTGCCTCTCAACAGATATATCCATGTGATAAAAAAATAGTGGTACAATGAAATTGCATATTTGCTTAGCGACATGATACATACTTGCAATGAGCACGGTGCCTGTGTTTACTATAAAAAGCAACAGCCCATGCTTGGTTAGGTTAGGCCCACTACAACATGCAGGCATGGGTGATTGGCGCTTTTTTTATTTCTGTGTCGTGAGGTTTATTGACGTGCGTATAGGTGCAGTGGCACGCAGTATGGCTAGTACAAAAAAAGGGGGGGGGGGCAGATATATGTAGCTCACTGTACACGACACAGGGCAAAGGAAATCCATGTTCAGCAACTATGTTAAATGCCATATACGTAAATTTTACAACGCTACTCGTTCGAAGCGCGCACAGGTGCATATTGAAGAAAAGTTTCCAGGGTAGATAATTTAGTTCGTAATTTACACTAATTTCGCTCTAACCACGAGACATAATAATTTGAATATACTGCACGGAAAAACCTAGAGCGAATTAAATTGTGTGTCAGCTTCGTGTGTATACATATAGTCTTTCCTATGCATTAGGTTTTTTGCGTAATGCATTAACAGTTGACAGCCTATCTTATGATGTGTACTCTGTTTACATTACAGTTGTTTATTAGTTTACTCGTTTGCTTTGCGACTGATGAAATGCCGGCATATATATATTTTCAACATTTGACATAACCCTGTATGTTTTGCAGGGACAACCCAGGACGTGCATTTCTCAGCACCCAGTCAATTGCCAAAAGTGACTCAAACACAGGCCACCAGTAAGTGGACATCAGTTGCAATTTCACATTATGCAGTTGGCGGCTGCCTTGTACGGAGGCTTCTTTTTTTTAATGAGATGGTGATGTCGTTCTAATGTACATTTTGACCACAAAGGTGCGATCATGTCTCACAGAGGCATATATGGTTGCTATTCTCTGCGAGGGACGTGTTCTCGTGTTCGTGAAGCATTTGTGTTTGGCAGTATTGTCGCCCAATGAGTCGGATATAAACACTGTAACTCGCCACTGCCGGCAAGTAGTTGCGAGAAACACAATATATTATGACGCTGCAAAGTTATTTCATTAATTCGAAGGAAAGTTTTTGTTTCTATTCCAGGTAAACATGTCTTTTTCTCACAAGTTATTTAACCAAACTGTGGATGCGTGAAATTCGTGACTTATGAATCGATTTTAATTCATCCTTTAGTAATGCTTCTAAAAGAGACAAGAAATAGCATGTGACTACCTCTGCAATCAGCAGACCATACATTTACAGTCATAAGTGGCAGTTCCATGCAGTCTCGCACTTTATATAACCTTTCCTTTCAGCAACATTGGAACTGGTGGCTGCGTTTTCAGAAGGAGAAGTGCACTTGACACTGTATATGTATGTGTGAATTCGGTTTTCTTTGTATGTGTCGGCTCACTGACAAACAGTGCAAAAATCTGTTGTACCATGAGCCTGACGACGCCTTCTGCTGCTAGAAATGCGGCACTTTGTATTTTATAGTACTGCATGACATTTAAATCAAAGCTACCACATAAAATGATCAAGAAAACTAACCGCTGTTATAGCTGTTTTCCTCAAAGCACCGATGTTTCAGTAGTATTATCCCTTAGTGAGTGAGAGATTGGGGGCAATTAATCGTGTTAGTGTTTAAGTGGTGTCCTAATTATGTGCATTTGTTCCAACAAAGTTGTCTAGATTACTTTATTGTGTAGTGTAAAGCTTATGAAACCATCAGCAACTACTGAGTTGCTAACACGCATATGGATTTGTCACTATACAGGTGGAACTCAGCTGTACCACTGCAGTGCTGCGGAAATTGCCGTCACCAGCAGCTTTGCAACAGCTGTTTCGCAGCATGTCGGTATGTGTTAATTTATAATTATGTTGGGATGGGCTAGTATTATGGACCACTGCTACTCTGTATTGTGACAGATCCATATGATAAGGGATGTAATGGGCACAGCGAAAACCTTTCAATTTTTTACTATGGTACATAAACAGGCTCTCCTTTTCGTCGCTGGAGCAGGAGAGAAGGGCATGCGGGCACTCCTGAATGTACATATATTTCAAAACATGAGAGAGACACACACACACACAATTAAACTAAAGGCAGGGACATTCCATCTTTCATCTTGAATTGAATTGTGCAGCGCAAAAATACAACACAGACCACAGAGAAGCACACATGTTAACAGGTTTGATACACACGTTAGTTCAACAGATTTGATACTTCAAGTGTGCTATTTTACACAAGGGGGAAGGGAAAGGGGAGAAAATCTGAAAAGAAAGTGGAGTGGAAAAAAAGGAATCGTGCCAAAAAGCATGAGAAGCATCGCGCAGCCAGGATCACCAGCAGGACATCTAAAAAGCACTCTGATAAAATTACATACAGGACAACCTTACGTATAGTTTGTTTCAATCAACTCAGATCACATGCAGCCATTACTGCAATCAAGTTGTTTCCTTATGTCATATGAGGGAATGATGTGGGCCCAGAAAACTGTTTAGAGCTGAAGGATTATGTTCCATTCTAGCCGCATTGCCTGCTTTTTTTATCATATTGTTATCAGCTGCTTATGTTAGGGACAAAAAGTAAAAGTACAAACTGTTTCCCGATTCGCCATTCCACACAACATGTCTTTGTGACTATATGTACATGCAGATGATCCATAGTTGAAAAATATTCAGTACAGTAGAATCTCATTACAAGATGCACTTGGTTGTAAGAGACATCTGAAAATGGTTTGGTTGGTTTTCCGATGTTTGCCACGTTAACAATACTGTTTACAAGAGACACCTTTGTTACTAAGGATGACTTTTTAAGTATTCACTACTTCGAAGGGACACAACCCAGACACATTCACTTTGTGCACCTTGTGTGCTCCGAAGGGCGTAAAGATCACGCAATCCTTACACAATACAATCGCGCATGTCTCTTTTAGCATGAACCAGAAAAGGAGGGCAACGAGGACAGTGCAGGGCAGAAAGTGTCGGCAGTTGAAGCTGACGAGCGTCTAAGAGCACCTCAAAGGTACTGCGAGCAACAAGGCTTGCAAAGTGAAGTGTTTAAATTCCAGAAGTTGGGAAGGAAGCTAACACAATCTACAGTCACTAAAAAGCTGTGAATGTCTTCTTTAAAGGGCTCCTAAACCACCGAGGTTGAAATTTAGTTGTGGTGTTGCAGTTCTACACAATAAGGCAATGAACAGGTAGCCACGAGAATTTTTCGAAACTGTGCAGTAATAGTGGAGCTACGTGTGTTTGATTATCGAAAAGTAGTCCCCACTCATTTTACTCTTTCATCTGCTACACGCCATATGGACAGTATCGTCTTTTCCTTGCCTAGTACACCTCCAAATGTTACGGGACAGGCCAACACCAACGAGCTCTGTTGCTGCCGCGCTGGCCCGTCGTCCTGCGAGGGGTGGCGCTAATACAGCGGAACTGTATGGTGACTCATGTTGAAGAGCCTCGTAGGGAGACCCTTCTGTTGGCGTTTCTGTTCTTTGCCCCCATTGGCTGCCCACAATGGCATCGCGCGCAACGCGACGAGGAAGAAGGAGTGTGTGTATTTGCTTGCAGGCCTTGCCGACAGTCGTACACTTTCGTTCGACCAATCGACAGCACCGGAAACTGGTGACATCATCAGAGACAGCCTGGTGACGTCAGGACAAACTGGGGGGTGTAGGATAGGTCCAGAGAGGCGCACGGGGTCATTTTCTTCATATTGTGGTGCTCCGGCAGTGCTACGCACTCTGGCATTTGGCTTCGTCGATCGTGACGGCATTCTGATACGCGTGTTTACTCGAAATGTTCAAAAAATGTCGAGAAGTGGTTTAGGGGCCCTTTAAGCCACCCTGAGCATTTATTCCTTCAGATATATCAAAACATACTTTAGTGGTGATGCATAATAAAGTGATGTAGTCTGGCTCCTCAGTGTCTCAAAATTTTTGGTTTCGAGACATGTTTCCTGTGCCTCTTGAATATCTTCTGATGAGGCTTTACTGTAATATACACAAACAATTGTGTAACTCCTCCTGCAAGTATTATTCATTAAGCCCGGTCACTTATGTGCAAAGCTTGTGGTTAAGTCTCGATGTCCGTACTTTTTAGAGCTATGTTTATTAATTCATGCTGTTCTTATTGGTTCTTCGATGCAGGAGACAATGCCTACGAAATTATTGGCCCTGATCATGAGAGCCCTCAAGGGGCAAACAACATCTCTGTTGCAGAAGTGAGCCCGATACCACTTGGAAGTTACCATGACAGATGACACGGCAGCAATAGATAGAGACTGCCATGTCTACTGCAGCTGCAACAGTGTACGAGGCAAGCAGCAGCGCGTCAGCATCAGCAGCAGTGTCAGAAGGAACCACACCAGGCCTGGTAGAGCAACATGTGTGCTATCACTGACTTTTTTTGTAGTGGATACAACTCATTTGCTCAACATACAAAAGCTTTTCACCACGACTGTGAGCCAGTGTTATTGTGCAGCAAGTGCAAGACTAAGTTAGGTGTTATAACACAGTACAAGCATCACTTTAATATATGCAAATGCAAACATATTACAGTTGTTGCCTCCCCAGCCAGCCCACATAGTGACAACAATGTGGAACACATGGTGGGACACACCTCTCCCCCATTACAAGATAGTAGAGACTGTCAGTGTTGTTGCTAGATTGACTGGTCTTTGTAGGCAACTAGAAGGACAACACAGGTGTCATAAGATTGTTGTTGATGTTGTTGTTGAAGACGTAAAAAAGAAGTTTGATGCAGCTGAAGTGCCAACTGATATTGAGCAAATCAAAAGCAACCACATGAGAAAGCAACACTATCGAAATTTGGGCATCTATGTGCCGCCAACTCTGGTAAGAATGGCATAGGACAGAAGTGTGATGAAAATCACACACACTGCTGTTGCATCACTGGCCACAGTGAGCAGCGACTTGTAGGGCAAGAGAGTCAACTGAAACTAACATTATGATATAGTGTCATGCTCCCATGTGACCACTTTTCAAGTTATTTTGCAAGATACAGCTCAACCTCCAGAAACGAGACTGCAACTTGTCTGTAAAAAAGCTTTCACAAAAAATTATTCATAGCACTATTAACATAGCAGTATCTTTTTTTTTGTGTCTGTTCGAGGTTCCCGGCTGTCCATTAATGCAAAAATTGAGGAAAAAAAGAACATGTGTCGTACTTACACCTTTTTAACAAGTACGAGGGGGACAGAACTTTTCTAGTCATGCATCTTCATCATACTATCAAGTTTTTAAATGCCTTTTATAATTATTATTACCAGTTATATCTGAGTGCATTGTATGCATGTAGCAGGTGTAAAATCAGGTCAGTTGGATCAGATGCCTTATCTGCAAGCGAGCCCTATATTCAAGAAATTTGAATTAAAATAGTTACGTTAGAGACGCAGTCTTTCAGCACTTTATTGCCTGTGGTTTAAGCATTGCTCAATACTTTTGTGGGTGGCAATTTCAACCGGCACAGCACTGCGCTTTGTCACAGTCACATTTGTCTTCAAAGCGGTGTTTACCATTTGTGTTGATCTGTTTGTGTATGCATAGAGCAAGTTTTTAATTTATATTTTTCTGCATTCTTGTGCTTGCACTAAGCTTGTATAAGGCAGTTAGAAAATTTGCGTCACTATAACGAACTGTTCTGTTGAGCTTACACTTGCAAATAATCGTGTTCAGATGGCCGCACTTCTATGCGGGTGCACCGCTAGCTTTGTGTATGTTCTCATGTTTGTATAAAGCTTATATAAGCTAGTTAGAAAATGTATGTCACTAAGCATTGTGATATTCTTTAAAGAACTGCTTAGTTGGTTTTACACTTGTGAATTAGTATTGAGGCGGTGGTATTCCCATGTATGCTTACTGCGTCCTCACGTGTTTGTATTAAGTTTCTACAAGGGAGTTACAGCATGTACGTCACTAAGCGCTGTGATATTTTTTAAAGAACTGCTTTGTTGGTTTTACACCTGTGAGTAATAGTACTCGGGTGGCACTAGTCATGTGTAGGTACACAGGGACCATTTGTATACATTATGCTCATGTAAAGCAGTTACAAAGTGTATGTCACTAACTACTGTGATATTTGTTGAATTGCTGTGATGGTTTTACACATGTGAATAATAGTGGTCAGGACACAGTACTTGCGGTGTATAGTTGAATTTATACACTGCCAAGACATGGGCTGTATACGTACCAAAAGAAATGTATGTCATTATATTGTTGTGATTATTACTGTTTGGATTTTATTAAACTGTAATAAAATTGTTTCTTGTATCTATTGAGGTATGGCAATTTGTCATGCAACCAAACTGAGGACCTGAACTTGTGCATGCAAATAAACAGCTAATTTAAGAGTATACTTCTCATATTCTGCTAAACCAGTTTAACAAATCTTGTACTACAATGCTGGAAAAATGACAGAGCTGACTCGGATGTACAGAAAAAGTTCTGCACTGGCTGAAGGACTGCCCCACACTGGAGTTCGTAATGTTGCGTTTATTGGAGTAGAACAGAAAGTGCACTTCTATTAAAAATGCGACAGTCGGTGCAGAAACATAAGACAGACGAGCGGATGTGGTACATTTTTTTTCAGGGCCCTCCATGCCTACTACTGCATTTCTAGACTTCCTGTGCTCTGCGTATAAGCCCCTGTTCAGCCAAGGTTTTTACTCCATGACAGTTGTTCTACTGGGTTCGTAGCAATATTGAAGAAAAAAATTCAATGGTTTTCAAGGACTTTCGAGGCCCCGACACAGTAACTTCAAGGACCTCGTGCAATGTGTGTAGTAGTATGGACAGGCAATAACCTGTTCAAGAACACCGTTAACTTTAATGCAAACAAAAGAAAACAAAACATCGCATTTCAAACATTTGAAAGACTGCTAATTTGCCTTTCACCGCCCAACACTAAACGCACACAAGGAAGCATTTCAAGAAAGCGCTCAAAGTTTTTCTGCAATAGCACAATTAACTACTTGGACCTGCAACATTTGCAGTTTTTGAATACTGTTTGGTTTGACAGTGTATGTGATGTCATCTGTTGCCTCAGCTTTTTTCACCATCAAATAAGCAATAGTCATTTCTAATTTCTTTTTATTGTGTCTGTCGCTCTCAATTTACTCTTCACAGCTTCTCTTCGAATGCCTCAACTGTTGAGCTTCCTGCTTCTGCTCCTCCAAGCACATTTGTCGCCGGTTCCATGTGCACAAAGCTGGTATCTGCAGCTTTGTAATTTCAACTTTAAGGATGTCGCTTTCCTTCTATTACCTCCAGAAACAATTTTCTGTGACATGCGAAAGAGTGTCACAGAAGGGAAAAAAGCGCTTGGCAATGTCTGCTAAGTCTAGCCAAGTGTACAAGTTTAAGGACTTTCCAGTACTTCTAAAAATTCAAGGGTTTTCAATGCCTTGAAAATGGCATTTTAGAAATAAAGGATTTTCAAGGATCGCTACAAACCCTGGATTCTAGCACCTAAATAATTTTACAAGCTTATTTTGGCATGGAGTTAGGAAATTCATGCTTTCTAGCTAACGCTGCACTATCTCTGTACAGTGAAGCCACGAGAGCGCAACTATTTTGGAGTAAAGAAAAATACTGAAAGCTTTTAATACCACTCTTCCTTTTTTCTATGGAGCTTCGTATTGCCTAGTTAAGTTTACGAATGTGCCTGGTTTTGGCGGGCGTTTCTTCGACATTTTCTGGAAGAAGATGTCCAGCCCCCGTATTCAGAAATGTATCTTAATACAAAGCTCATGATTGACGTGATATAAACGACGCCTGGTGCGAACGTCCCCCAAGACGCTCACTGCCTTTCTTTTGGTGCGTTCACGACTTGCGTCGTTTAGATCAAGTCAAGCCCATATGGGCTTCAAGTTATGATGCATTTCTGCATATGGGGGTAAGCGTGCACAATTCCGGGCAACGCACTGTGCCATTGACACTGAGAGAAAACGGGGAAAACAGAGTTAGCCACTTATGCTCCTAAACTTTCGCGTACCTGTGGTGTGCGTGTATCGTGGAAGAAGAAACAGCGCAAACACAAGGACGAAAAAAAGCATCAACCACACCAGCGCTTCGTGGTGTGGCATGTTTTTGCGTCGTCCTTGTGTTGCGCTGTTTCTTCTAAAATGCTCAACCAACTAGCCGGCAAGTCCATCCTGTGCATATATAAATTGAACACACGCATGAGTGTAGATGGTCTTCGAAGCTTTTAGAACGAGCACTGCCACAGGATACGAGCAGTGCACGCGTAACAAGTGGACACATTAGTCATTTAAACATGCGTGCCAATGCATTTGACGCGGCTATCGGCATAAGCAGTCTCAAAATGCTGGAATGCATGCGCTTCAATACGCTAACGATCCGCTGCTAATGCAGGAAAACAGCTCACAGCGGACTGAACCAAACTCTAAACTAATGCACTTGAAAAGAACGCCTACACGGCAGCGTGAGGCACGTCGAAATGCCTGGTACTGGCGTCGCAGTTGCTCACCAGTATACGCGCGAATTAAATTCACATACGTGGATGGTTGGCGCAATGCTTTGTATCCGCGTATTTTGGAGAACATGGACTGGAGAAGCACTCGATCATGAGCTGAACGGCACATTTGTTATTTTCCTGCGGTGACGACAAGCCGTGAATAGTTCTCACGTTGTCGTCTACGTTGTCTTCCTTCGTTAGTCGTAGCAAGGAATGGAAATGATGCAAACGCACACGTATTCCAGTACACAACAGCACAGCACACTGCAGAGAAACCCCACCCACCACAGCCGATTCATCAAATACGTTTGGTATATATATAACCTCTAAAAGAACACGACTGGGCGTGGCGGCGCTGTGGTGTAATGGTTATGATGTGTGTTTTGAATTGTACAAATGCGAGTTGTACGCGGGTTCGAATTCACATGATGTATAGAGCATTGTGATTCTTGATAAGTATGTGATTCCCTTGAACAATTGTATTCTAATTAGATTGTGTGACTCCTGATTGTGAAATTTGCGAAGATATTTCCAGATTAAGTGTTAATTCGCTTTTTTTTCTCCTCAGTGGCGTTCGTTGACGCATACGCATAGGCCGCTTCAGAGCAGTCACGCCTCACGGTAGGCAGCAAATAGCCAGGAAAAAATGTCTTTAAAATCCTGCATAACTTCGCTCACGCCTATTCTGAAGGCCGCTTGGAATCGGGCCAGTGTCTCTGAGGAGCCGCCTAGGGAACAGTGTATATCAGCGGCCCTAATTTGATCTGATTTCCTGCCTGCATGCGTGACCAGGACTTGGCTAAGAGGGTATTGGGAAGAGTACTAGCACTCTGTTCTGAAGGAGTACAAGCACTCTGTTTGGGGGAGTAGAAGTACTCGGTCTGGCGGTGTACTATTAACCCTGCGGGGAGAGTATTAGCACTCCCTGTGGGAAGAGTATTATCACTCTGCGGAAGAGTACTAGCAATCCCTTGCGGTGGAGTAACAAAACTCTGTCAGGAGGAGTTGACCTACTCTCTCTCAAAGAGGGTCGATCTACTCTCGAAAAGAGAGTGAAATATGGGACAAGCAGCTACTCCCTCAAAGAGAGTGCCCGGCACTCCCTTAGTTTTTAGAGTGCACCACGTGACAATATCAACAAAAGATATTATGTTTACTCCCTCTATACCAACAATGTCTCTAAACTGCAATTCGGCAATGTTCCCCGTACTAGTGAATGATTGCCGCTACAAACCGCCTTGTTATGTGTCTTCTTTTTTTAGCGGAAATTAGACACCGGCAACGCACCCAATCTTATACCGCGATTTATAAATTTATTGTCGATTGTGCGAAGTGCAGCTACTAAACGTGAAGCTCAGCATATACTTTTGATTCATGTGCCGCTGAAGTTGTATTGACAAAGACTTCATTGACCAAAAAGATTTCCCCCGAAAAGCAGTTCCTCTGTGACAAGTATGTTGTTTACCATCATGAACGCGACCTAAAACCAGGCTTTGGTGCTTTAATTGCCGTCGCCGACAATGTAGTGTGCAACGGGATTTCATTTACGACGTCTTTAGAATTTATTTGTGTTCGTGTTGTTATAAACCAACAATATACATTGCTCCGTGCGTGCTATCGGCCACCTAGTGCATCATCTACTTTTTGTGATGAACTTCATGGCACTCTCAATATTCTCGTCTGAGAATTTCCACACTCACCGTTATTTTTTGGGGGGCGATTATAATTTCCATAAAATGGACTTCACTTTCAGGCTTCAGTGTCGGTGCCTCCCGCGGAATGTGAAACTCTTATTAACTTGTGCTTAAATTTTAATCTTATCCAACTTGTTTCTGGGCCTACTAGGACTGGCACTACTTCAGCTAACATCCTAGACTTGATCCTTCTCACTGAACCCCAGTTCGTAAATTATTTAACTTGTTTTCCGAGACTAAGCGATAACAGTGTTTCTTCCCCCATTTTTTTCTGAAAAAGGCCGCGTTATATGTCAAAAGAGCAATGTAATATTTATCAGAGTTAACGCGAGCGGCGATTACATTGAAATTAGTAGTGAGTTCGCGTCATTCGTTCAAAAATGTATACCAGAGTTTTTCAACAGTAGCGCGGAATAAAATTGGAACTTCTTTAAAAAATAAAGCCGCGTCACTTGTCGCTAAATATGTGCCACTGCGCAAGTTTCCTGGAATGATTTGCTCTCCTTGGTTTTCCACGACACTAAAATGACTGTCAAATGAAAAAAACGCTGTTTCGGTCTCGCAAAACGGAGTAAATCACCTGCTCGTTGGAACTATAATTCTAATGAACTGCATTCCAATAAAAAACCGCGCTATGAAAAAAAGCGAAGAGCGATCTTTTTTTTTTTTATGTGCCAATCTACCCTCACTTCTTTCTACTAATCAATCCAAATTTTAGAGTACTGTTCAAATAAATGAGACAAATAACATATCTCCTACAGATACCCTTGGCAACATCATGATAAAGGCAGAATCTTCCATGGTCCTAAATGATACCTTCGCAAGATACTTTTCTGATTACTGCTTTGATACGGTCTCATACAAGCGTAAACAAAATTTCTTTCCCATGGATCCGCTTCTTGTCAATTGTGCAGGAATTCTGAAATCAACTGAAGATTTAAAGCTAGCGTCCTCCTTTGGCGCCGACGAAATAATTCGGAATTCTTAGAGAGAAATATGGAGCACGCTTGAACTTCACCTTTAAGAGTGGAATGCGATAGCATTAAAATATCCCTGTCTGCTCCACACGCTTCCGAGCCGCTGCAGCTTATGTAAGTGTAATGTTTGCCAGGAAATGCTGGCGGCGAACGCTATGCACGAAGGCGAGATTTCTGTTAGAAACGGGGCCTCTTGCATAGGCCGCGATGCGGCGGAGGCGACCGCCATCTGGAGGTGTTCCAAGGAACCGGGCGCACCTCATTATGGCCTTGGAACAAATCTCGGAGGTCTGCCCACTGCACGAAATTTAGAAACGCTAGAAAATGGGTTTTTATTGGTCATATCATAAGAAGCCAGCAAACACGGACACTAATGACAACATAGGGGGAATTACTTGTGCTCAATAAATGAAATAATGAAACGATAAATTAATGGAAATTAAAGTGGATGAAAAAAACAACTTTCCCCAGGTGGGGAACGATGCCACAACCTTCGCATTTAGCGTGCGATGCTCTACCGATTGAGCCACCGCGGCGCCGTTTCCCCGTCCACTTTCTTGGGTATTGCGTTTTCAGTTCACGCCTAACAGAATTATTCAAGTTACAATCTGACGCTATCATATCTGCAGGTTGTGTGTACGTCGTACTTTACAACTTTTCCGACATATTTTACCTCAAGAAATGCAATTATTTCTGTAACTTCCTTGAACATATAAAGATACATATACCATATAAAGATACAATAAAAAACCCACACGTCTCATCACTGTAATTACGTCGCGCCAAGTAATTTCAAGGCGATGATTCTAGAAACCTCTTTTCTTTCTCCGATAAAGGCAAAAATAGAAAGCTCATATAGTTTTATTTCATTCCGTTGATATTAAATGCTTCAATTATCTCTCCTGAACGAGAAGACAAGAAACTGAGGCGCCCGATTTTTTTCTATTCATGTCATCAGAAGCCGAGAAACAAGGACACCAAAGACAACATAGGGGAAATTAATACCTGTCTTATGGGCTGTTGTCCTGCCAGGTCTCAGCTTGTTAGTTGTGCCTCTCATTGCTCCATTGCGTGGTGTATTTTATCAAATGGGTGTGATTCACAATACCATGTAATGTGTTGTAGTCTTGGTACGGCACTGCACCGCGGGCAATCGGGCCTGTAACGAGTGGGGAACATGGCATTTTGTTTTTAAGGTAGGCGAACACCCCGGTCTGAATTTTGCAGCCGCTGGCGGCTTCTTTTGTGCTGTGTTGTGGATGAGGAGGAGGATTGTTTTTGTACGTTGTTCAGCGATAATCTAGCTGGAATTCGTTGGACTGGGGATATTATGCGGTGGCTTCTCGGGACCGACCCAGTCGACTGGGTCCGATTATTAATACCTCGGGCTAGCGAATCGACCAGTTAGTTCCCCTCAAGGCCTATGTGATCTGCGCTCCATACGATTCTACGATGATGGGCGAATTTCGTCGGTCTTACTGAGCAGCTTTTTTTGGTCACGTGGCCCTTGGCAAGCAGGCTACATGCTTCTTGTGAGTCTGTGATTAGGGTGACGCTCTTTTGCGTGCGTTCCTCACTGGAATTTACCCCTACATTTCCTACTCACATTTTCAGATACGGAGGTCAACAGGGACCGAAAATTGACGGTTTGTAAGAATACTGCTGTGCATGCGTGAGCGTGACTGTCACGAGCTCCCTCTAACTGGCTGGATGCGAGAAGCAGACGAACGACCAACGCAGCCCTAGCGCCCCTTGAGACGCCGTTTTGTGGTGGCTTTGATCGCGCTACTTTCGTGAAAAGCCCGGCTAGTTATGTTGCCTATTGGTGCACAGATTGCCTCACTGGTAAACAGAGCACGAGTTTATTTCGATTTGCGTCTGCGAAGAGCTATCCGGCGAGGAAGGCAGCATGGATAGGCGACGGCCGGAGATGCCATCAGAGCACACGATGGCACACAACGTGCGCTATACCTCGCTCCTCGCAGAGCCAGTTCTCATCGTGCTACTTGGTGCTACTGATTAGTCATATGCCGGCGTCCCGCGATAATTTCGGCCTCCAAGCTTGGAGACGTCCTGAAACACAGCCGCATTTTGCCGGAAATGTGGAAAGCTCAAGACGGACGAGGACGGGCAGAGCTTGCGAAAGCGCAGTGGTGTCCCTCAGTTGTCGCTGACATGTAATTATAACAAATATTATAAAGTGATGTTGAAAGTGCACCTCATATGACAAAAAGCGCCCAGCACTACACCACCGCCCGAGAGTTATCGGAAGCATTCTTCATTCAGTCATTGGGGTCACAGTGCATTAGTGCATTAGAGATCAAGATGCCTTAGAACACGTACTTATAAAGCGAGATATAAGAAGGAAGAAGCATTTGCTTGCTGCGGTAAAGCTAGGGGAACGATGGAGCATGTTTTATTAGAATGTGAAGATTTCTGCCCAGCGGTCAATTGAGGCATCTCTGGCGTCCCTGAAACCCTTGGGTTCAGCTAGAGCAGAGAGAGTGTAAGCGTGTCCACATTAAAGATTAGTAAGAGGCGATAGGAAGATTGGTGGAAGTATGGAAACTACAAATAACGGAGGCCTGCAGAAACAAAGTTCTCAATAACGGTTCAGAAATTTTGGGTATGGGAATTCATCCTGTTTTTTCTTTAATTTTTACCATTAAGCAATATAGTAACAATAGCTTGGTAAGGCGACCCACCGCCCCGTTCCAGAGGGGACGCTCACAGCATCCATACATCCGTCCATCGTCAATTTGCCTGGAGTGTCGATAGAATGGAGCTGTCTCCTAGTATCACTTCAGTGGACAATCTGCCTTTCTCGGACGGCGCATACGCCCTGCCTTAGCAGTTTATAAGTCTCGAAAGCTTTTGGAAAGGTTTGGCGCACAAACGGCAAAGAGCGTCGCTGCGGAAAAAAGCAGGAGCGAATTTGTTAGCGCTACTTTCAGACACTGAACGGTTTTACTGCGCACGGCCGTGTGGCGCCATCTCGGGGAAAGGCTCCCGGAACGGAAAAAAAAACAAAAGAGAGAGAGCGCGAACGCGCGCTGCAGCCAACACTCGTGTCGCGTACCGCGTTAAAACTCCACAGGTAGATCGACGTCGATGCTGGGCCGAAACGTGCGTATAGGGTAAGACTGCAACTGAAATTTCAAGCAGAAATTGTCGAGGGCTTCGGCGGGGCTACTGAGTGGTACGGACTGCACCGTGAGCCACGTTGTTGCCACCTTTCATTGGTGGCCATCAAATTTAACGAGCAACTCCCGTGTTTCACATGGGCAACACATAAAAACATCACGTTGCGCAACCAGCCCTCTGGAATATCGGCCCTCACTTCCTGGTGGCGGTAGCGCATCCCTGACTTCGCGCACACGTTTAAGGCGCGGTAACACTGGGTCGATACTAGACGGCCAAGACGCTTTCAGCAACGATTGGCCGACTTTTCAGCACAGTGTGTCGCTGATGCCATTCTGTCGCACTAAGCCGGAAACCGCCCAACGCGAGTTGTCGTACTGGGATGGACTCCCTTCTCGACGGCAACGATAAAATCAGCGTGCCGACCATCGTTCGAGCGAACCCCACGCGATCGGCCGTCGAACCGACAGCGCGGTAGCCACAAGGCCTTCTCTTGATACAGGATGTCGCCCTCAACTTTAGTCAAACCTTAAAAATATCCAAATGCCACTTAGCTGGACAGAGCCAATATAATCTTGTTTGACATTGCGTGGAGAAACTCGGATTATTTCTTTTTCATTCCACCTAGTTAGATAACTAGTTCTAATTAATTAATGAAGTTTTCAAATATTATAATTAGATTAATAGTGTCAATGACAAAATTGTAGAGCAATACGAAAAACTCCCGATACCGATGTCAGTTGCTCATTGACGGGCTACATAAAAGTGCTGTTCTATGCGTGAAGAAGGCCACGACTACATGCAAAATTGCCGCGACTGGCCAGTCGAGGCGCTCTGCGCGTATTCGCGGGCTTCTTCCACACCCTTCCACGTGTGTGTGTGTGTGTGTGTGTGTGTGTGTGTGTGTGTGTGTGTGTGTGTGTGTGTGTGTGTGTGTGTGTGTGTGTGTGTGTGTGTGTGTGTGTGTGTGTGTGTGTGTGTGTGTGTGTGTGTGTGTGTGTGTGTGTGTGTGTGTGTGTGTGTGTGTGTGTGTGTGTGTGTGTGTGCGCGCGTGTGTGTGTGTGTGTGTGTGTGCAGTAAATTACCGAATTAAAAAGTTAAAAAATTGAATTATGGGGTTTTACGTGCCAAAACCACTTTCTGATTATGAGGCACGCCGTAGTGGAGGACTCCGGAAATTTCGACCACCTGGGGTTCTTTAACGTGCACCTAAATCTAAGAACACGGGTGTTTTCGCGTTTCGCCCCCATCGAAATGCGGCCGCCGTGGCCGGGATTTGATCCCGCGACCTCGTGCTCAGCAGCCTAACACCATAGCCACTGAGCACGAATTAAAAAGTTAATTAGCACAATTCTGCTAATTACTCAATTAGTTATTTTGATTTCTCGTACACGTAATGATCGCTTCAACGAGTAATTTAAATCGAGCGTTACTATTGTGCTATCTGCCACAGAAAATTTCCGAAAATTTGGTACAACTAAAGCAAAGCGCCCTGTGTACAGGTATATAGATAGACTGGTTATTATCAAACAGTGGAGCTCGCGCAACGCTGCAGCCGCTCTTGGGCTCAGCAGGCGAGGCCTGATTTGGCGTCGTTTGTGGTCTTTCGCTTCTATTTGTCCCCTCTCCCCTGTATAGGCGTTCGAGCCCCCAGCCCGTTTCAGTGTATCAAGAGTTATCACCCAATATATACATGATAGCAGGAACGTACACTACCACAATCCTACTTCTTTAAATACAACACTCTCAAAGCAGGCTTGAGCAAAAGCTCTGGCACTCTGTAGAGCCTTCAAACATTGATAAACACAAATGAGTCGTGAAGGGTCAAGGAAGCCCCAACACATTGCAGCTAACATGCCGCGCACACCACGCTGCGTCGGATCAACTGCACCCTGACTCACTCAACTTTCGCTCTTCCCTATGTGCCCTTGTATACCTGAGTGACCGTGGCCGGTTAGCCGTAGTGCAACGCACTCATGTTTCCCATTCCTTAAACTTAAACCCACGTTACAAGAAGGCAATGGTTTCTGGACCTTTTCCTGTGCTCTTTTTTTCTCGATTATTACTCTTTTCTCGTTTCTTCCCCGCCTTTTCTACTATCCTCGTAAGAACCTTCTTCCCCCGTAATCCCACGATATCAAACATGACTGAAGATGTATGCGGGCTCCACGAACCGATAAAATTGTAGGAACTGAATACTCATGTTACCTGCTGCACGCAGTTTCGACAAAAGACGGTCCTACAGCCGAAACGTCGAGTAAAGAAACTTCCCAATTGACCATGCCCTGTTGCTTTAAATACGTTATGCAGCCAGCAAAGACCCGTTGACGCTATAGCCACGTTTACATAAATTCGAGCGTAGCCCGTCGCATTCTTTAGCACATTGTTGGCCGCATGTAAACGACAGCGTTTTCATGCGGTGCATCCGCCCTCGTCCGAAACTTGTTTCAGGCGATTTGCATTGCTACGGCGAGGGGATGAGAGCACACGGCGACAGCCAGCTACCGTACTTAATGCGATATGCCAGCGTTTACATGCACCGAGAGACCCTGTTGCCGTCTGGGAATGCACTCTCCTGGCGCATCGATGCGATTCACATTCCTAGCACATCACCGCCGCATACACTATGCGATGCGCGAAAGAAGAGATGCGTTAGCGTCGCTTATGGCTATAGGCATTGACACGTGTACTTGCTTATCTTTTGTTGGTGACTGCTTTTCACCAGCTAACAAATGCTAAGCGTTATCGCTCGGCGCAGGACGCGCCGAGCGATAGTACTATGAAATCTACCCAGATGCTATGGCCGGATTCAGACGCGGTCGTTCGTCAACAGATAACGTTGTTGACTTCATAACATTTGTGCAACACCAAAAGGCCTGTAAGCGACTATCTGCTGCTCTGTTTCTAGACGTTAAAGGGGCGTATGATAATGTAACCCATGAAGCCATCCTTAGCAGGTTAGAAGCTGTCGGACTTGGTGGTAAGATGTATATGTGGGTGTGCAGCTACTTACAGAGGAGACAATTCTATGTAGACACAGAAAATGGCCCGATATCCGAGCATTACGGTAGCCGAGGAGTCCCTCAAGGCGGAGTGCTTAGCCCGACTTTTTTCAATCTCACCCTCTGTGGATTAGTTGACAACCTGCCAAGCACCGTACGACTTTCGATCTATGCGGACGACATCTGCATTTGGACATCAAGTGTAACACGACTTCAGCTTCGCGCTCGGCTTCAGAAGGCTGCCACAATGACATCTTGCTACCTTCGTGAACAAGGACTCAAAATTTCATGCGGAAAGTGCGCAATGGTGGCATTCACGAGGAAGCCAATGTCTGGTTACGGCGTATCTATTAACGGACAACTTATACCATACAGCAGAAGTCACAGGTTCTTGGGAGTCGTAATTGACAGAGACCTGTCTTGGACTCCGCACATCAATTACGTGAAAAAGCGGCTGACTGCTATCTGTCACCTGTTCAGGTTCCTTGCAGGAAAAAGTTGGGGAGTATCTGTACACGCTATGTTACAGCTGTACATGGCGTCGTTCGTTGGATTCCTGCGATACAGCCTGCCTGCAATATCCAACACCTGCAAGTCTAACCTGCGTACGATACAGAGTATTCAAGCCCAAGCCCTTAAGATATGTCTTGGCTTACCACGCAGTGCCTCAACGGCTGAAACAATTGCCCTTCCGCAGGATTACCCAATCACGACGCACATTACCGTTGAGACAATGCGCATGCACCTCAGGCATTATGCTAGGACCCCTTCCCACCACTTGGCGAGCCTCACTGCTGCAAGGCCCTGCTCGACATTTAGCAGTATTGTCAGTGCACATCGTGCGTCGTTTACTTCAGGGTACGCACCTGCGGCCAAGCCAGCGTTTCCTCCGTGGTGTTTGAGCCGTCCACAAGTGCGTCTAATCATTCCAGGACTACAGAAGAAGACAGATCTACCGGCCTCTGCTCTTAAACAGTTGACCTTACTTCTTTTGCATGAAAAGTACAGCAACCACGTGCACATCTATACCGATGGATCAGCTACGTCGTGCAGTTCCGGTGGTGCCGTGGTGATACCAACGCGAGGAATGACACTGCGCTTCAAGACATCGCATGTCACGACCTCAACGGCGGCAGAACTAACGGCCCTGCGTCGAGCGCTGGAATTCATTGAATCTGAAAGAGCTAGAAAATGGGCTGTGTTCTGTGATTCAAAACCGGCATTACAGTGCACGCAGTCAGTTCTCCGACACGGATGCCATGACCAACTGACATACGAAATCGCCAAACTTTACCATCATGTCCAACAAAAAGGTCACGAGGTCGTTTTTCAATGGGTACCTGGCCATTGTGGAATCAGTGGCAATGATTCCGCCGATAACGCTGCTCGCACAGCACATCAGGAAGAGCAGAGCGTTCCAATTCCGCTTTCGAGGACAGACGCCGCTAGGCAGCTTCGATACCTGGCACGCAGTCTCACACTGACCGAGTGGAACTCGCCAAACTTACGACTCACACGACTGCATCGACTAAACCCCTCCCTGCAACTCCGGCCTCCACTCGGACTTCCTCGACGTGAAGCTACGCTTCTCTGTCGCCTTTGGTTAGGAGTTGCCTCCACAAAGGCATACTCTACATTAATTGGACAGACTGACAGTGGAGCATGCGAGGTCTGTGGCACGGAAGAAAACATCGACCACCTGCTGTGCCACTGTCCACGATACACCCCTGAGAGACAAGAACTTGCCAAAGCTTTTCATAAACTGGACAATCGGCCGCTTTCTGTGCAGGTGCTGCTGGAACACCGCCCCCATCGCCCGTCGGCCCATAAAGCGGTGAAGGCACTTTTGTGCTTCTTAAGGACGACGGGCTTGTGCGACCAACTGTGACTGTTAATGCAATTTCTGTAAGGCCACACACGTCAGCGAACTCACTGCAATTTCCTTCTTTCCTTCCCTCCTCTCTCTCCCTGTTATCTTTGTTTTCCCCCTTTCCCTTTCCCCCGGTGTAGGGTAGCCAACCGGACATGATTCTGCTTAACCTCCCTGCCTTCTTCTTATCTCTTTTCCTCCCTCCTCCTCTCGACTCTTCTAGTCGATTCTATCTGCTGTCTGTGTTGTCGCCGAGCCTTTTGTAATCAGACTTCAGGCGCGATGTGAACACTGTTGTACATTCTAGAACTTGTGCGCGCGCCCGGGACTGCAGTGGAATCTTCCATGAGTGAAGTGGGACTAGCCGACATGTATGATCAGATTTTCGACGATCGTCCAGTGTGCTTGGCGTTATCGTATCGTTCTGGGGAGTGTTACGTTTTTATCTGAGGACAGCTTCGCGGCCCAATAAACGGCTTTGTGACGTGCGTTGCAGGGACAACCTGGCCACAATTAGTATATGACCGGGGTAGTTGGAGAAGTATGGGAGAGGCCTTTGCCCGGCAATGGGCGCAACGAGGCTGATGATAGATATATATATATATATATATATATATATATATATATATATATATATATATATATATATACGTGAGCTGGATAGCAGGGCAAACGAGGACTTCAGTTTTTGTTAATAATGACCATATGAAGCTAACGAACAATGAAATCAAGGAAAACATCGGGGATTGCTTTCCGAGCGAGACACTCGGAGCGTCACTCAGCGGTCTGAGTGGCGCTGGCTAGCATTCCTAGGGCCAGATGTATTTAACGAAATAGCCAAGGCAGTGGAAGGATAGATAGCCGTATCCGTGGCAAAAATGGTAGTGCAACGCACGCATTATGGGGGCGCAGCTTGTGGGGTCGGCTCCCACCGGGAGCAAGTTATCTTTTCATCGACTTTCATTTCCTTTTTCATTATTATTGCCTACATTTCATTTAAACCACAGCTAATTTCCCTGATATGGCCATGAAGTATACACACGCGAAACGATAACATTCAACACATGTTATCCGGTGAAAAGCGGTTACAGGGAAAACAAAAAGATGTTACCGCATGTGTCAGTGCCCCCTCGCGAAAAACAATTAGGCCCCCTCCGAAAAAATATCCTTACTGCATGCCTGGTACACTTCTAATTGATACGTTCATCTTATCTTTCCTGTGTACTGCTCGTACCGCAATGTAATGCTACAGGAGTGCAATAATCCACTGGTGAAGCAAGCATCACACACAGCCTGTGATTCGTTTTTACATAAGCTTGAACCAACCTCACTTCGTTCCTTTGTTTTGTTTTATATCTTTTTGTAGAGATAGGTGTACTTCCTGCAGAAAATGTTGAGGCCCGTCACACTTTCTCGCGTGCGCGAGCACGTGCTCGCATTGGCTATTTGTACATATATACGGTAGGCACTCCGCATACTAATAAATTGACTGGTCATCCCGGCCCTGCGAAAGTATGTCCAGCAAAGCTGTTGAAAACCACCACTACAACTGCTGAGTGATATGCAAGCTGCTGAGGGGTATGCAACGCTTTATGGCTTGAGAGGAACGGTAGTTATGGTATTTTAAAGTATTGGTATTAATTGGAGTAATCGTAATTTTCAGAATAGAACAACAGAACAGAGAGCTGTAACGGGAGTTCTTCATCTTGCTCTACACTTTTCTCATTGACGCTTTTCATGTAATTATAATTATTCAGAAGTTGATTATTTAAAACTAATGTAATTAGGCGGAATGCAATTAATAATCTGAGTGTCTCCATACGACACCAATCATTACCTTGTTTTGGCCCAGCTAGTGCGCATTCGCATATATTTAAAGTGTGGCTTAAGTGAAACACCTTGTAGCAGCTGCGCCGCCAGAGTTGGGAAGACAACGAGAAAAGGCTGCGCTCACCTGTAAACGCGAAAGTCAGACAGTGACAGTGCTTTTCAACACGCGCCTTCCTTGTAGTCCCGAAGAGATTCCTCCTGGTAAATGGACGCCTCTTGACAGCTGCTGTGCTGTCGCACTCAGTCGGGGGCTCGGTGGTTCAGCTATTGGGCCTCCACATAAACGCACGACGTAGAAAACAGGCGCGTCACGCTATCTGTACTCTCCCTCTCTCACCGTATCAGCTCAACGTCACGAGCTCCGATCGCGTTCTATCGGAAGGTCTGCCCCTGGCCAGATAAGAGAGCAGCTGAGTAAGTGCATACCGCCGACGCGAGCCAAGCGTCTGAAACCAGATATGCAGTCCGGCTGACGCGACGCACGCTGCCGTTGATGCGGCGGGAGTTTCACGCCCATCTGCGAAAGTGGCTCAGCTGCCAGATCAGGTTTCAACAAGAGCGGTGGCCCCCGACGAGCGCGGCGCGCGTCACACACCGCCAAGCGGACAAAAGCGAGAGGCCGCGACTTTGGCCGAACCACAACAGCGTCCATTGAAGTCTAAACAAAGCTCTCCGGAACGCCCGCGAGCTTACACAGAATCTGTGGAACACCAGTGAATTCACGAACGCACGTCTCCACAAATTGGATCCACGTCTGCAACTCCGCCTACCACCAGGGTTGCCACGAGCGGAAGCAACACTTTTGTGCCGCCTGTGGCTCGGCGTGGCATTCACAAACTCCTATTCATTCCGCATTGGAATGGCCGACAGCCCTACTTGTGACACCTGCGGCTGCGAGGAGACGATTGAACACCTCCTTTGTGACTGTCCTCGTTACGCAGTGCGAAGAAAAGTGCTCGTGACCGCTCTCGCAAAACTGGACAATCGCCCCTTTACTGAGGAAAAAGCTCTAGGACACTGGTCCAGACGGACTTCGGCACTCAAGGCCTTAAGGGCTTTGTTGAAGTTTTTAAGGACATGTGAATTGTGCGACCGCCTCTGAACGTTGTAGCGCGTAGTTTCGCGTTACTGTGTCAATTTTCTTTTTTTTTATTATTTTCTTTTCCTCTTCTTCTTCTTTCTCCTTTTATTCCCTTTACCCCTTTCCCCAGCACAGGGTAGCCAGCCGGTACCTACACTGGCTAACCTCCCTGTCTTTCCTCTCCTTTGTCTCCTCTCCGGAACGAGTTTGCTTTTCCTGAGGATAACAAACTGTTTGGCTCGTTCGTCTTGCAGAAGGCCTTACCTCGGCCCGGGCAGACCTATGAACGGTGGGCGCAGGAGATGTCTTTCCCTCCAATACGAGGAAGAAATGCGCTTGCGGAAGCTCTTCACGTTCATGAGCCCAACCATGGCGGGCTCGCGTGTTTGCGCGTTATTGTGGCCGCCCCATAAGCCGTTCGTCACGTACTATCAGCGTCAAATGAAACGTGAACAGCGGACCATATGGCCGAAGCGTAAGTGACAGGCGCGCACATCCGCCTTGGCAGCACCGGGCGATCCCCCTATGGTGAGATATTTTCGCTTCTGTTCTGGTTCTTATATTTGAAAGGGAGAAAAGAAAAATAAACGAGAACAGAAGCTAGAATATTGCAGTTTACGGCGAGTATTGTCGCACAGCTCGCCGAAACCATAAGTGCTATCGGCGCGAACAGCGGTGCATGTTGCCCAGTTTGCACCGTCATCATTAGAGATAGATTCGCCCATGCCGTTTGATGCATGTGCGCCACATTCATTCTTTCAATCGGTCAGCTTGCGCAGCACGGTATTGCTGGTAGCCGAGCACGTTTGCCAGCTTGACTTCCAAGCGATCATCCTGTGGCCAAGCCGGACCTGCGCGCCTGTAAATGGCGATGACTGGACGGCGTGCACTTTCACTTATGCGTGGGCACTCGCTCCGCTGTTCACGTTTCATTTGACGCGGATAGTACATGGGGAAGTGCCTGACGGACAGGACCAACGATGCGAGAGTGCGCAACCACTTCGTGGAGCGTAACCCACACGGGTACGGATACCCTACTACTATACGACAGCGGTTGCGGGCAAACTAGATAAGCTTGAGTTCAAGGTAAGGTACAGTACGCTGTTGCTATTTGTGAAAAATAAACGCCATACAAATAGGTCAAACGGACAAACTACGCAGGGCGTGCAGAAGCAGAACCGCGTTAATTAAAGCGCTCCGCAGGGTCCAGGCAATACTATGGAAGTGGTCGACCGTGAAATCAACAACTCTGTGCCCTCCTCGGTAGCTTTACAGCTATGGCATTGATATAGGTAGTGGATTTGATCCCGACCGCCGCATTTCACCAGGGCGAAATAAACAAAAAAACGCACGTGCACTTAGATTTTGGCGCACGTTAAAGAACACCACGGTCTGAAAATTAATCCGGAGTCCGCCACATGGTTTGCCTTATAATCCGATTGATTCCGATGGTGGAGAAATGAGAAAACACCCGTGTACTTAGATGTAGGTGCCCGTTAAAGAACCCCAGGTGGTCTAAATTTCCGCAGTCTCCCACTACGGCATGCCTCATAATCAGACAGTGGTTTTGGTACGTAAACCCCATAAGTTTAGAATCCGATTGTGGTTTCGGCACGTTTCAGCCCCATAATCCAATTCAAGTTTACCATTTCTGCCACTCTGGGACGTGCCATGTGAGCCAATGAGAATGCTAAACCCTTTCAGGTTATGGCGCACAACGACGCCTCAAGCAAACACATCGCCCTGTGTGTTCTGTGTACTACGCAGACGAACAGCAGTGGTGCACGCAAGGTAACGTTTAATATCAACTCACCACGCTCGTGTTAGACTAAACGTTGAAGAAATTAAGGTTTAGCCATCAACGTCGTCAATCAAAGCATCCATCACGGAAACATTCGCTTACATCAATTGCCACAGTGCGTGGAATGTGTAATAATTTTCTTACAGATACTGGTTGTAGTAAAGGTGGAAACGCGCCGCGATATCAAGATTTGAGTACTGAACACAAAATTGCGATGCATTTTCGCATCTAAGCTCAGTGAAACGGCGGAATTTTCTGTAGAACTGTCACCAATCGCATAAATACTCAGCGAAGATTTGGTCAATATTAAACAATATCAGGGGAAAGCGTGTGAATTCCTTTTCTGAAGAGCCAGCTTCGGTGGTTGATAAATAAATGGTTTCTTCACTCGTGCTACTAATAACGTGCCGTCTCTACGGTAGCACTCTGTCCCTACTTCGGCATCTTTTCTCCTCAGAAGACCTGAGGAGGGTAATTTTCGTTTTCGACTCAGTAAGCAGCCAGGATTAGGATGATTATCTGGTTGTGCGGTGCAAATAAATGTTGATGCAGTAACACACATACTGATTTTACTGTTGAACAGTTGCGTAACTACGGCATCTTTTACGAAGGCATTAAAGACTGCCATTGTTCAGTCGCTATGGAAGGAGGTCAAATGATCATGCTTAAAATTGCATGTCCATTTCTGTCTAGTCCATATGCCACAAATCTTACAAGTTTCTGTTTCAATGCATGACATCCATTTAGCGGACATTTTCTGTCCTAACATCGAGGCGATTTGTATATATCGCTTATCAAAGTATAGAATTACCCGATGAAATGTTCTCAGTGTTTGAAAGCAACCGCTTTACTTGTGCTTTGTTCTGAGATATTAGAAAAGCGTTTGAACCTGTAAGTCATTAAATTCTGCCGGAAAAAAACTTTTTGGGTTTGGACGACCCTTCTGTAATGTTCTGCACAATTATTTGTATGGCAGGTGACAAGCGTTAATTAGTTATAACAAGCGTTAATTAGTTATAAGTAGTAGGCAACCGGTCACCGCAGGTGTTCCCCCAAGTTCAGTGTTGTCACCGTTGGTATTCCAGTTATTTATCAACGACATTGCTTCGGTAATTAGCACAGCTATTGTCTTTCAGTGTACAGATGACACGGTATTACTCAAATGCCCTGTACGTTATGAGAAAGCTATAAGTGACGTGCAAACTGCGGTTCATAAAGCCATGGAGTGGTTTGCAGAAAATTGTCTTAAAATCGATTCGAAGAAAACGAAGCTCGTTTGCTTTAGAAGTCCGTTAAAGAACCAAACAATAAATTTTCCAGTATTTATGCATGAGCAGTGTGCGGTATCTAAATGTACTCCAGTCGAATATTTGGAAACTATCAGATGCCTTGGTATACATTTTTGTAGCAGCATATCCTGGCAGCACCATGCATGTAGCCTTTATTTGTGGAAGCTGGGAAAGCCGCATGGCTCCTTCTTAACACAGCATCCGGTTAACCTGCCTGCCTTTCCTCTCTTCTGTTTCTCCATCTCTCTTTTTAACATAAAAGGTGTGGCGCCCCTCTCCGTAAAGAAAGTTATTGCACATGCACAATTGTTCAATGTGCTTAGATACAGGTTTACGGTTTTCGTCTTCTGCTCAGAGCGCTGAAAAAGCCGAACTTACAAATTAATAAAAATATATATTAATAAAGAGTGTTGCTTATGAATGCATACCACATGCTAATAACGTTTCTCATGAACTAGGACTTTCTTCATTGCTGGCTTCTTTTAATAAAACTGTAATTCTTCGCCGTTGTTGGAGTGCAGATTTTGAGGACGCCTATGTTGCTCCGCGACTGCTGAGGCGTAGAAAGCATTCCGCAGTACCCAGTTCTCTACTCGATATGGTGAAGGGAGAGGTTTGGTATATTACTAAAGGTTGTAACTATTTATAAAGATATTTATTCTCTATGGCCCGTCCAGTAGGCCCGTGCAGCGGCCGCCAGGACTCCCTGTGGGTCCGTGCGTGGGAGACGCCTAGTGCGCGCTTACTTGCGTCCTGCAGGACCTTTAATAAAGTTTATCCAATCCAATCCAATTTATTTGCTGTGACACCAAACAGCAGTTGAAGGAGATGTTTGGTTACTTATGATATAGGTTTGTGTTGCCTACTGTCTCGTAGATTTGCGTCATTTCTCTTTATAGTTTTGCTTGTTCCGTTGCATGTTAATGAGATGTTGAGTGTGACCTGCATAAACTTTCTAACTTTCTTCTATTTGGCTGTATAACCATACCGCTGCAGCCGACTCTTACGGGCCCAGTTACACAACTTTTTGCAGATTAGACAGTCTCGTTTCTGTGTGTTGCTTCTTGTGGCGTGTAAATAAAGAAAAATAATATTTGAGGGTTTCATTTTTATGCTGCATGTGTATTTGTTTATTTGATGCAACTTCGTTGCCCTGATTTGTATATTTATATATTAGTGAAAAAATTTTCACTCGCCTACCATGTATTTGTTTCAGTCGTGCGCAAATGAAGTATTGTTATTATTATTATTATTACTATTATTATTATTATTATTATTATTATTATTATATTAATAAATTGAATTATGGGGTTTCACGTGCCAAAACCACTTTATGATTATGCACACAGGTGTTTTCGCATTTCGCCCCCATCAATATGCAGCCACCGTGGCCGGGATTTGATCCCGCGACCTCGTGCTCAGCAGCCCAACACTATTATTATTATTATTATTATTATTAGTAGTAGTAGTAGTAGTAGTAGTAGTAGTAGTAGTAGTAGTAGTAGTAGTAGTAGTAGTAGTAGTAAGTTATTTCCGCTATTCGGAATTCTTCATTCCTTCTATATGTGGATCTTTAAGGAAATTCATGCTGTGGATGATTGTCGCATGTTGCAGTCTGACCTGTTTTCTTTTTCTAAATTGTACAAAGCTAATAACCTAAGTCATGACTTCCACACGTAAAACAGCAATAACTTACTTTCCCAATTCTGTAGATTATGTACCATTGTGTAAGGTCTGTGCGATCAATGATCTCGGTGTACTTTTTGATACAACCTGACACATTTCTGGTCACCCTAAATGCGTGGCAATATGGGGTATGCGCTCACTTGGTTCTTTTTGTACTATCGAAAAAATTTTATTATCCTACGCCATTCCGCAAGTTGTAGACAACAATGTCTTCCTGAACTCGAATACGCGTTGCTCTTCTGAAATGGCATTTCTAGATCGAACAGGTACATTATAGATCGTCTCCAGAAAACGTTTCTGAGCATACGTCACCACCGCTTTGATAATAGGGTAAGTGGGCCTTGTTCTAGCACTGTTGGATAATTGTCATTGCCTTTACTTCACTGCCGACATAATCGCGCTAACCTCATGGTTGTTTTCTATCTCCTTCACGGTATTTTTACCTACCCGGAACTGTTATGTTGTACCATGTTTCGTATTCCGCGCAAGATCAGCCGGGAACACAGATCTTTCCATGTTACTTCATGTCATCACCAACACTCAACCGTCCACACAATACAGTTTTCTTACCCTTATTTTAATGATCTTGATATCTTTCGTAACTGGCTTTCATTGTTATTTTCCGGGCTTTATGTTGTTCATATTGTCACATATAGCCGAACTGCCCTTCTTTTTTTTTTCTTTGATATTCACCTTGCGTCTTGTGTGTACACTCTTCTCGGCGAGATTGTTCTTTTCATTCACTGTTTTCTTTTTGTGTTAGCATTCCCCTGCCGTTTCCTTTTCTTCTATGTATGTGTGCGCTAGCACTTAGACATCATGGTTGTTCCCGAGCACGGTAAATAAATTGCCGATTAATAATAATAATAATAATAAATAATATTCATTGACACACATCCAAAAGCAAAACAAAGAAACGAGCCTGTGAAGTCCACGAGGACTTGTGCGACCAGGCCCGGCAGAGTCGGTACAGCGATGTGGTTACGTATTTACATAAAGAGTGAAAAGGTAGGCATTTACATAATAACACGTTTTTTTTTTCAACCTTGAGAAGAATGTTTGGTAGTATCACCCGTTAACAGACAATGACATAGTAAATAAAGAGAAACACATAAACAACTTAAGATCAGGACTAAATTTCAACATTTCATCAATAATTTCTTCAACTGTTTTTTCGAAGTTGCCAAAAAGAATTTATCGGCCAAATTGTTAAATATTTTTGCGATGTATACACTTCCTCTCGCTTCACCATACTTAGTAGTGGAATAGGGTACCTTAAAACGTTTTTTACTTCTTAACAATCGAGGTGCATCGTATGCCTCTGAATTCATCGCTCCAATTATGCCGCATAATAACAGTTCTGGTAAATAAATCCTCCAATGTGCAAAATCCTAATTCCTGAAAAATATTCTTGTCGTTAAGTGTAGTACCATAAGCCACATTTTTAAATATATTTTTTTGTAGTTTATCAATCCGATTTTTCCAGTGCTCTGTACAAAAGGCGAAGATCGTTATCCCATACCTCAGCATACTGTACGCTAGTGCATGCACTATCATTTTCTTGACTGGTAGAGGTACTACACCCTTTATGCTGAAAAGCAGATATGCAACACTCCGTAGTTTGCCACATAAAAACGCCATGTGATGTTGCCAAGACATGCCGCTGTTGAACGTTATACCCAGATATTAGAATGTCTCCACATATTCTATAGCAGTACATTTACATGAAATACAGTGTTCATTATGTAGAAATATTGGCAAGCTTATTTTTTGAGTTTTTAAGGAACTACGAAAGCACATGATTTTGCTTTTCTTAGTATTGATATATACACAGTTTTCTTCAAACCATTGCACAGCCTTATGAACTGCGTTTTGTTGGGCGCTAATAGCTTCTTCATAATGCATATGACGAGTGAGTAGAAGTGTATCATCTGCATATTGATACACAGTGGCTTTTGTAATTATCGTGGGAAAGTCGTTCATAAACAAATTGAATAAGAGAGGGAACAACACGGATCCCTGTGGAACCCAAGCTGTAATATATCTTCTAACGCTAACAATTTCCTTACTGCCCATGACCACCTGTGATCTATCATGTAAATAATTGCAAATAAGATCAAAAAAGGGTCCCCTGAAACCCAAACGAAACAACTTTTCCAATAAAATATCGTGATTTACAGTTTCGAACGCTTTTGCTAAAACCAAAACAAAGCACAACTATACAGGTTCTTATCTAGAACAGAATATAATTCATCGGTGAACTTTTCTAACAGTGTAATAGTACCTCGCTCAGCAACAAATCCAAACTGTCTTGGTGTTAGGATTGAAAATTTCTTTAAGAAGGAAGTCAATCAAACAAAACATTTTCCAGTATTTGAGAGAGTATAGGCAAAACAGAGATAGGTCTATAGTTTTCAACTTCATATTTTTTTCCTGCTTTATACAGTGGCTTAACAATCGCCGTTTTTGATGTCTCCGGAATCGATGCGGTGCTTATAAAACCATTAATCATAAAAAGCAGTATGTCTGCTAATGTATCAAAATTTCTTCTTAGTGTGGCCACAGCCAACCCATCTATCCCAGGTTGTTTATTAGGTCGGAAACTAAAAATTATTCTCCTTAGATCTTCCTTCGACAACGTGGGCAAAAAAGCAGATGCTTGAACAGTTTGTTTGAATGAGCAAGTGTGTCTCTGCGACTGCGCAGTGTTACAAAAACGCGTGAAAAAATTATTGAAATTATCTACCACTATATCTGGCTTCTCTGAAAAAGATTATAAGAAATTCGCAGGTGCCGCAGTACTGCCTCGGAGCGTACTTATTAAAGCCGAAATTTTCGCAGAATTTTTGTGTGCTTGATTAAATCTGTCTAAGAAATACCGCCGTTTTACTGATCTCAAGAGGGCAACGACCCTATTCCTCGCAATATTATATTCCGTTTTCAAGTCTTGATTTTTCGGCGCACGCCTGCTCCTTTTCCACAACCAGTCTCTGTAGGAAATAGCTCTCATTATGTCGGCTGTGAACCAGGGGTAACTTTTCCTTTGTTTTTTTTTTAGTTATTGTGTACATACTAGAAAGCTCAAATTTTTTCAGTTGCTCACAAGATGTTTCATAAGCTTTAGCATAATTAGAATCCTTAATCCTTTCCGCCCAGTCAAACTTGGTATGGGGCAAAAAGCAAAGCTGAACGCTCGTTTATTTAGTCCACTCTGCCAGCTTCTTAGTGTAAAAATGGCACTGTTATTGCCTACCATAACTTTCGTTTGCCTAATCATTAGTTTCGAAGTGCAATAAGTGTGTTGCCGTCTTTCCCTGTTTTTGATGCTTTAACCCTTGCGCATGTTTTTATCAACGAGTAATGATGTCCTCTTTACTCTTTGCTTTACCTTTTGCAGTACCACACAGTCTAGGTGGGCGAACTCAGGTGTCGCAGAATGCTCTGCTCTATGTTATTTCCACAATGACTGTATTGCACCTTGTTTAGGCACTAGCGACAGGTTTACATATGTTTTTGATGTATTTCTTATGGTCCTGGATAAACCGGCAGCTGGATAAGTTGCTTTCATTTATTGTTTTTGTGTGGTTTGTGCGAAAAACACATGGACAAGAAAGAACCAGAAACCAGCTGAGAGCGTGCGCTCGTGTTGCGCATTTCTTTCCTTGCCTGTGTACTTACTCAAAAAATTTATTTTCTGCAAAGCACTACTTTGCTTACTTTTGGTTGCATCTTCCAGCTTGGAAACCAATATATTGTGTATTTCCCAGTGTGGAAAATCAATTCTGAAAACTCTGCCATCGGCATACTAGCTGATGCATGTGACCAGATACTCCCACATCTTCCTACAAAACCTCCCCGATCAGTGTAAAGAAATACTCCCATAGTACCTTGCGAAACTTCCCTCATGAATGTATAAAAGTACTTCCAAAGTTCCCTGCAAAAGCTCCTTGATGGATGTAAACATATACTCCCTTAGTTACCAGCATAAGCTCTTTGATAGAGGTAAACATGTACTCCCATAGTTCCATGCAATGGCTTCTCGATGGATGCAAACATATGCTCCCATATTTTCCTGCTAAAGCTCATTGATGGAGGTAAACATATACTCCGATAATTCCATGCAATGGCTCCTCGGTGGATGTAAACATATACTCCCACAGTTCCCTACAAAAGCTCTTTGATGAAGGTAAACATTTGCCCCCATAGTTCCCTGCGAAAGCTCTTCGATGGATGTGAACATATACTCCCCATAGCTTCCTGCAAAAGCTCCCCGGTGGACGTAAACATATTCTCCCATCAGTCCATCCAAAACCTCCGTTCAGCAGGGGAGCAAAATTTTTACTCTGCCTAACGGAGTATATTAACCTCGCATCGGGGAATGCGCTAGAGGACAAGTCATTTACTCCCATCTCGGGTCATTTTTGCTTACAGTGTATCACGGAAACCAAACCCACGGCCTCGCGCTCAGCATCAGAGTGGCAGTATCCACCACCATTGTGGTATTGCGTATGGTTTCCAGTCGTTTGCCCAGTTCATGCGCCTTTCTGATGCACAAATGTGGACATACTCATGGATCCACACGATGTTCTCTTACCACCACATCGGTTGGCAAGATACCCGGAGCGGTGACTCAGCGGCTACGATGCTGCGTTGCCGAGCGCGAAGTCGTGAATTTGTTTCCCCGCGGCATTCCGATGGTAGCGGAACGCAAAAAGATATCCGTGTGTCATGCGGGGATGTACGCCAAAGAACTCCTGCTTGTAAAAAATGTTTCAGAGCTCATTGTGCGCGTAATAACCTATTGGGTAATATAGGAACGTCAAACTCCAATTTACCGAGTTTGCAACGTCAATGATGCTGTCTCGAAAGAGGCCTCGGTGCTGTGCAATACGCAAAGTGACCAACGCGTGTATATTAGTGCTTCTTTGAAGCGCTGAGCAGGGGTTTTAACAAGTCTGAGCTGATAAGGATCGCTATCTTTTGCAAGTTTGCGTTTGCGCACGTTGTGAATTGATTGTCTCCAATACAGCGTTTAGTCTGGACATTCTTAAAGGAAAAGATAAAGAAACAATATATGTAGTATGCGATTGAAAATAAAATGCTAAGTGCCACGCTAAACAGTGACAACTGGCTCAGCGATTATATCAGAACGGTTACGCTGTGTCAGGTTAACAACGGTGGTTTGACTCAAACACCGGACACCTTTCGCCGAACCGTGGGAAACACAAGCTTTGACCATCAAAAAGAAAACGAGACAAAAGACCAGGAACACGAAGAAAGACGGACAAATGCTGAGGAACACCTTTTGTATTGCACGCATTTCATGAGTAAAGCGCTTGATTTTTTTTTGCCCCTGCAGTTGCTATCAGTTCATTTTTGTATCGCGGTCACTGTCAATTGATCTAACCTCCATTGTATGACGCACACCACAAGCACAACTGAATCCTTCACTCCACAACTCCGTGGCCTTCTGCTGTTGTTCACCAATGTGAGACATCGCCTCTGTATGTCGGTTGTGGTTACAAGATTCTCACAAGAGTGGATGGTTGGGTTTGCTGGTATTTCATTGCTCAAAGCAAGAGCGCCAAAAAACCCTGGCATATAAGATACACTGAGTGCAGTTTCTGAGCGCAGTAGTGAGTGAAAACCACAGCGCTCTGAAGGCGGCTTCAGAGAACTTACACTAAAGGGCCAATTGGAATTACTGACAGTGCTGCGGGCGGCGTCTGCGGGTACACAGGCAACATCGAGAATTCATCGTGTCACTGTCCTCGATCTAAATCACAAAGTCAACCACTTTCCGACGCCATACTACGATTGGACGATTGGCCACTGCCCATGCAGCGAGTGACACATTTTACTTTCACTCTTACATGTTCAGTTTGTCACGTGACGCATGCGCGGTCGCAAGTGCATCATAATTCCTCCTCCCGACAAGCCCATTTTAAAGGCACATTTGTGTATGTGCACAATAAGCCGAGGTACTTGAAAACAAAGACAGCACTTAATTGTCGTTTGTTCTATCGTCGTTTGTGTTTATCTTGCGCTGTATTTTTCGCTGATGGGTCCGTGCAGGCCACAAACGAATTTTATCCCCATCGCTCGTCGGTCCACAAGGCATTGAATGCACTTTTTTTGCTTTTTCGAAATTACTGATTTGCGTGAACGCCTTCGACGGCGTAGTTTACATCGCGCACGCGCATGCGCAAATTCAATGCGTCTTGATCCTTCTCTCCTATCCTGCATGATTTTTCATCAGGTTAATTTCACAGAGGACCACATTCATTAAACAAAAATCTTCAGCTCCTCGCTAACTGGTGTAAAACACAACGTTGTATGGTGATGAAGATGGAGAATACTGCTTGTTTGTGCAGCACAAATAATATTAACAAACCGACGCATAGCTACGAAACTCATGGAACCGTTCTCAAACAAGTACTTAGGTGTAAGAATAAACTCACGACTAAAATTGTCAAAACATATAAGTTATGTCTGCTCAGATACTAGAAGAAAAAAAAACTAGGGTACCCAAAACTGACCTTCCTCCACCATATTACGTTTAAAGGCCTACAAATCTATTGTTAAACCTTCTCTGGAATATGCCAGCGTTGTATAGGACCAGCACACAGCAGCTGATGTGTAGATGAAATTGAAAATTCGGCTAAAATTGGCCGCTCGGTTTATTCATAATCCTTTCAAACGTCTAGATTCGCAACCTGTACGTTGGAATCGGTAAATCATGAGTGTTTGTCGGAGCGTAGAAAGGCTGCTAGGTGAAAATTCCTTTATTCCCTTTATTCTTCAAAGTATGGTAATTATGCGGAGGCTTTTATTGTTAGAGAGTCAATTAGTGAGTCCCGTCCTAAAGATAAACCTCTATTTGCACGCACAAGCGTGTACAAGCTTTATTTTTTTTTCGCGGACTATCGCCAGTTAAAATTTCTTACCACATCCTTCACCCTTACTTAGTCCTGTTGATTAACTTGTTCCGCCTAACATTATTCAAGTTACGGCATATTACGTGACATTGTTAACCCTAATGTATTTGTGTTATACTTTGCTCTTGCTGTATGTAACAATGCTATATTCTATTTTCAGTGTGTTTGTGTACTCTGCAATGTCTTGTACGCCTTCTTGCTTGGACTCTCGAGGGTCCAAGTCTCCTGTAAATATATAAATAAAAATTATTTCGCCTGTCTCCTTTTCCTTTCCACCAGCGTAGAGCGTATATCAAACCACACGCTTTTCTGGTCCGTGTCTTCTCCCTTTCTTCCTTGCTCCTCCTCCTCAATGGCTCGATTTAAAGTTCGGCATAAGACCAACTTGTTACTCATGGTCTTACTGCACCTTATGCAGCTGTTGGCAGGTGACCTCTCTTGGGCGTTGTAAAAGACTACTGTTTCTGCTTTTAGTTCTCACTGACTACTCAGTTTTTCATTTTTGAGTAAAAGTTTAAGTAAAATTTTAAGTAAATATCTCATGTTAAGTAAAAGTTGCTTTACTAACAACTGTTTAAAGTTTCGATCACGCTGGCGGCTGTTGATTAGTACTGAGTGAAGGTTAAGACCGTAATTAAAGACTCTGGTTCGTTATCCAAAGGTCTTTACACATAGAGAAAATGCTTTTCGCGTGCATCTTCACTGTTGCACATGCCGAACGCACTGCAAATGCGAAGCCCGGACCAAGTAGCGATGGCAGTCATAGCGAGGAAAGAAATGTAGAAAAGAGGGGTCGGCAGCGCGCACGTGAAACACTGGGGAACGAGTACATTTACTTTCGAGCGTGCGATGCAAAAGCGAAACAGACCAGATCGTTATAATACGACACGGATCTTTCACGAATGCATGCGACGATTTTCTTTATGCCAGCCGTATAGCCTTTACATGCCTTTGTTGTTCTCTCAGCCTGGCAGCGAAATGCGCGACGCGCTTCGGCGCCATCCCGATAAACCTTCCGGACTGTAGAAAGGCCTAATCGGCAGTAGTAAAAGCAGCAAACGTCGTACTTGCTAACGTCAGTCGAATCCGCAGGTCGCCGGGGATATCGCATTTCGCGCTGGTCTGCAACTAAGCGGTCAAAAACATTGCTTTGTGCGGTTTTCGCTTAGACAATGAGAACAGGGAAGGTCAGCACGCAAACTGTAGCTTTCAAGGGCACCCCAGCCAGCATCCACTGTTACGGGATAAAAATAGGCATCTCCTAATTACAGTAATTCGTACGCCCGTTAACTAAATTACTACGAGAGCAGTGTTACAGTGGATTCGATCACAAGTTTGACCAGAACTACGGCAATACCGCGCAGACGCCTTGTACTGTGTGCAACGACAGCATGATAGCAACAGCAGCATCACTATACGGCAACGCCACGACGGAACAACCAGCTGAGTCACTGGATGGACGAACAAGCTCGGTTGCAGCGGAGTGTTGTATATAGTATCCGTATGGCTACATATTTGTAGAGTTGTTTTTGTATCAGAGCACGACGAAACATCTCGCCGCGCATGTACGAACCGACAGACAGAACAAACCGTGTTTTGCAGCTTTTAAAAGTTACCAAATTATAATGAAAGCGTCGGTCATTTTTAAATGACTAAAACAGCGCTAGTAGAAATGTATGAAATCGGAGTAGAAGGCACTATGTGCCTTTAGGCTTAGTGCGCTTAGACTTCGTGCGCCATCCCCACGTCTGACCTGTCTTGGCCGTGTAAGCGGAGGTTCACAGTAAAGCGTGACGACAACACAGAACTTGCATTCCGGGCGCCCGTCCTGAGTAGAACGACTAACGCGCTCTCAAAAATACATAAGTACTGGTCTTCTATCTGGATCGCAATATAATTAAGCCATATGGGAGCGCCATGTATAAAACAGAGACCAGTGACCATTAAAATATCAAGTGGTGGTCTATCTTCTTTATCCATTGCTAAATGCTTGATGTCCCGCGGATCTAAAGGAGATTGTTTCTTTATTGTGTGCAGCACGTATGCCCCAGAAGTTAACCCATTCGCAGCAACGACGAAAGACGTAGTCGATATTGTTGCCCGTTGCTTACAAATGAAGTAGTCTGAATTCGATGACAAGTAAAACCCCGATCTTCTAAGAAATTCGCGGCAGGGTGCGTTCCTGTATGCAATTTATATAAGAAAGACTGCATACCTGGATGCACTTGTATTCGTTTGACCTGTTTTAGTACGCTCTGACGTTGGCTTTTATTGTACACGGTTCTGTACAGTGGGGTAGGCAGTACATTATCTAATATGTCTTTATGCGCCCTTTCTTTCCCTTACCACAAAAAGCTATTCAAGTGACGATCGTCACTCACGGAACACACACTTGACACCACTTTCTTAATATAACCTCTAACCGCCCGTGGCATAAACTGTATGCAAACTATAAATCCTAGCAACAGTCGTCCAAGCCTTACTCGACACACTGCTTGTAAGAAAAGGTCACCATTATCGTGAAATAAAAACTTCTTTACTAACTGTCTAATAAATAAATTAACCCTGTTGCGATCCCCCTTCCTTTACTCGCCGAATCAAATTGATGCGACTGCGCCTCTCTCACCCCGACTGCGCCTCTCTCATCCCGACTTTTAGACAAACACCTGCAGAAATCCTGTGCAATTTCTGTACACTTACTCTACTACAGTGAATAATTTGCATGACATACCACAGCTCGGGAACTAAAAACAAATTAAACATGGTGGCGCTTGCAAATATTGACAGGCGGCCAGGTTTCCATGCGTGTGCTTTCTCGCGCCAAGATTTTGTGTGCGAGTAGTCGACGCTTTAAGCCTGTTTCACATGATGCGATTTTCGTCGCACCGGAAGTGCGATTTCCGTCGTTTGCGATGAAAATCGCAGTCACAGTGCCGACCCCCCGATTTTCGGCTGCGACCAACCGGTTGGTCGCACAGTCGCACCGTCACACCGATCGCTGCGATTTTCCGTCGAAATTGCGCCGAGAGCTGTCAACGGAGCTATTTCGCCGGTTTGTTTTGGAAAATGGCGTCTCGCACGACAAGTGCAATTCGGTACGTACGCGAAGGGAGAATAAAAAAACTTGTACTGCAGATTGCATTCTCCGATTGCTATGCGTTTGTTGACACGCTACACAGCAAATGAAGTGCATTTTCACGTTTGCTTCGTACGCCTTTGCGAGTTGTCAGTGCTAACAGGTGTTCGATCCCCAGCAGACGACGAGGTCGTCACAATTTTCTTTTGTTGAGTAGCATGCAAAAATCGCGCTTACGGAGCAGCTTGAATTATTTCAACCTCGGCAAGGGCAAATGACAAGACAGCAAAGTACCCGAAGTTTCAACGTTGCGCTGAACGCGGTACCGTTCAGTTGCATTTTCTTGTCGGCTTTCAAGCATGAATTTCCCGATGCATCTTGAAAGCTTATCTTGCCTCTTATTAAATTTGACAGAGCAAAAGTGTAGGCTATTGTAATGAATTTGCTACGATAGCATTAAATCCGTGGCTTGAATAAAATATTACATGCACGTTAAGTTGCACCTCTTCTCTGGAGAATTTTTTTCTTGCACAGAAACCAATAAACATAGACTATGTTGCGGACTTTGTATCCTTACTGCATCTGTATGAACACTTGCTCTGCAAGGTAATTACCTGTACAGCTAGTAGATTAATTAAATTGCTTGCTATAGTGCCAAAGTGACAACGTACCCTCCTGCACAATTATGTAGAACTCGTGCAACAATGCAAAAAGCAGGCAAACGGCCTGTTCTTGTGGGGATAAAACAGTATAAAACGACACGCTGAAGAAAAGTTAATCAAAACTGTGCAGTGAAGTCAGCCAGTACAAGCAGTTCGTGCACGTTCACAGCTGATCAAGTGTGCAGAAACATTCATGCCTTACATGTTTCTAGTAAGTTTCTAATAAGTTTGTAATCACATATATTAGTGTGTAAACTCATATAACGATATCCGCTGCGATTACTATCTTTATAAGTAATGAAATACCATGCTACTTGCAAGAACATATATCACCCGAGGATTTTAGAACAAATTTCTGCATTTCAACTATACACAATATGTGGTTTATTCAATAAAAGACCACAAACTGGGCTTTTTTGCAATGACAAACCTATTCCAAACTTTACTTACATATAGGCAAGAAAAAAAATTATAGACAGAAATATTGTTCTTCAATTCGTTCACCTGCCACAGTGGCTATAGCGATTTGCTGCTAACACAAGGCGAGGGGTTGATTTGCCAGCCATGGAAGTCGCATTTCGATGGGAGTCATAGGTGAGAAAAAAAGCTCTTGCACTTAGATTTAGTTCATCACCTTTTATTGAACCCTTACACTTCAAAATACTATTGCATAGGGGGGCATGCTTATGCAAAATCTAACACCAATAGAAAGCAAAGGGCAGAATTATAAAACAACCATCTTTCGTGATAATTCGAGTGTGTGAATATTTATTGCATCAATATGCAATAGCACTGCACAACAGTTCAACAGCACTGCACAAATAAGCATGATCAGGTATAGCAAGTACTCTGTCAGGAAGCTGGTTCTACAGATGTATAAATGTCAAGGCATGAATGCTCATACTACGTCACACACATAGCACAAAAAAAACCTTTTTCAAGAGTTGTCCCTTATGGCAGATATGAGTGGGCCATAAGCAAGAGAAACTTTATTGCAGGACATTGTGTAATACCGCTTATGAAAGAATGAAGAGAGTGAAGAGGCTTTTAACAGCAGTACCTCATGCTGCTCTAATAAGAGGAACGATGAGCAAAAACATTTCTGGTAAAGCACTTAAACAGTAACTTTCTGAAAGACAGAAAATTCCAGGTGACAGTTGGAGGTACATTAGGCCCACACACACCAACAACACGGGCATACTACAAGAAACACTACAGCCTATGGTGTATTACAGTCTATGGGAAAGCTATCTTGTACAGAAATCAAGAATGATGCAACAAGCCCTCGACAACACGGCAGTCTTTCTTGGCCAGTCTGGCCTCTCGCTTTCTGATAAGTCAGCTCATATCGACGTCGGGAAAAAAAAGAAAGACTAGAATCAAGAACTACCCCAGATTGCGCATTGTGATCCACATAGCTGGACAAATATGCCCGCAAGTCAACATCCACAAATCCGCAGCTAGTGTAAGCCCATGACGGCAAAGCCAGCACGTGGATGAAACAATTATGCAATGCCTGGACGCAACTTCCACACCTGGTGAAAAGAATAATCTCGAAATAATGGGAGTGGACGAGTGGATACTATAGAAAATCGCATATGCTGTGCTTGTGTCCAAGGTATGGTACGGTATGAATTACCAGCAGCACACAAAAAAGACAACTCATCGAATGCAGGCATCAGGTAGTAATAACAGGTCTTTCCAACTGTACCATGCTTGAAGACCTCTATGAGAAAGAGCTAACGAACAAGCACCTAGACAGAGTAGAGTTGCAGCCTGCAGCACAAATTCTTTGTCTCAAGAGCTCAGAACCTCGTCCCAAGATTCTATGCCAGCTAGCATATGAGATGCAAAGACGACTACCCCTCCCTTCAGAAACACAACCTCGGGAGTACCTGAACTTGAAACACAACAGGCCCATACCGTGGAATATGGGGGCAAACAATTAGGCCAGGAGACTATATGCAACTGCCAAACACACAGAGGAGGTTGCTAATCATGAAGATGCAAGCAAACATAAGGCACATACAGTACACTGATCTGGCAATAGCAGTGTAACAGTAGTATGACACTACATAAACTTAAACCCCATATAAGTGAGTACCATTCCAGGTCATCCTACACCTACAAAAGCTGAACTGAAAGCAATCAAAGCAGCACTTGTAGTGCAGATTACACCCTGCATAACACCCTGCATGGATTCACCAGAAACTGTCTGGGCCTGCACATCACACAAGATTGTCAGGAAAAACAGGAGATTGACACGCGACTTGCAAGCACATGGCCAGAAATTAAATTACAGGATACATAGCCATGCAGATATTCCAGGACACAAGCGGGCTTATAAGCCCGACATATTAACTGAAAACTAGATGAGTTTGTGTGTATTCATTATTAACTAAAGTGCAACAGATAGACAACAGACAAGAACGAAGCGTTCTGTGTGTTCACTTCGTTCCTGTCAATCGCATTTCTGTTGCACTATAGTTAATGAATTCATAAGGCTGCACAGAAGAAGAATGATACCTCTGCCCAAGGGCCCGATCTCACATCCAAATCCATGCGTGTGCACACACACACACGCACACAAATGTTGCAAGAGTGCATAGCATGAAGCAGTATCAACAGGATGACACTAGATATGGATGAGGACTAACTTTCAACTGAGGTTCATTTGTAAAAATGTGGCGAGTTATATAAATTACCAGAGAAAAAAAGGACGATGAGCAAAACGAGAACAAGGTGAAAGCAGGAGCCAACGTTTCGACAAGTGGACTTGTCTTCTTCAAGGTCCACGTGTGGAAACGTTGGCTCCTACTTTCACCTTGTTCTCATGTTGCTCATCGTCTTGAATTTCCATCTCCTGCCTTCCCCGAGTTTTCCCCAGAAGAAGAAAGACATCTTTGAAGGATATATAAAAATTGGTGCTTGATGCAGCCAAACATAAATAAAAATGCTACAGAAAGAAAATAGAGAAAAATTCCAAGTGCAGGAAAAAATAATTACAATTGCCAATCCTGCATGCCGACACCCTTCAAGAAACACTGTTGTTATTCCAATAGACAGACTGACAGCTTGCTTATGCAAGCACATTCTTCCAGTTCCATGCCATTGGGAAAAAAATGAGTTTCCTGAAAGTAGCCACATGCAAACTTGGTGAACACAATGTTTTTTTCCCCTGGACTTGTATATGTATATGTATTTTCTCCCTTTCCTGCTTTTATGTTTGGTTTCATCAAGCACTAGTCTTTATCAGGTTTTATTGCTGTACTAATTTGCGGTAACCTTTATAGATCACTGCACTTTCACAATAAACCTATTAGTTAGAAGTTAGCATACCCTGTTCTTACTGCTTCACACTGTACATTCTTGCTACATTGGCCAAATAAAAGATTTTATAAGGTATCATGAGGGCCATTAAAGGGACTTGTTGCAGTCTAAAAAAAATGAATAGCCTGGCTTCAAGTGGCACCAGAGAACACATAGGACAAACAAGAAAACCGAGATGATCTAACAACCAAAAGTTTAATGTACGCACTGAGTAAATGCTCGCTGACAAGCAATAGACTGAACATACACAAAAAGGAGAAGCAAAAATTCATGTGCGTTTCCTGACAGGAAATGCATCCATTTCTAATGGAGGCCGTGCTGACAAGATTAACCCAGCATTTTTAGATTTACAGCTTCCGTAATTTCTCTAGGCAGCTGATCTGCACAGAATGCTAGCTTCTTCCTCTACAATGCACGCTCAGATGTGGAGAGTGCATTGTAGAGGAAGAAGCTAGCATTCTGTGGAGATCGGCTGCCTAGAGAAATTATGGATGCTGTAGATGCAAATACACTGGGAGAATCTTGTGTCAGCATGGCCGCTGTTACACTTTCAGAGATGGATGCGTTTCCTGTTGGGATCTGTATGGACACACATCAGATCTCGCTTCTGCTTTTTGTGTAAATTCGATTTATTGCTTGTCGAACAGCATTTACTCGGCATGTTCAATAAACTTTCATTTGGTAATACACCTCATGATTGTCTTCGTCTCTAGCAGAAAGGCGTTCATTCTTTTTACAGTGAAGCTGTATATGCCTAGGTGAAACACTCATGGTCCGATCCCAAAAACCCTAGTGTAGGGGTATGAGCTATTGTTTAAGGGGGTGTGAGCCATTGCATTCGTCTTGCATGATGGACGGAGACATTTCTTGTTGGGTAGACATAGAAATACTTATGCATTTCAAACATACATTTATCTGCGTAATATTGCAGGGAAGGGACACAGAGGGGGATGGGGTTAAGACAAGATCATGATGTCATTATTATCTCACAGCAAAGGTGTGGTGGGCCATTGGCTAGACCGATAGTGACGTCGTTTCTCTCTAGCAGCAGAGCGCGCGTGCAGCAGTCTCTCCGACTTCCCAATAGGTTCGAAAATGTGTCCCTGTATTTAATTAAATGAAATGTGCAGCCCCGGTGTGTCACTCCTTAACTACAGTGCATAACTGAGTCATAAACATTATGATTAACGCATTACAAAACACAAGTGCGCAACATAATTCAGAAAGACTTTGATGGACCCGCTGGATTACCACAATGAACCACTCATTGCACTTTCCATGATGGCGATCTTGCAAAGTGCAATGTGTGGAATTCCAAATAAACAATGTGATAAACCCAAGCCAAACATGTGCATAACCTCATTAAGAAACACAGACATAACCAATAATATAGAGAGACTTGAATAAACCATTGGAAGTAACCCAGTGATAAACACCGGGGCAGCACATTTCAGCTTCGCTGGTTTACCATCTCTACAGGGTGCATGGGCAGTAACTTATTCTGTTATTGTTTGTTAAGTATTGTATAATGTTGTGCCAGTAAAACATGTTGGGCTAGTTGGTGCAATGTATTGGTGCTGCTTTTTTTGCTGGTTTTTTTCTTAATGTTGTGCCTTTCTTCCTTTTGTAACAACTTTTTTATTCCCCCTTGCACAATACTCCAACCTTGCAGCCTGCGAAGTATATAAATAAATAAGCACGTAAGCACGTCATTCATTCATTTTGTTCGTGGAACAACAACGCATTGATAAGCTTAGACATATAGTCATTGCTTCACACTTTCGAAATGAATAATTATAGCTTGCTATCGACACTGAAGCAGCCTTTCGACAGCAAGAACAGGAATCAGTTTTTCCAGCTCTGAACATTGAATTGCAGGAAATGCAAGCAGGCATAAAATTCTGCCAATATAATCTATTTAGGAATAGCAAATTGGAATAAACATTGAGGCTTGCATTTGTACTTTATCTGGCTGAGCAATCTAGTTTGGAATGACTCCCATAAGCATGTCGTAACAATGTTAATCTAATACAGGTTAAATGCATGAATAGCTTAAGAAATCTGGATGATTGCTATAAATTACAGTGAAGAAACTATAATATCTAATAACATTAATAATATAATAATAATATTTATTTTCACAAAACAGGCTAACCGTGAGCGGCGTGCGAGGCTGAGCAGCAAGCTGAAAAATTCTACAGCAAGTGCGCCTGCCGTGGGCCTACGATCCTGCATTATGGATAGCGCGTATTGATATGGTCTTCTTGTTAGAAGTTCCGAGTATACTACCAGTGCGAGAGACGGGACAACAAAGTGGACGAGAAGCGTGTCCTTTAGAATGCTATGTTACAACGTACAGGTTTCTACAAAAGTGACAGTAACTGCTCGAAACACTTGATACGTGGGCTTTTGCGCCTTCAGAAATATTTAGAGAGGGCTCCCTTATATATATTCGCAACACAAGCACGGCGATGGACGAACCAGGCTAGCGCTAAGGTTGAATTTCACAACACAATTTTCATTCCACGTCGTAATCACACAGATCGTTTGAGGCTTCGTTCAGGGGCACACGCGGGCGTTCGGGTTGGTGCTTCTTGTTGCGTTTGGCGTAAGAATATGGCTAGGAGCAGGCACCACGTATGCGCAATGACGGGCAATATACACGCATCATTTCTCCACAAGCTGACGCCGAGCACGGGTAGCGCGAGGATCTTGTTGGGCTGACACGACAACTTCGTGGCAGTCGAATTCCGAATACTGCATATGCGGTGAGGGTAACTGTATGAACTTGTCGATAGGTCATCTTGTAGATTGTTGTAGCGCACGCAGAACGAAACGGTCATAGAAGGTAGATAAGACAACACACAGCGCTGAACCATAGAATAAAGAACCGCTGAACCACCTGCGAACAGCTGTTAACGTGCGCGATGTCGCACTGAACTTGCTGAACTACAGAAACCGCCTTCGCGCACCCCAACACAAATCTTAACTAACGTTTTTAAATTAGTAAACGCATATATTATTTGCTTCTAATCAAGATAAGTCAATAATATTATAGTGTAAACGTTTTATTCACTACAATAAAAGAATTATGCAGCGTGTGCCACGAAACCTGGCAGTAAGCAACCCTGGGTGTCGCACCAGTCGCATCGTTGAAATCGCAATCATGCGAAATGAGCCCTCTAAAAATCGCAGTGCGACGCGTGCGACAGCACCGATTTTCGTCGTTGCAGTCGCAGCATGTGAAACAGCCTTTACTTGTGCTCTTTGTGCTCTATGTTTCATTGGCGAAAATGGCAGGAATCGACAGCCACTCTCCGCGCCAAATGTCAAAACTTTTGCCCCAGTTCACGATGCTACCCGTGACATTCCAATATTATTTAACCACATGGACAGATACCAAACTGCTTTCTTGGCCTATGCAACAAAGAGTGACATCATCTGTGTAAACTAGAAGTTTCATCTACGACGATTGCTATGAAAACCCGCGAGTGTACTCGTTTTGAATTATCGACCGACACGGCGTTTCTACATAAGTACCAAACAGAAGCGGGCTGACACGCATATGTTTCATAGCCAACCAGCTCTTTGAAACGCTCAGAGCGTATAGGCCCCGTGCCCCTTCCTCGTCTCCTTTTTTTGTAACAGTCGCGCGCTCACAGGCCGTGTTAGACTGCTCATCTCCGAGACTGGCACACTTCCTTCTGTATTTCCCTCGTAGCACGCTATGCCGAAATAGTGCGACGTTGCTTCGACTTGATGATCGGTCAGGTTATTCACGCTTTCACGTTTCTTCGCCGCAGTACAACTGCCGTCGTCGTTTTAGCATATGCATCACTTGGCATATGTACAATTGCATAAGGCGTAGTCACTGGTGACGACACAACCCGCGCTTTCTCTCGCTTGCGCTCGTCCACATACCTATATGTTGTAACCAACAAGTTCCATGTCGTAAGCTCGCGTGAAACGGCGGAAGTACGGAAATCGTGCCATTGCCGCGATATGATCGTCTCCAACGTGGTCGCCGTCCTGCTGCTGTCGTTACTGGCACGTACGCTCGCGACCCACACACATGCTCAATTCGCACAAACACGTTGGTCCACCTGGTATCGCTTTGCGAAACCCCAAACACTACTAGGTATGCTGGTACATGCAAAATTCTTTTTTTTAACCCTTTATAGGGCAATGGGACATATACATCCCACTTTTTACGCCGCCGAAAAGGGCTCTTCAAAGGCATTGGGAAGCATGCATCCCATTTTTTACTGTGCTGCCATCTATCTGCGAATACTGTAATTACTTTTGAAAGTAGTTTTTCTGCTTTCCGACAGGTGGTACTAGGCGTCCGTTGTTTGGAAAATTGTGTCTCCGTTCGGGAAGGCGAAGGAATTTTTTTCTTGTTGTGTCTCCAAACAAGAATAATTCGAGATGTCAGGTGAGCATTTTCGTTTCTCTGCTTCAAAACAAAGCCCACTAGCTTGTATGAATCGCGTTTTTTGAGGAATACAAGCAATATTTAGCCTGAAAATCTTGTATAAATAGGACCACCCTTAGAAAACAGCATGAGTTATGCTAGGACTAACTTCCCGATTTTCGGGGACGATGTGTTGAGGAATACGTTACTCACACTTTTATATTTTGTTTGTTCTTGAAATGCAGATAATCGATTTCTGACGGCAGCAGAAGCGCTTGAGCTATATTTTAGCCTTCCGGACGACCCCACGTCGAGTGACTCGGATGGGGATACAGACGTCGACTTCGTACCAGAGCTCGCTCCGCCAGACTCTGATGACGAAAGCGGCGACGATGGAGCAGCAGCTTCAACAAGCAGACCTAAAAAGCGCAAGGCTACTTACACGAGAAAGACAAGGAAACGACCGAAAGCGCCTGCAGTTTCTGCTGAAGAAGAAGTCGAAGAGGAGCCTGGAGTCTGGGGTAGCAGCGAACCGGAGCACGCCGTCCGCGACCCGAAAATTTGGGACCCACAGTTCTCATCAAAATCACCGACGAGGCCGTGTGAAGCTTTTGCTCTATATTTTGACGACAGTGTCATGCATACACTAGTAACAGAGACAAACCGGTTTGCAAAGCAGAAAAACCGCAAGCACTGGAAAGAGCTGACAATTGATGAACTTCGCGCATATTTCGGCATACTGCTGCTGATGAGCACGAATCCAAGGCATCAAATGTATCTGTACTGGAGCAGCGACAGTTTCTTCAATTGTCCCGAAATAGCAAGGGTCATGTCTTTCCGCCGTTTCCAAAACATTATGAACTGTTTACATATCAACGACCTAAGCAAAGAAAAAAAGAAAGGGGAAGACGGGTACGACAGACTGTCGAGAGTACGCCCTCTCATACAAGCGCTGAATGCCAGCTTCAAAAGGCAATACACTCCGTCAAGCCATCAATCCATTGATGAGAGCATGGTGCGCTTCAAAGGACGGTCTTCGTTGAAGCAATACCTCCCTATGAAGCCAATAAAACGCGGATATAAGGTTTGGTGCCGCGCTGACTCCCAGACAGGATACCTTATTGATTTTCAGGTTTATGAAGGGAAAGCTGCTGACCGCCCAGCCAGCATGGGTCTCGGAGAACATGTGCTCTCCCTGCTTGATGGTGTGGCGCCTGGTACACAACTATATTTTGATAACTTTTTTACATCCACACGGCTAATGGAGGCCTTGAAAGAAAAGGAAATTCTGGCAGTGGGGACCGTTCGAACAAATCGCAAGAATCTCCCTGAAGAAATCAGACATGATAACAAGCTGCAGAAGGGTGACTATATATGGCGGACAAAAGGAAGCATCACGGCTTACCAGTGGAAAGATACGAAAAACGTCCACGCACTTTCCAACTTTCATCACCCGAACGACACTGCGGACGTTGTTCGAAAGCTTGCCAATGGCTCGTCCGTGTCTGTCCAATGCCCAAAGGCCATCTCAGACTACAACACCTGGATGGGTGGAGTCGACAGGTTTGACCAGAGGAGAAATGCGTATCCGGCAGACAGAAGATCTAAAAAGTCCTGGTACCGAATTTTCTACTTTCTGCTGGATGCAGCAGTAGTGAATGCTTTCCTCCAAATGAAAGAAGACAATCAAATGAGCTACCTGTGGTTCCGGCTTGTCCTCGGTCGCCAGCTGATAAACGGCCAAACCTTCAAAGGCTCTAACAATCGGCCTTATCAAGCCAACAAAAAAGGCACCAAAAATGGCCAAAAAATGGTAGGAGTTCAGGACGAAGTCCGATTTCTGGGAGATGGACACCACCCTCAGAAAGTCGCGAAAAGGAGGCGATGTCGCTGGTGCTCCAGTGCCAAGAAAGAAGCTCGCACCAATTTTTTGTGCTCTGCATGCAATGTGCCACTTTGCGCAACATGTTTTGGGCCTTTCATGCTGGTCGAAAGTGAACTGAAAGCCCTTGAGAGGCGATGGGACAAATACGTCCCACTTTCTGAAATTTCATTGAGTGTCAGTGGGACACATCTGTCCCACTTTTTCTGAATAAACTACTTGCTCTTATGGCTTGAAATTTCGTGCAAACTATTTCTGTTGGCTTCATTTAGTCAGATAACACAACATTTTTCTTAGTTCTTGAAAAAAATATACCTTGCCTTACAAAGGGTTAAGGAAAATGGGGGTGCTTTTAGGGCATCGAATTCTTTATTCATGCATATGAAATCCGGTGTGCATTACATTTTAGGGCAAGTTAGTATGTAGTAAAACATGCAAGCTACGTAACAGTGACAAACCAGGCGAAAAACATATGTTCACAATTTAACAGCGCGAGAAAAAGACAACTATATAGAAAAGTGCAGAACTAGCACTGTCATTTTCATTTCTTCGTTTTTTGTTATTATTTCACTTGCGCTATTAATTTCTACCGTGAGTTGCCAACGAACACAAATCCACAAATTTCTTAAAGGGTCCCAGCCCTCACCAGGCCACATAGAAAATTTTGGTTATAAGCCCTCTAAGGAGCGCTCTACCACAAGAATTTTTTCAATTTTGTTTGTTAATACCCGAGACCAAAATATTTCAGTGCCGCGAACCCACGATTTGAGGCGGCGGTGATTTGAGCCAGCACTGTCTACACTTGCACTCGCCCAGCCGGCGCAAGCGAAATTTTTTCCCTGCGTTCTCCCATAGGGCTGGAGCATCGCGCGAAGCACACGTCACGGGAGCCTTCTCTTTTTGTTTTCTTTTTTCCCCGCGCTATTTTGCTGCGCGGCACCCATCAACTGACGGTCTCGCGTGCGAGCTGTTGCGTTTGTCTCGTTTCGTGCAGCACACAATTTTTCGCGCTATGCACCAGAACACCTGACTAGCGGCATAAATCTGTGCTACGAGAACAGTGAGACAGACTCAAGGGGATTACAGTGCGTCATCGCACACTAGAACGCGTTGGAAAATCACGGTTTCGTTCTCTGCGTGCGTGACTGCACGGCATGGGAACAAGCAGATGAAAGTAAATCTACCTTGCTACTGTACCAAGTAGACCAAAGGGACGCAGACAGTTGGTTTGTAGGTATTATTATTTCTGTAAACTTTAATTCGTCTAGTGAAGCAACAGATTAAGCGAATAACTGATCTTGCCTTGAATAATTTTCCAAGTTATGTGCCACTATGAGTGACGTCATCGCACTGCCGTGTATGTAGGCACACTTGCGCGACATACGCCTCCTCTCAGGCTGGGAGCGCGGCACCCGCGAGGAGAAGGGCAGATGGCCTTTTTTGTTTGAAATTGAAGCTCTTTCCGCGGCGCAAAGCGACGTAATACTTTGCATTGTATGTAGTGCTTTTGTCAATTTGAAATGGCCACATATGGTGAGGGCCTTTAAGCAAACCGTTTGCGTAGGTAAGTGCCATGCAGGGCGAAAGAAACGTGGGTCGCACGTGTTCTCCTACCTGTGCCTTTTCATGTTTCTTTCTGGTTTTCTTGCTGTTGACTGGCTGCGCTTCCATGTCCTTACACAACATCGCCACAGATCTCGAAGGCCACGCTAGTACGCTTACAATTCCGGGCCTCTCTGCCTTGTCCCCTACCCCTAAAGAAAAATGCGCCCGTCGTTAGCTACAGATTGAGAAAACCAAGTTCAGTCGCATTAGTAGATTACCTTTCTACAATACCGAAAAAGAACAAAAATATTCAAGTAATTTTGCAAACGAAAGCAAATAGCTAGTAATTCCGTCCTGTCAAGTCAGCACAGTTTCCAGTATGGCCGCTCTTGGAAAACTCTGTTATCTGAACTAATAACAGAGATTCGTAAAGCCATTCATTTTAAAATAAAAAGGAATGCTATATTTATAGCTTTTGCAAAAGCCTGCGACGAGGTACCCTATAACCATTTGATTAGCCATGAAATTTGCAGTTCAAAACATTAACAGTAAGGTTTCCCATTCCATTTCTAGTCTTCTGTCAGATCCCTACCAGTATGTCTTTGCGAAGAACAATTTATGCCGAGTAATGAAGTAAAAGCAGGCGTTCCGCAAGGCACTGTGTTGGCACCAATCTAATTTCTAATTCATGTTAACGATACCAGTAACCACCTGTCATTGCAAATCAGAATATTTACGGCTCATGTGCCATCTTGATTTAAAATATTCATTCACTCATCGGAAATGATGGAGGGCCGTTTATTGCGGAGAATCGAAAGGCTGAACTTCGAAATTTTCAAGGATCTTTACTGCGCTAGAACGGCAGACACACAGAAACAACAGTTTGAAATCCTGGGGCACTATAACGTAAAACGATTCCATTATGTTTTATTTCAATCTCCTGACGTCAAATTTGCGTAACCGCCGACGCAAGCATCGGGCGGTGGCCCGCAAGGTTGTCTGAACAGATTAATCAAACGCTCTCCTCGTCTATAGGAGGTCACCCCTGTTTGCTTTAAAAACAATTAACATTGCCTGCAGAGAGCGGCTTGTCCTAAGTTATTGGCTGACAAGAAGCGAGGAGCACACCACGTGGAGAGGGATTCGATCGGGCCGAGCCACCGCACTGAAACTTGATAACTGGATGAAGAGGGTGGTGCCGGCGTCTGTGATTGGTCCACTTTCCTTGACTTGGCTTGAGGTGCGCTGGTCGAAAATCGCGGCGGCATGCAACGGAAGGTTAAGAATGCCCCTAAAACTGTTCCCTCAGCAAAGAAGCGTTGGCCGAGCGAGGTCGTAAACGTGCCGAAAGTGCCTGAAAACGTTACATCGCCACGTGAAAAGCTTTATTGCACGCAAATAAACTCATGCTATCCGGCAGGTGCGAATAGCCGTTACCTGAGCGACCGGCGGCAGCCATCTTTTATTCTGTTCGGAACGGGGCATTCTGCCGCTATTCAGAAGGAAATTCAGTTTTGTTCGGCATATTGACACGTGGTGGCGACGTTGAAGAACACAGTAGCAATACTGTGAAGGACAAAACTAACTTTTATTGGGCGAACCTGTGCCCACAAAAACAGGCTACACTTATAGCACAACGATAGCGGCGAACACGGTCGGCGATCGTCGAAAATCTGATCAGCGGGTCAAGCGCGTCCGCTTTTATACATCAGTCGACGAATGTTCCAGAGTAATCGCTGAGACCAACGTGCCTTCTACAAAGTTCTACATTATTCGCGTCGCGCACACATGCGATCAGATTACACAAGGTTCGGTCACAGACAGCGGATGGAAACATCGATAACATTCCAGAAGCTTTCGATGCATGCAAGCGCGTCCTGCGCTGTACGATAACATTTGTTAGGCGGTGAAACATGTCACCCGATAAAGACAAATAAGTACACGTGTCAATATTAATGCATTTTTAACGCGTGCACGTCACATTGACGCTGTAAGTTTTCACGGTTTTGTGACGTCGCGCGACAGGTGGGTGAAGTGGATGCAGCCCGAAAATTTTTGGCCAGTAGCCGAGGATTAATGGCTAAAAGGCATCGAGACAGAAATAACTATCTTTTTTTGCTCGGTCCAATGATGCATAAGCAGTGTGCACGCGTCATAGCAGATGGGGAGCTATCGCGGTTTTCGTGACGTCGCGTGACAGACAGGTTAAGTGGGGGTCGTCCAAAAACTTTTGACCAATCTTGGAGGGCTGACTGCAGAATTGGAATAGAAAAGTTTGGAATAGTTTTACGTTATAGCACCCCTGGACTCCGAAAATAGTTCCTTTGCGATCGGGTTTGTGGGACCAGAGGTCGTAAAAGCAATATATCTAATAATTAGTACTCTAAATGTAAAAAAAATGTCCGTATCATGTGCATTGAGGGCATGTTAAATATTGCGTGGTGGTTAAAATATATCCGGAGACCCTCACTATGCCGCGACTAATAATAAAATCGCCGTTTTGGCGATCAGTATCCCAGAATTCAATTTTAATTCAATTACCATGAGGATTGTGCAGGTTACTTGGGTGCCAAAAAAACTGCTATTTAGTTATATTATTTTTCGTAAGGCTGAGGCAAACGCAATAAGTCACATGAGTAGGCTCCTAGCACCATATGACAGGAGCAGCACAGAAACCACTGAAGTTACACAAAATATTTGCCTATAACAAAATACACAGATTTCATACATTTTATAGAGAAATCTGCGTTGTCGTTATACGGAATAATGAACAATGAGGACAAATTTCATGCACAATTTCTGAATATTATAAGGGCCGCTCCATATTCCAGGTGAGCTCGTGCTGCCACCACAAAGATCAAGCTCTTTAGCTGATGACAATGTATAGAGACAAAGAAGATGTGCAATGGATGTTGATATGTAGAGAGAGTGAAGATGAAGGTATGCATGTGTTGCGCTCATACTAATTCCCACGTTTACGTTTTTTCTCTCTACCCTTCTCTTTACCTTTTAACCTTTAACTGCCGGCTTCTTGGCCAATTCCCCGCAGTGGGTAAGCGCCACAAGGGAGGAACAAGCAAGCAAGCAAACCCTCTCGCTGTGGAAGCGGCCCTCCTGGCCGAGCTGGAGTATCATGAAATGTGTCGAGTATATGGCTCTAAACGAGAGACATGTACTATCTCTGTCCCACGGCAACAGCGAACGGATAACGTTCTAAGGGGTGAGACGCGGTATTTAACAGGGGACGTCTGCTCAATAACCGTGAAGGGTCCAATAAATCTACTGAGGAATTTTTCGCATAAACCGGGAATGCGCACAAGAGTTCAATGTAGAACGCCGTCGACAGGTGAAAAAGTCACGGCATGGTGAGTAGAGTCGTAGCGAGGCTTCGAAGCGTCCTGGGAGATGCCGACGTTAATGCGCGAGAGGTGACGGCAGTGCGCGAGGCCATACAAACATTGTAATGAGAAAGGAGCTGTTGGGCACACAGGAGTCAAAAGGAACGATAAATTAGGAAATAAATTTGTGGAGCAGCCTTAGATGAGGACTAAATGTACAAAATCATTGGTACATTGGTAGCCATATCATAAGCGAATGTCACGAACGGCAGGATTGCATCCCAGTGCGTATGATCGGAAGAGGGATGGGCGGATCTACATTGCAATCATGACTGAGAGGGTACGAAAACGCTCCGTCAAGCCACAAGTCGTCTTGTGAATGGTGAAGAAGAAGCTTCGATGCGTTCGAAAATAGGCTGGCACTATTGGTCGACATGTTCGTGGGAAACAAGGACGGATAGGGTTGTCGGGTCTAAGTCAACCGAGCGTTGCGATGCGTAAAGCCGACGAGGTGGACTCCAGGTGTACGCTAGTACGAAGAGGCGACCGTTATTCGTCATACTTTAGCCGAGGGTAGTGAGATAAAGCATCGGCGTCTGGATGCTTCTTTCCAGCCCTGTAGATGACATCGTAATCATACTCCTGTAAGCGAAGCAGCCAGTGACCAAGGCGATCCAACAATTTCTTTAGCGATGAAATCTAGCAAAGTGCGTTATGGTCGGTAAAGATTGTAAAATGGCGGCCATGGAGATATCTGCTAAATATTCCAACTGCCTACACAAGAGCAAGGCACTCCTACTCGGTGAGGGTGTAATTTCTCTCTGCACCGGTTAGACTACGACTAGCGTACGCAATTACTCGTTCGCGGAAGGTGTAATCATGTTAGAGGTGAACGGCACCGAGACCATGACTGCTAGCGTTAGTGGGAAGGCTGGTGTGCGCGCTTGGATCGAAGTGGAACAGCGCCGCGTCCGACGTCAGGACATGTTTCAAAGCCAGGAAAGCACGTTCACATTCGTCGGACTAAGCGAAAGGCATGTTAATGGCGAGGAGTTGATGGAGCGGGCGCAGGGAAGTTGCGTACGAGGCGCCAGAAGTAAGAAGCCAGTCCGCAAGAACTGCGGAGGTCTTTTTGAAACAGCGGACGGCGAAATTGGAGGACGGCGGTCTGGAATTCCACAAGGAAGTGGACGCGCTCACCGAGCTTCTTCGTGACCTCAGCGTGAACAGCGGGAGCACTGAAATTCTGCCGAAGCTGTTGCGTGAACGTCACCCGGTCAGAAAGATCTGGCTCATGGTTCCAGCGCGAGGCTTTCGCGACGTCAAATCGGACGTTCCGAAACTTCTGTGAATTGTTCCACTTGCTGAGGTCGCTTACGAGGTCGTAGGTTTGGAGCCAGTTCTCGACGTCATGCCCTCGTAGACCAGCGAAGATTTGTGGGTCGCGCTGATGGCAGTTGATGGTCACGATGGATGGCGAAGGCTGCAGCGGAGCGGCGGCATCGGAAGTGCCTCGATTCGCTGGAGTCCAGGGCATGGCCGGGGACCTAGATGTCGTTACTAGCCTTGAAAATGGTCACAGGCATGAATCCATATATTTGTGTTCCGCAAACAGACGCAAGCGCACACCGGTAACAGACGTTAGTTGTGCTTCAAGCGCTCTTGTTTTCAACAAGTTATTCCTGTGCAGTAAGAAACAAAGTTTAGTGCATTTTGAAATGTATTCTTAAAAAAGATGGCTGTAATCTACAACAATTTGTGAAACTCGTAACGTACAGGGATGACCGCGCTCGTCTAGAGCTTCGAGATGCGTACGGCGGAGCAAATGAACTTTCTGAAATTTAGCGTGGATGTTCGACTAGAGAGAAAGCACTTGAGCCTGAACGGGTTTCACGTTTTTCGACTTGCGGTTCGAGTTGTTTCTTCGCAACTCGGTACCTGCTTCAAAATTTGCTTTGCTTCCGCAGAGCTCGGCCTGATCGCTGAAGTGGGATCATCTCTTTATGCGATTCAGTGTCATTCAGTACCACCTTCATAACTGGTCCCAATGCCTCAGGTCTTTACGCCTGTCTCGAAGTACACTTGAAAGATACCTTAGCAGTGAGCACTGACTAGTGAATTTACCCCGCGACCTCGTTGATGCATCCCATTTTTTAGGGAACATGCACATACAAGGTAAGCCTTTCTTCACAATGCAAGCATTTACTTGAACCATGATTTACTTGAACCAGTCAGTACTTTTTTTCTCTACATTGTCAAAATCATGTCCCGGGCAAGTAAGAGTACAAAAGAGCAAAAGAAACAATGCCTACTTTATCAATAACAGGTGTTCCCTTAAATAATAAAAAACTGCAATGAGCCTCGGAGTTCAATTGTGGATTTCTGAAAGTTCCATTCACTAATGGGTGATTATTGCAGTGTTATCCTCTAGTTCCAAGCTGCGGTTTAGGAGCAGTCAAACATACGCGACGATCGTAACATCGTGGGTACCGTTCTGCTATGTGATAGGAGGTGTGTTGTTATACTTGGAAAAGCGTTCAAACTGTTAGCTGCAGATTACGTTGCGTTACTGCTTGGTTCGCTGGATGAGGTTTCCACTCATGAATAAAATAGTTTTGGTTAGTAATAACCGCATGCCTTACAGGGCGAACTATACTTGACCAGCAAAGCGACCGCTTACGAACTGCGCGAGCATCCTAAGCAGTGGTAGGTGCTGGATTACAGACATCTTTGTTCTATATAGCGCATGATCCAAGCATGCAGCATGACTTGTGCGGCGTGGGTATGCGAGGTCGTACTGCGGCATTAGCCCGTTTTCTCTTTCCGTTTCGAGAAAGAGGGTGATATCCGATTTCTTTTTCGTTTATGTTCTTTACGTTCTCTACAACTCACTCACACGTATTACGGAAATTTTGTCCTCGCAGGTAGGCATCGCATCCTTTTGAGGCGATCCCTCTCGAATATTATGTCTTTACAGGGCAAAAAGGCAATGCCGAAGCACATAGCTTATATATGTATCACACTGGTTCACGAACCGCAATGATCACTGTCTTGAGCAGCGCCATCGGCCTCATGCAGGAGGCTAGCGTAGACATATAGCGATTTCAAGCCTGCTAGAATTGTAATACGTGAGAACGATGCCGGTGTATCACAAATACTGAAGGCGACTGCCGCTTAGATGTTTCGTGGTTGCCTTAAGTTGGCCGTACATGAGCGTGCACTTTTTATGTTTCAGTCCCTACGCCAGGCGATCAGATAGTGAGCAGGTTTACCATTCCATGCTGGTAATAAAGCAACCCTGGTTATCTTCGTTGAATTAAAACCTACATACGCAATATAGTTCACCACGCATACACACACCGCGGCTGATAATGCGCGTCGCATGTTTGCTCCCCCAAGAGATATTTCCGCGTACTGTAGTTACCGATGCACCTTAAGGCATCCCTGACTACTTTATATGAGCGGACATTGCGTAAATATCACAAAGTACAATCTGAAACATCTCGAAATCGTTCCGCAGCAAGCGACAACAATACTTTCAAGCAGCGTCGCGCCTGATCGCACAAGCCAGAGAGGAGGAAAGGCTCGCCGCGCCCCCTTTCCTCCTCGCCCGATGAAAAGGTTTACGACAGCGGCTGCGGGGAAACAGGATAAGCGTAAGTTCAAGGTATCGTACAGTACGTTGCTGCTATTTCTGAAAAATAAACGTCATGCAAATATGTCAAGAGGCCAACTTACGCAGGGCGAGCAGAAGCAGAGCCACATTAATTAAAGCGCACCGCAGAGTCCAGGGTATATTGCGGAAGCGGTCGACCATCAAATCAACACTTCTGTGCCCGTCGCTTTAACTTGGCGGCTATGTCATCGCTAGAGGTCGTGGATTTGATTCCAATCGTGGCAGCAGCATTTCGACGTGGGCGAAATAGAAAACTCACGTGTTCTTAAATTTCGGGACACGTTAAAGAATGTCACGATGTCAAAATAAATCTGGAGTCCGCGACTGCGGCTTACCTCATAATCTGAGTGTGGTTCTCGTACGTACAGCCCCATAATCCCATTCAAGTTTAATACTTCCGCCACAATGCGATGTGCCATGCGAGGAAATGACAACGCTCAACCCTCACACCAGGTTATAAAATATGGCTTACAACAACGCCTCAAGCGAACACCTCTGCCTGTATGTTCTGTGTACAACGCAGACAAACAGCAGCGGTACACGCAAAGTAACGTTTAACATCAACTCACCACTCTCGTGTTAGCCTAAACGTTGAAGAAATTAAGCTTTCGCCGTCAACATCACCGCTAATTATCGCCAATCAAAGCATCCAGCACGGAAACCCCCGCTTACATCGATTCCCGAAGTGGGTGGGACCTGCATAAATTTTGGACTCATCATCTAGCCTTGCCTTTATGTGGTATTTTTGCTCCTTGCGTTACAAGTCATTATTGGTGCTTTTTGTGAACTTGAAAGATAATGTTAGTTACAATTTCTCACATCATTCAGTGTTATGGTTTGTTATCTCAGTACTTGGTACTTTTATGTATTACAAGTTCCTTCTACGTTTTTGGGTGAGCTTGCATGTTTCATTAGTCATTTTCATATTATCTATTTGATCATGTGTAGGTCTTTCCAATTAGTGAATTGTAGACTGAATATTTAACATCTACTTATTTGTCGTAAATTTTCCTTTATTAATGTTGAAAATAATGTGATATATTTGTGCAATTTGCAATCCTTGGCTTTTTTGTCTGTCTGCAATATATATGTTACTTGCTTTCGTTTGTTGTAAATCCATCCTTGTAATTAAATAGTTTATTGTTTGCAGTGTTTCTGCTATTTTGTTTGTTACAGATTGTTCTCTATATTTTTATACAGAAGCCCTTACTTATTTATTCTATATTGTTGCAAGAATAAATGTATTTTTAACCTTTTCTTTCATTGCCTTGGCTTGTAATATTATGCTCAAATACCCCTGTTCTGACATAAGTACTTCAGGGCGAAGCTTAACTGTATGGCGATGAATTTCGAAAGAGCATGGTCTCAGTGGCTGCATCAACAGCAAGAAATATAAGGTCATCCTGTAACTTTTTTTACTACAGTAAATTGACACCTCCATCTCCTTTTGGGTAGATCCCCAAGGTACAGAATTCACCTACCAGATAAAAACCATTGGCTCCACTGGTAAGCTGCATGCGCCTCTTTCTTCGCTTCGCCCTCTCGGCAAAATTGGTGCAGTAAGGCTTTGAAATCAAACTTGTTGGATCACATTTACTTGGAAACTGCGCAAGAAAAAGAAAGGGTGGGAGTGGCTAAGCAACCACTAGCACAGATTATCAACAGGCTTATAACAGGAAGACGTATTCTACATATATAGCCTGTCTTGCATCGAAAAAAAGAAACGTAACCTGGGACACGTAGCACTTGTTTGGGTGAATAAAAAACTCAGTGCCCCTCCACTCTGTGAAGAAGGATGACCAGCGAAACTGTGTATGTGGGCCTTTTAATGGCGAACTGCACCTCTGCCGCGCGTCGGCCCGGCATTGCACAATATTCAGGAACGGCCCACGTATGGGGAGTGCTTAATGCCTGCTCCACCTCGCCGCGGGACCGCCCGGCATTGCACTATCTTGGGGGTCACGTATGGGGAGTCCTTGACGCCTGCGTCACCTCCGCTGCGGGTTGGCCATGCATTGCACTATCTTCGTTGTCAGCCCACGTATAGGGAGTCCTACCGGCCTGCTCCACCTCCACCGCGGGTCGGCCCGGCATTGCACTCTCTTGGGGGTCGGCCCACGTATGAGGAGTGTTTTTTTTTTTTTTGCTTACCATGCCAACGACACAAAAATTTCCTTGAACGGTGGAGTATACCGTCCACAGCTTCAATGTAAAAATCAATCATGCGAGCGTGTGCTGCGCTTGTCAGCGTTGTAACCGTTTTCTTGTTGTTGTTTTGCTGGGCGAAGTTAAGCTTTCGCGTTCGCTCACACCCTGTGTTTGTACGTATATTCGTGTCTTTTAATTAATTACATCTTGGTAATCTTCGCTCGTGTTTGTCTAGTGCCCCGTTTTCTTGTTTGTTTTGTGCGCAGGTTGCAAAATAAATTGAGCAATCTGATGCAAATGTTTGCGAAGTGCGGTTAATCAGTTCTGAGACAGATTGGTGAGCAACTGCTTCGAACATCCGGCGGCAGCAATAAATGGCACATTCCTAAGAGGGAGAAGGAATTAAGACGTTTTACACTCGCGTTGCTGCGCACAAGACCGACATTTGTGAGCTACTAATTGATGGAGGCCATGTCTATGTGTACCTTTCTTCCTTGCAGAATCAATTTGTCTACGATTGAAGTGCAGGTTCCACTGTGATGTTTGCGCTTGAGAGCCAGCGGAACCAGTTTGTCATAAAGCTCCGAACCATTTTCACGGTATGCAGAGATAACAGTGCCATGACAATACGATCAGAGTAGTTGAAATGCTCTGCACTTTCGCACTTTCGAGCAGCGCAAACACATCGATTTGTTGAATCTGTAGGCACTGCATTGTGCTACGCAAACGCATTGCCTTTCGCGTGCACCGGCGAAACATTCACTTCATCGCAGCCTTTTGACGCCGGACAACAGTCTTTAGAACGCCAAATAAAGAATCTGATCAATGCAACAGAAATAACTCGCAAAGCGGCTTCATCTGAGCAAGCCGCAACATTGTTTTTGCCTACGACTACAATGCATGCCCGTGGACGACACAACGTTGAAACAAAGCTCTGGCATCTGTATAAACATCGTGTACATTACGTATACATTATGGGCGAGACAAAGAATTCTGATTTTCGTGCTAGTACTCGACACTGAAAAGAATTTGTCCGCCAAACTAGCCTCAAAAGCCCTCTTCTAACTGGAGGCAGACAGCCAGCCCGAAGTCACAAAACAAGCATGCGGTTACGCGCCAGAAAAGCATAAAAATCTGCTTCCGTCTGTTTCATAGCATTCCATCATCGCTCGGAGCACTGCACAGAATAATCAAGCCTTAATTACGGTAAAAATTCATGCCCAAACACCCAACAACAATTTCTAATGTTTCACCTTGTGTAACTCTATGGGCGGCTTCCGAGCGAACGACCAAACTGCGAGGGCGATCTACGAGAGAAAAAGTGAGCTGTGAGAAGGCCAGGAGAAGGAGGGCCTGGCGAGGAGGAATGTCGTTACCTTCAAGTTTATTCAGGGACCTTAGGACAATGAGGCCGTCTACGACATCTGCCAGCGTAATTTGGACATAGAATGGCCCTCGTAACCAACACCTCCACCAGATGTCACGTGGTATGGATGGTGAAGAAGGCTGCAAAAGTGTAAACGGCGAAACTAGCGTTTTATTGGGCGAACCTGTGCCCTCAAGACCAGGCTACACTCAAAGCACAGCGACAGTGGCGAATACAGTCGGCCATCGACGAAAGTCCGATCAGCGGGTCAAGCGCGTGGGCTTTTATACACGAGCCATCGAACGTTCCAGATTAATTGCTGGTGCCCGCGTGCCTTCCGGAAGGTTCTACACCATTCGTGTCGCGCATACATGCAGTCACATTACACAAAGTTGAGCGACAACAGACAGCGCATAGAGCCACAGATAACATTCCAGAAACTCCGATACATCAATAAACATACATCGATACATAACATTTGTTAGTCGATGAAACGCGGCCATTCTATAAGCAAGTGCACGTGTCAATACCCCCCCCCCCCTCCCCCACCCTCTTAGAAAGCATCGTCCCGATGCTGGAAACATAAAAGGAGAGCGAAAAACAAAAGCACAGCATGGAGAAGTAACAAAACAGGTAAGAAACAAAGTCCAAAGAAAGTCCAAAGCTAGGCTATGCAAACTACCAAGGTTCGTTAGCGCTGCTAGAATGGCTTAAGTGACACAACATGAACAATTTAAGGTCGAGAGCGGCGGCGCTGTGATAGTGAAATGCCGTGTGGTAAGACCTCATAGTCGAGTGCGCCAATGCGTCGGATAACCTTGTAAAGTCCAAAATAGTGACGTAAAAGCCTCTCGCTGAGTGCTCGTCGACTTCTCGGGGTGAGAACCCAAACACGGTTGCCGGGTTGGTATTCCACGTAGCGTCGTCGAAGATTGTAGCGCCGGCTGTCAGTTCTATGCTGGTTCTTGATGCGCAGGCGGACGAGATATCGGGCTTCTTCGGCGCGTTGGTGAAAGATGGCGACGTCAAGATACTCCTCGTCGCAGACGTGCGGCAGCATGGCGTCGAGAGTCGTCGTAGGGTTCCTACGATGCTGTAGTTTTGTGCCGTGCAAGAACAGTCTTCAGAAAAGTATAAGCTTGGGCTGGTTTGTAATTCATAGTTACACTACCGAGTCTGTCTAGTCTTTGTCGATCGTCCTTCCCACGCTTATGCTTCCAGTGTAGCAAGAACCGTTCCTTCGGTTACCACCAGCGACGAGACATGAGGGAATGCATCAGCCTCCACATTGGCCAGGTGGGCGTGCAGATCGGTAACGCCTGCTGGGAGCTCTACTGCCTCGACACAGCATCCAGCACGACGGCCGATTGCCCAGCGACATGCTGTCCGGGGGTATCGAATATTTCTTCGGCACTTTTTCCTCCGAAACCGGCGCTGGCCGTTAGGTTCCGTGCGCCGTGTTCATCGACCCTGAGCCCACCATTGTCGACGAGGTGCGCTCAGATGACTACTAATGAAACTTAAAGGTAGCGACATGCTTTTGTCTTGCCGCGGCCGCTGCTGCAAGGAGCATGCGAGGAGGCAGGAGAGAAGGTCTGCGCCTCCCAATCCTTTGAGCACCGTCAGGTGGCATTTTTCGCGCTCTTTTTCTATTTCTTTTTATTTTTCTGCGTCTCGCAGCAGCCGTCGCCATGACAGTTGGCCGTGTGGTTGCAGCGAAGCAGTATACGCAAGGGGTTTAATGTGTTTTCCGTAAATTTCCTGGCTACCCACGACATAGAAAAACTGTTATTGTTTGGATTTATGTTAGGGAGAGAGAGAGAGAAAACAAGGGTAGGAAAGGCAGGGAGGTCAACCAGAACAGCATCCGGTTTGCTATCCTACACTGGGGGTGGGGGAAAGGGGAATAGAAAGAGGAAGAAAGGGAGAGAGGAAGCACTGAGTACGTGTGGGAGCGACACCATACACAAGGACACTATAAACGGTCTGTTAAGCCCGTGCACTTCAAGTACCGCACTAGTGCACGAATCGCTTTTCGAGCCAGTGACGGGTGTGGCCACGGTCCGAGTATCTTTGACTCGGTGAAAGATCTCGAGTCCAGTCTGCGTAAAGTTGCCCGCAGAGAGAGGCGTTGGACATCGTAGCGAGGGCAGGTACACAATAGGTGCTCGATGGTCTCCTCGCACCCACAGGAGTCGCACATAGGGCTCTCGGCCATTCCCATACGGTATGAGTATGCGTTCGTGAACGCCACTCCCAGCCACAAGCGACACAACAAGGTTGCTTCGCCGCGGCGAAGGCTAGATGGCAGTTGTAGCCGTAGCGTGGGGTCCAGTTTACGTAATCTGCAATAGAAGCCACTTGAAATCCAGAGATCTTGGGACTTCTTACGCGCAAGTTGGCGAAGTTCTCTGGCAGCGTCCGACCTCGCCAAAGGTGTTGGACGCGTCTTGGTATCTTCGTGGGCACACCGGGCAGCCTTGTCAGCTAGGTCGTTGCCGACGATGCCACAGTGAGCAGGAATCCACTGAAATATAATGTGGTGTCCACTTTCCAGAGCATGGCGGTGCAGTTCCCTGATTTCAGATGTCATTTGCTCGTAAGTTCTGTGACGTAATGCGGACTTGATGCTGTGAAGGGCTGCCTTAGAGTCACAAAATACGACCCATTTCTCGGTACGCTCTTCGGTGATGTACATCATAGCGGCATGGAGAGCTGCAAGTTCTGCCGATGTAGATGTAGTCGTGTGCGACAATTTGAATTTAACTGTAACGTTCTTGGCTGGAACGACGAATGCGGCAGTTGAGCTGGTAGGTGAGGTGGAACCATCGGTATATATATGAATGCGGTCATGATACGTCTGGTGCAGTAATATGAGCGTAAGTTGCTTCAGAGCCGGCGATGGATGATTGGACTTTTTTGTAATTCCAGGAATAGCAAAATTCACTTGAGGCTGTCGCAGGCACCACAGGGGAGAGGAAGGCTTCGCCGCCGGTGTAAATGATGCCGGTATGTACTCATGATGAGCGCTAATAACTCGTGAAAAGGTCGCTTGAGGTCTCTCGGCTGGTAGGGAGGCCAAATGATGGTCGGGGATCCTTGACAGATGGCGAATGTGCGCTCTGAGAGAGTCGACAGCTACATGTGTCTGGATTGTATGGTCTCCTGCGATGGCGATTGTCGCTGCTCTTGAGGTGCACCTAGGCAGCCCTAAACACGTGCGTAGGGCTTGACCTTGTATGCTCTCCATGGCGCGAAAGTTCGTCTTGCATGCATTTGACAATACTGGCAGGCTGCAACGAAGGAGTCCGAGAAACAAAGCCCTGCACAGCTGCAACAAAGAATAAACTGGTGTTGTACCCCAGTTTTTCCCGCATAGAAATTGGAAGACCTGAGCAATGGCGACTAGCTTCTTCTTCAGATAGACGCAGTGAGGGCTCCACGAGAGGTTGCGGTCAATGATGACGCCCAGAAAGCGATGCGTCTTAACATAGAGTACAGCTTGACCATTGATGGTAACAGGATACGATGATATTTGTTTCCGCGTAAAACCAAGTAATGCGCACTTTTCAGTAGACACACTGAGGCCTTGCTCTCGGAGATAAGAAGCCGGCATGGTTGCCGCCCGCTGAAGCCTGGCTCTTAGCTGAGGGCGAGTCACCGCAGAGGCCCAGATGCAAATGTCGTCGGCGTATATTGAGACATGTACTGTCTGCGGTAGGTAATCCGCTAGTCCTACCAGGACGAGATTGAACAAAATAGGGCTCAACACTCCACCCTGCGGCACACCACGGCAGATGGAATGGTCTGAAGTTGGGCCGTCTTCGGTCTGTAAGAAAAAGCGCCTCTCAGTCAAATAGTCCCGAATCCATTGATACTTCCGGCCACCAACTCCAACAGCCTCAAGTGAGCATAGTATGGCCTCATGGGCGACGTTGTCGTATGCTCCTTTTATATCCAGAAAAAGTGCCGCAGATAGGCGCTTGAGGCTTTTTTTATTTTGGACCCATGTTACGATGTCAATGACGTTGTCGATGGACGTGCGACCTCGACGAAAACCTGTCATGGCGTCCGGATAAATGTTGAATGGTTCTAGGTGCCATTCCAATCGACCAAGAATCATTCTTTTCATCACTTTGCCGACGCAGCTCGAAAGCGCAATCGGACGATATGATGAGATCTCAAGCGGAGACTTTCCAGGTTTCAGAATGGGGATCAAGCGGCTCGATTTCCATTGTTTAGGAACGGCGCCGTTCAGCCAAGATTCATTGTAGTATTTGAGCAGCTCATCACGTGCGTCATGTCCAAGGTGGCATAGGGCAGCATACGTGATGCCATCAGGTCCTGGTGACGAAGAACGCCGGCAGGTCGCCAACGCAGCATCGAGCTCTTCGAGTGAAAATAACACGTTCATTTCTGGTACATGTGCCTCAGGGATGTCATTCAATGCTGCGTCAGTAATGATGGCCACGGACCCAGCAACCCGTGCACAGAACTCTTCAGCCACATGAAGTTCCGAGCGGAGTTGGTAGAGGGCCAGAGCAGCGAAGGGCTTCCTTTGATGCGGAGATGAGCGAAGACCCCTAACCGTTCTCCATATGTGCGAGAGCGATTTGCGGGGATCAAGCGACTGACAGAATGCTTTCCATCTCTTATCTTCCAATTTATCCATGCGACGCTGGACTTTCTTTTGTATGCGTCGTGAAGCCCTCAGATCCAAGACGGACTTCGTGCGCCGATACCTCCTCTCCGCTTGTCGGTGTGCTGCGCGCAGCCTCTCCAGTTCCATGTCCAAGTCTGTTCGCCTTGTTGACCTTGGAAGCGAGCAGATGGATATTTTCAATGCCTCTGCGATTGCTTCTTCGATAGTGTGTGAGAGGCCTTCCCGACATGTGTCATCCATATCCTTCTAAAATTTTGACCAATCAACTGTACGCAAGGCAGTAGAGGAGCGTTGCTCAACTCCTCTAATCTTTATGTATGTTGGAATATGGTCGCTTCCATGTGTTTCTATGTCTGTAAACCATTGGACGCTCGAGGCAAAGCGCCGTGACACCAAAGTTAAATCCAAGCAGCTACTGTAGGTCGTGCCTCGCAGAAATGTAGGGCTGCCGTCATTCACGCAGCACAAATCATGGTCGGCAGCAAAGGAGGCAAGGCTCCTGCCTTTAGAGTCAATTTTAGTGCTTCCCCATAGCTGGTGATGCGCGTTGAAATCACCTGTGATAACCCAGGGGCCATTGTTCATTAGTAATATTTTCTTTAGTCGTTCACCGTCAAAGTGACCCGCTGGGGATATGTAGGCTCCAATTAGTGTAAATGACACATTCTTCTTTTGGACATTTACGCAGACATATTGATTGTCGTCATGAGGCTCTATCGCATTAGCGACATATGTTAAGTCCGTGCGGATGTAGATGATCACTTTCGTGCTCGCACCGCGTGTGGACGAGACGAAAGATTCATAACCGGACAGTCTGAGTGGAGTTGATGTATTTGGTTCGCAAATGACCAGTATGGAGAAGCGATGTGTGAAAATGAATTGGCGAAAGTCTGATATACGGGTCCTTAGACCCCTGGCATTCCATTGAAAGATCGACGCACTTTTAAGTTCAGTGCGGAAGGGGACTATTGATCGAGCCATGATGCTTAAACGATGCTAGCAAGCACTCGATTTAGTGCATCCAGTATTTGCAGAGCGCTTCGAGCTGCTGGTGTTTGCAGCTTGTTCAGTATAGCGCATTGTATTAATTAGCGATTGCAGCATATCAGCCACCTGCCTGTCGTGGTCGCACAAATCGCCGACAGTAGACGTCGGGGGTTGTCCAGCGAAAGCTTGCTGTGTGTCTGTTGGTGAATGTTGTCGTTTTGGTAGAGCCGGCCAAGATTCGGCAGATGTGGTCTTCTCAGTGGACTTGCTCTTCGTGGTCCTGTCCACATTGTCTGGCCTGGGCGGTGGAGGAGGAGGTGGTGTTGTAGGAAGTGGCATGTGCCTTCCTTGAGGAGCCTTCCTTGAGGAGCGCCGGCGACGTGAACGTCGCTTCCTGATTTTTTCGGCGGCTTCGCGATGAGATGAATGATCTCTCGCCATCTCTTTCAAGATGGCCATTTCCTTCTTAATATGTGGGCATTTCTTCGATGAAGCTTCATGTGATCCTCCGCAGTTGGAACACTTCACTACAGTCGCGCCACATTTATCCGCAGCGGGGGCATGCTGCCTGATTTTCGCAGACGCTGCTCACGTGTCCCAGTTTCATGCATTTGCGGCACTGAAGAGGTTTCGCAATGAAAGGCCGCACTGCATGTCTGAAGTGTCCCACCTTAACATGCGAGGGTATATATTTACCCTTGAATGCTATTTTCACGCAGCGTGAACTGCCTAGCCGCTTAACATCAACGATGACCTCATCATTGGCTGGCTTGATAAGAATCGGCAAGTCGTTATTAAGGATGGCAACGTCTACGTCGTAGATAACACCGGTGACTACGTCAGATCCCAGAGGGATGTAAGAGCGCACCTGAATGCCATCGAGGTCCGTTACGCTGCATAGAGTGGTCAAAGCAGCCGCATGCTGGACGTCAACAGCCAGAAGATTTTTTCGGGTGTTCACTCGAATGTCCGATATTTCGTTTGGCACCAGGGCTTCCAGTGACATCGACACAGATTGCCTGTTAAGTAGCCTCATGTTGACGTTGGGAAGCAGGGGCACAAATATGATGGTATTGGCGTCCGGCCTCTGCGGCTGTCTCACTGTTTGCGTGCTTGACGATGAGGACGTCCTGGTGTTCCTTCTCTTCGCTCTGCGGCTCTGCACAAGCTGGAAGTCGTCATTGGAAGTGTCCTCACTGCTGAGAGAGTAGACATGGGTGTCCTCGCTGTCGGTGTCGCTCTGCTGACCGATCCGCTTCCTGGAGGCGGCCGCCGCTGACGCCGCCGTCGCCGGCAGACGTGCGGGGTCGTCCACTTCCATTACGACCGAGCAGGGAGCGAGGACCAGCGGATGAACTTAGGTTTTCACAGAAATAAGGCGGAGCTAGAAAGAACAGCGCTGTATCAAAAGACACTTCGTCGTCGTCCCCCTATGTTAGGGAATTATCTTAAGAGCCTTGGAGGTGCAAACGTGTTAACCATCTCTGAGTTCTGTACTCCGTCAACAAAGAAAAAAGCTCCGTTCGTACACGCTTGCACCTCCAATGTTAGGGAATTATCTTAAGAGCTTTGGAGGTGCAAACGTGTACGAACGGAGCTTTTTTCTTTGTTGACGGAGTACAGAAGTCAGAGATGGTTAAGCTTAAGCATGGGTAGATTTGCGCGATGGTTGCTTTCGTGGTATTGCATAGAGAAAGAAATTAAACAAGAAGAGACACTGAGCGAGAACTGGCAACAATAAACACGTCACGGCTAGTGTTAATCCCATCCATTAGTTGGCGCAAACATCGGGAAAAAAAGAATGTGAAATGAACTTACAAAGTTTCATTTTTTTTTATTCTTACCCTCTAAAACTAAAAAGTTTTGCGTATCAACAAGCTAACGGCACGCCAGGCGCGACAGATGCATGCGTCATGCGCCAGACAGGCCACCGAAACCAGCGAGGCCGGTTGTGCATGTGAAGTTTGCCTGTTCGGCGACCCGCATGTCCCTTGGATGTATCATGTTTGTAGGTATCCCGGCGTATTCTTCCGTTCCTTTTGCACTTCCACGCGGCACCACTGCGCTATTGCGCTACGGCAATGTGGGAAATTTTGTTTGACAGTCTGCAACGCATTTCAAGCAATTTTAGCTTCTACTGCACGGAACCGAGACCGGTGACGCAGTTAACAAAAAACGGCTAGGCCATCTTGGCGTAGTTAATTTTAGTTATTGACTCGTACTGAGACATATTTGCGATGCTTTCTATGAGCTCGAAAATTATTATTACTTATTTCGGTAGATTTTGGGCACGCTCGCCGCCCCCGGCTTTGTGATGCAGATAGCGAAAAGCACCTCGACTGTGTGACGCCGTTAATTTCGCGTGTAACCCGCCTTGGTTGCTTAGTGGCTATGGTGTTGGGTTGCTAAGCACGAGGTCGCGGGATCAAATCCCGGCCACGGCGGCCGCATTTCGATGGGGGCAAAATGCGAAAACAACCGTATACTTCGATTTAGGTGCACGTTAAAGAACCCCAGGTGGTCGAAATCTCCCGAGTCCCCCACTACGGCGTACCTCAGAAAGTGGTTTTGGTTCGTAAAACCCCACAATTCAGTTTCGCGTCTGCTGAATCTAACTGGGACAAGTTCTGGCGCTTTTTCTGACCCCGAACATTACTGTAACTAATGTCGTTACCTTTTGGGGTTCTTTCGACGCACAGTGGCAGCACCTGGCGTTGTGACGGAGTTAAATGCAGCTCGGCCGTGCGCCGCAGTTGGTTTCGCATGTACTGAATCTTGCTGGGACATGTTCGTGACGCAGTCTACGTCCCCCAAAGTTATTATAATTAATTGCGTAGTTTTTTTGGGATACTTTCGAGGCACGCTCTACGCGCCTGGGGTTGTGAAACAGTCAGAAAAAAAAGCAACCCGGCCGTTGTGACCGTTAGTTTGGCGTGTATTGAATCTTCGTGAGACAAGTTTGTGACGCTTTCTACGGCCCCGCAACATATACTTTCTTTCGGTACTCACGCTTGTGGAAAACGCGAAGAGCGATTGCCAAGATTGATAACACTGGAGTGTGTTGCTTGCGCCGGCAGAACGCGCTAAACATAACGACGAAGAACTCAAAAACCAAGAGCTCCCAAATTTTGTCTGCTGCATGACTGAAAACAGGCTTCGCACCTACGTATTTGTCTTCAGTGCGAGTAGAAGACATTCTGCGAGCGTCTAGCATAGTCTGGCTGAGAGCTTGCCTTGTAGCCAGCTCCGAGTATTCGTAGCATATTATCGCGTCGGTTGAAGCCAAGATCTTTGGGAAACGCGCAGTCGCCCCTGTACTTGTGCTCTTGAATAGGAGGAAATAAGGCCCGGGAATGGGGGAATGCTTGGAAATCGGATGTTTTTGTGATATGTTACGTATTGCTAGGGATGGGTCGGGTATTTGCCACGCCGTGCATGTAAAAGCGAATTGCTTTTGTTTGTGATGTCGCCCATTCACCACTTTCGCACGTTTTCCCTCTACACGCAGTATTCCGATAAGGTCTATGTATCTAAACGACACGTTCTTGTAATTTATTTTTTTCAGCTGAAAACAGCGCGTGTAGCTTCGTACGTCGACCACTGCTGCTTACCTGGTGCCACAACCTTGAATGAACGCACAAAAATCCCGGAACGAGCGTCTATAGAGAGCGAAATAAAAATTTTCTCTTTCGCAAGGCGCTTGCGCCTACTTTATGAAATTGCACGTGGCGCAGATTCGATGGAGGCTTGTGAAGATCGTTCCCAATCATTTTAAATAACTAAACGATTCCGCACTAAGACCGAGCGCCGATTGAGCAACAGAAGAAAAAGAAAATGCGCCGAGTAGCGCAGGTGGTGTACGCTCTAAAATAAAATTACACCCTTTGGGTCATATCTTGCCACACAAGGATAATCGTCATCTGCCTTGATGCGTATCCTTCACTCTTAGGCAAAGTTACACCCTTTGGCTTGCCCCTTCTGCCACACAACAATAATCGTTATCTGCCTTGATGCGTTTCCTTTCTTTAACGCTGCGAGCCCGGAACTTTCCAGTAACGAACGGCACGCGCGTTATCAGAAGGGGCACTCCAAAGGGTGTAAACTGTTCTATGCTGATAACGCGCGTGCCGTTCGTTACTGGAAAGTACCGGGCTCGCAGCGTTAAAGAAAGGAAACGCATCAAGGCAGATAATGATTATTGTTGTGTGGCAGAAGGGGCAAGCCAAAGGGTGTAACTTTGCCTAAGAGTTTTTCTTTAACGCTGCGTGCCCCGTACTTTCCAATAACGAACGGCATGCGCGTTATCAGCATGACATAGCATTCCCGACAGGAAAGTAGCGGGCGCGGCGTTTTCAAGGAAACGCAAGCAAGGCAGATGACGATTATCGTTGTGTGGAAGATATACGTCCCAAAGGGTGTACCTTTGTCTACACTCTAAAAAATTTTACACCTTTTGGGGTGTATATCTGCCACACAACGATAATCGTCATCCGCCTTGCTTGCGTTTCCTTTGTTGAAAACGCTGCGCCCGCTACTTTCCTGTCGGCAATGCTATGTCATGCTGATAACGCGCATGCCGTTCGTTACTGAGAAGTACCGGGCTCGCCGCGTTAAAGAAAGGAAATGCGGACAAGACAGATGACGATTATCGTTGCGTGGCAAAAGGGTGTAATTTTGCTTAACAGTGTAGCGCGTGCCAGCTGGCGTTCATAACTCTCGCGCCCAAAACAGAAACAGGAAGGAGTTAAACCCATCCGTTACAGTCAATTCGGCCGCTGGGCTCTAAGGGAGTGCCTGCTCGTTGAATGTCTTTCTCTATGGCTAAGCCCCCGCGGCGGGACGGTCTCTTTCTAGCGCTCTGTAGCACTCTCCGGAAGTGGTTTAGATAGGAGTGGTGAAAATAGTCCTTCAAATGCATTCACCTGGTTATATCAGGGCGCCGTGCTCCATGGCTCAGGGTGTTTGTATGCTCTCTCCACTTCAGCTAGCTAGCTTAAGCGCGATCCCCAAAATTTTCGACCAGGTCGCTCCTCCGATTGCTCTGGGAGGAGGTAAACATTTGACTCTTGGGCATGTTTTCTGTTGCATTAAATATGAGATATCTCCGCAAACGCGTCAATCGTGTCGTAGCGGGGTAGGAACCAGTCCAATGTATAAATATAGGAAGTTCTGCGGTAACATTTTTGCTACTTCTTGAATAAAACAGCGTGCCAGCGTTATCGGCGCCGTCATGCTTGTAAAAAACAGGTGTGCCAATAGACTGAGATTAGGATGTTTCACCTGTGATGCACTTTCTTTATTTTTCTTTACAATATTTGAACCCGCGCATCTACCAGGGAATAAAGGTAAAGAAAGAAACAAAATTTATGAACACCCGTAAAGTACTGTCCTAAACATAAAAATGAAGTAAACACGAGCAATTATTGCAAATATTATTGACTGCATGGCATAGATATTTGGGGTGAGGCGCCATAGGCGCCTCGTTTACAACAAAGGCTGGTAGAGCGCACTCCTCAAGCGAACAGACAAGCATTAAAATTGAAAATTGCTTTTCGCGTACTATATATACTATCGCCGATCTCGGCGTTTCTCGTCATTATACACACTGACATACCGTCTGGTCTAAAGACCTGGATCTTCGAAACGCAGCCAGGCTTGCCGCTGAGCTACTCGACTGGACGATAGCGTCCGCTCACTGTCTGATTTGGGTCATGATAAGATAGTAGATGACGCACGCATAGCGCGCATGGTACTCCGTTCTCAAGTTGCGCACAAATGTTCACAAGATCGCCTGATGTCGGCTGCGACGATAGCTGATTTTGCAGTAGCTGGGTTCTTCTGCACTTGTTCATGAAAGCGGAAAAGAGCAAATGGTTTTGAAAAACGACGCCTCATTCCAGGATTAGCCGTCTAATGTTACGCGTGAAGCTAAATGTAACCGTCGAAACAAGTTCACGCAATTTACATCTTTTTTTTTCTCGTTGCACTAACCAGAAGACGCTGCCGGCCGTTGTCGATGCATTTCAAAGATATAGCAGCCTTAGTGCAGTCGATGCTCGTGCGTTCTGGTTAAGGAATTGTAAGGCCACACTATGTATACGTAGCCTATTGCACGCGCAATACAGCTATTCTCATTCCGGAAACAAAAGTGTGTTTAATTGGGGTTAACATTGTTCGTGAACGTCATCCAAGTTGTGGTAGGTATCCAAGCACTTTCACGTACCAAGTGACCCAAGTTGTGAACTTGCTAGGGCCAAAAGGTATGTGCGGGTGCTCTCTTGCTGAGCATATAACACGTAAAAAACACAAGCGCTCAACTCGCAACTGATTTTTTTACTGCACGAACGGAGGAATCTGTTACATAAATACACGGCACATGTCAAGAACAGCTAAAAACAAACGTCGAAGGCAAGTTTGTAGCAAAGATAATGAAGTTGAATGATCTGCCTTATACTATCAAGGACGGCTACAGGGTTACGCATCGAGCGGCATTCTTGGGGATATGATGCGCCTGATATTTGTTTCGTGGTCTGGTTGGAGTGTCGGAACAAAATTATTGTTGCTTTTGAACAACTGTTTCAGATGACACGATTGGTACGTGACACAAGGTGAGAGAAAGGCGCGTCGATTATTGAATTCAGGCATTATCTGAGGCGTACATTAAAACATCGACCTATTGGACCAATGTAAGTGCATATGTCCATAGCAATGGGCAATTTTTTAGACCACTCTTGAATTATGCTCTATAATTTGCGGCATTTCCCACTAACAGCTGGCGTGCGCTTCTGCGCACAATGGGAGAGATGCGGCTGGGTCTGCGAGGCACATAAAACACCACCCGCACGCCAAACTGCTTTCGCAGGCAAACCCCTACCCGTACTTACATAGACTCCACAAAATATTTCATGAGAAACACAGCGACAGATGTCCGTTCCAGTGCGCAGCGTCCGGCAGACGCCGTATCGCCGATACTTATTAACGATACAGTTAGCAATTGGTCGTGGGAGGCGCGACTCCCCGAACGGGACTTGGGAAGCCGACTGGCGACCCTCGACCAGGCCCAGCGAGCCGCATTAGCCACTGAGGCCCGGGAAGAAGGGCCCCACCCACAGTAGACAACTGACCAGTCTTTATTTCAATAAAGTTGTTTCTATCTGCCTCACATACACAGGTAAGACGGTGCGACAATTTGTGCACAGGGGGAACTGCCCAATTCCCGTTTCCCTTAGTGCACACTGAAGGACGCAGCTCATGCTTCTCTCCTTTTTTTTCTTTTTTTTTTTAATTCGTATGATCTGCTCACGAAACGTTGTGATGAGGTGCATGGGATACCCCGCAACCTTTAAGAGGAAGCTTCAGCTCGGGCCCAACTCCGACGCGGCCTATTCGAATACATGTAAAACGCAAAAACGTTTTTCTGACATAACGTCTGAATCTATATTAATGAAATTTGTTGCATTTGAGAGAGAAAGTGAAAATCTAGTGACTGTTGGAAACGAAATTTTGATTTAGGGGCTGAATTTAGTGAAAACAATTTTCAGAAATTCGTCAGTTCGACAAAAATAGAAGCACGAAGTTTAAAAATTAATAGCTCTGCTTCAAAACAGATATCGCGGTTCTGTAAACGGCATCCATTAGATCATTCAAAGCGGACAAATTTCATATGTCGATTTATATCTTACGTGAATTTGTTACGTTGTGTACAAGGGTTCTGCAAAAGCTGTATTTCTGTATTACTGAATTTTTTTTACATTCATGTGTAGCATATTACTTTTGTCCGCCTTAGACGTACTATGAGATACAATACACAGACTTGTGATTTAATGTCTTATTGCTGAGTTACAGAGTTGTAAACTTGATAGTTTCGTTTTCTGAATTTTTTTCATTTTTGCCCGTTTTTAATAAACAAATGACATGCTAAATCAAAAATTCGAAGCCAACAATTCTGTGTTTTACACAATTCTGCGTTTTACCAGTTCCTAAGTTTTACAAGCTCTAGATTTTTTTACAAAATTGCGATACAAACTAGGCCAACTTTTGCAAGCGCACAACACGGGCCATTGGGTATCTGCCCAAATAAAGATCTTCCTGCTGTCGAGCCTAGTAGACAGCTCGCGTCACTGAGCATGTGCTACTGGATGCGTGTGCCTGAACAGACTTCGCCATTGCGTATGAGCAGTTGGTGTTTGCTAACTTGGCACATACCAATATGTTCGCCTAATCTTGGCCAATCCTTGATAATGCATGTGTTACGGTGACAGAAGGAGTATGCAGCTTTAAATACCCCTATAATAAAGCTATGACACCGCATTCCTAACAAAGACCTCTTCATTGAGGGCGTCCGCATGACAGAGAGCCATTTCAACGAAGGTGCGACCAGGATACTAGGGATAATTGGGTTATGCTACATAGTTTCAACTGGGGTGCAGTGATTGAAGCAAGATAAAATGTCGTGGTATCATTCGATATAGTGGTTGGCGACAAGATTGCCACTTCGTGCGTCTGCCAATGTGCCCAAAAGGTTTCGTGATTCAAGACTGTCAGGGTGCGGAAATTCATACAGTAATCACCATAATAGGTATCAGACAAATGAAACATATCCCTCCCCTCATTGCCGATTACACATACATCTAAAATAGGATGCGTAAGCGCCTTAACAACGCCAATCATATACAAAGAATGGAATCATCCCCAAGTTTCTTTTACTTATCGGTGGAATGGTCGCAGCCGCACGGGGCCAGTTTTCGGTAGCCGAAACAGCGGATATTGTTGTCGCCTGCGTGAGGCCTTCTGCGGACGCAGTGTCGAAGATTAGCAGACGACGAAGAAAAAAATGAATCGTGGGAGGCTGCCTCCACGCCTGGCGCCAAGAGTGCGCGCACCTTTTTATCATCATCATGATACCTTTGGTGTTCGTCTCTCACCATTAAAAAGGCTCTCTTGGGTGTCTCGCGGCTCCGTTTTTTCTGGCGACGCGACCTGTAAGTGGCCGGCGTTCCGCAACTAATGGTGCCGAAACCCGTGACAACGAGCGGGTCCTTACGACGTGGACAACGAGCGACGGCGCTCACGAGTTTCTTCCAAAAACTGCAGCCGGAGCAACCTGATTCTCATCGGAACCGCACCCAGGGAAGCAACACGCGGAACCGGCTACCTTACGAGCAAGTAAGCCGCGATCCTCAAGAAACATGGACGGCCTGAAAGCGAAACGCTCTGCTAGACGAACCCAATCGACGAAAATCATGAATCAGGCGACGACGCTGTTGCAGAGCGGCTGCAACGACCGCGCGGCGTTCAGCAAGGTTATAGACAAGCTCGACGCCAGCCGTGACACGCTTCGGAGATCAATGCCGAGCTTGAGAACGTGATTCCCGTCGAGGTTCTTGAAAGAGAGTACGAGTCTGCAGCGCACTATGATGACCAGAAGCTTGAGACCCTGACACGTCTCCGGGCCGACTCGCAGATCTCAGCGTTAGAAGCGCGGTGCAGACTCCTCCCTTGACGACGCTCAATACGCCACCTGCCACAACGACAGTTGCGTCACAGAGCTTCGGACCTCGTCTCCCAACGCTGACCATCAAGCCTTTCCATGGGGACGTGTGTCAACGGACGTCGTTTTGGGAGCAATTCAACGGCGCGGTCCACTCGAATACAATTCTGCGCACGACCGATAAATTCCATTACCACCACAACTACCTGGTAGGGGAAGCAGCAGCTGCCATTTCCGCACTGCCAACGACAGAAGCGTGTTCTGAGAGTGTCATCCAGTTGCTAAAGCAGAGGTTCGGGGACAGGAACCGGATTGTACAGCACCATTTCAAGGCGCTCCGTGAACTGCAGCCCGTGACGTCTCCATCGGATATGAGGGAGTTCCAGCTGAATGTGCGCGGCCTCAACGTCCTAAAAGTTCCAACTAGCAGTTTTGCGGCGATGCTCTACGACGTTCTGCTTTAATCCCTCCCAGAAGAAATCCCACCGCCATAGCCGTCTCCAGGATGACGCCCAATGCACGGCATCCTCTATTTCAGGGGAGGCAACCACAACGTCTTGCGAGAAGCTCAAGTAGCTCTTGCGATATGCACGGATAGAGCTCTAAACAAGAGAGCAGTGTGCTCTATTGGCTTCCTCCTTCAAAGGCAGCGGTTCCCAGGGAAAGAGCATGCCATCGTCATCTGTCCTGTATACATCGAACGAATCAAAGAGATGCGCAACAAATGTTTCTTTTGCAAATCTACAAGGCATGCAACTGAGGCATGCAGCGCTACGTTGACCATATTAAAGAAAGAGCACCGGCTGGCTCAAGCTATGCGGTGCTACCGACGTACTATATAGGGTCACCCCACTAGCGAATGCCGGCGGAAGTTGGTGTGCGCGGTATGCAAAGGCAAGCATGCTTCAACGATGTGCGACCCAGTTTTTTTAATAAAAAGAAAGCCGGCAATATAATTACTAATATGGATGAGATCGTTCAAGTGGCTGAGGAGTTCTATAGAGATGTATACAATACCAGTGGCACCCACGACGATAATGGAAGAGAGAATAGTCTAGAGGATTTTGAAATCCCCCAAGTAACGCCGGAAGCAGTAAAGAAAGCCTTGGGAGCTATGCAAAGGTGGAAGGCAGCTGGGGAGGATCAGGTAACAGCAGATCTGTTGAAGGATTGTGGGCAGATTGTTCTAGAAAACCTGGCCACCCTGTATACGCAATGCCTCATGACTTCGAGCGTACCGGAATCTTGGAAAAACGCTAACATAATCCTAATCCATAAGAAAGGGGACGCCAAAGACTTGAAAAATTATAGACCGATCAGCTTACTGTCCGTTGCCTACAAAGTATTTACTAAGGTAATTACAAATAGAATCAGGAACACCTTAGACTTCTGTCAACCGAAGGACCAGGCAGCATTCCGCAAAGGCTACTCAACAATAGACCATATTCACACTATCAATCAGGTGATAGAGAAATGTGCGGAGTATAACCAACCCTTATATATAGCTTTCATTGATTACGAGGAACCAACCCTTATATATAACCAACCCTAATATATAGCTTTCATAACCAACCCTTATATATAACCAACCCTTTTATAACCAACCCTTATATAACCCTTATAACCCTTTTATAACCAACCCTTATATAACCCTTATATAACCAACCCTTATAGCCCTTATATAACCAACCCTTATATAACCAACCCATTTATAACCAACCCTTATATAACCCTTATAACCCTTTTATAACCAACCCTTATTTAACCCTTATAACCCTTATATAACGAACCTTTATATAACCCTTTTATAACCAACCCTTATATATAGCTTTCATTGATTACGAGAAAGCGTTTGATTCAGTCGAAACCTCAGCAGTCATGGAGTCGTGGCGGAATCAAAGTGTAGACGAGTCGTACATAAAAATACTGAAAGATATCTATAGCGGCTCCACAGCCACCGTATTCCTCCATAAAGAAAGCAACAGAATCGCAATAAAGGAAGGTGTCAGGCAGGGAGATACGATCTCTCTAATGCTATTCATAGTGTGTTTACAGGAGGTATTCAGAGACCTGGATTGGGAAGAATTGGGGATGAGAGTTAATGCAGAATACCTTAGTAACTAGCGATTCGCTCATGATATTGCCTTGCTTGGTAACCCAGGGGACCAACTGCAATGCATGCTCACTGACCTGGAGAGGCAAAGCCGAAGGATGGGTCTACAAATTAATCTGCAGAAAACTAAAGTAATGCTTAACAGTCTCGGAAGAAAACAGCAGTTTACGACAGGTAGCGAGGCACTGGAAGTGGTAAGGGAATACATCTACTTAGGACAGGTAGTGACTGCGGATCCGGATCATGAGACTGAAATAATCAGAAGAATAAGAATGGGCTGGGGTGCGTTTGGCAGGCATTCTCAGATCATGAACAGCAGGTTGCCATTATCCCTCAAGAGCAAAGTATATAACAGCTGTGTCTTACCAGTACTCATGTACGGGGCAGAAACCTGGAGGCTTACGAAAAGGGTTCTACTTAAATTGAGGACGACGCAACGAGCTATGGAAAGAAGAATGATAGGTGTAACGTTAAGGGATAAGAAAAGAGCAGATTGGGTGAGAGAACAAACGCGAGTTAGTGATATCTTAGTTGAAATCAAGAAAAAGTAATGGGCATGGGCGGGACATGTAATGACGAGGGAAAATAATCGATGGTCATTTAGGGTTACGTACTGGATTCCAAGGGAAAGGAAGCGTAGCAGGGGGCGGCAGAAAGTTAGGTGGTCGGATGAGATTAGGAAGTTTGCAGGGACAATATGGCCACGATTAGTACGTGACCGGGGTAGCTGGAGAAGTATGGGAGAGGCCTTTACCCTGCAGTGGGCGTAACCGGGCTGATGATGATGATGATGATGATGATGATGATGATGATGATTGGCACAGGAATTCCGCCAGCACTAAAACATAATAGGCCTGCCAAAGCCGCATTGGGCTTGACGGGCAGAGCCGACAGACAGCGTTTAACACAATGTAATATCGCGGATACCACAAGATATTCAAAAACATTGTTAGCAGGAACGAACCCAGAAGAGAAACACAAACAGCAGTGAGGAGGCAAAATGAAGACAAACCACGTATCCTACGCTGAAAAGTAGCATTACCCAGCATTCTGAATACAGAGCAAGAAAACATACATCAGGCGTTTGTATATTACTTAAAAACCATCAATTATCCTATTGACAACAGCCAACAAAAAACAATGGAAATAGAAACCAAAAAAGAGACACGAATATACATATGAAATCTGCAGGTAGCAGGGCACTGAAACAATACAAAAGTACTCTTTTCACACTGTATTCATACACATCAGTAGGTGTATAATCAAACAAATAAATTCATGTTCTCGCTCCAGTACTATAAAGTTATGTAGGGTTTCAATATGCATGAAAGAACCAACCGTGTAGGGGTTTAGATGTTAATGCCACGAAGAATGCTTTAATTTATACTTTGATTTCGCGCGAGAGGCACTTGCTGGTAGTTTATTCAGAGAGGAAGAGATGAAGTAATTATGAGTGCGCTGACCATACTTGGTAGAGCAGCGAGGCACCCGAAAACGGTTTTTCGGCCGGAGACAACGAACAGGAACATATTTGACCTTGTAATTGTGCGACCAGAGATGCATTAGGATGGCCGTTTCCGTTAGAAGGGCGCTAAAATCTCGCAACCTTAAGGCTTTAATAAGGTCAATGCCGGTGGTTAATCCTGAATCATAACCAGTAATTTTCAGAATAGATCAAAGGCTAGAGTTGACTCTATTTTCTATCGAATGGCGCAGTGACCGTACACCGTAATCCCATAGCGAAGCATACCATAACCCAAAGCTCGTAAAACGATTTTACGAACGGAGAGTGGCATGTAATATCTGATATTGTATAATATACCTGAAACTGCACGTAGTCTTGAGCATATATGGGCCAGACGGGAAATTCCATGCGAAGTCACTGCCAAGGAAGACGCCAAGGTATTTCATTGTTGAAACATATGGAACGGGTGAGCAGGTGCAGGGGGAGCAAGATGAAGAGTGCGCCAGCAATGGAGGTTTAAACTGATTTTCTTTAAAGGATTATGAAAACATATCAGCAGTGTTTTCGAGACGTTCACTTTAATGACATCTTTAGTGGACCAGTTCATAACGCTAATTGCTGCATTTTGTAAAAGGGAGATTGCATCTGAAAAACGGGAAGCTTGAGACAAAAGAGAGAGAGAGAAAATGATAAATGAAAGGAAGGGAGGTTAACCAGGACTGAGCCTGGTTGGCTACCCTACACTGGGGAAAGGGAAAGGGGGACGGAAAGATTAAAAAGCTTGAGAGAAGATAACTGTGTCGTCTGCGTACTGAAATGTAAATGTAGGGATAGCAGGGGCGAGGTCATTTACATATAGAAAGAAAAGAAGTGGATTTAATATTGATTCCTGAGGTACTCCGGCTTTTATTGAAGTTGTGTTACTCCGGTGCTGCCCAATGGAGACCAACTGCGTTCTATCCTCCAAAAAGTTAGAGTAGTTTTAGGAACGGCCCACGAAATCCCATCAAGGAAAGTTTATGTAACATAAGGCTATGACGAACACTGTTGAACGCTTTGCTCACATCAAGAAAAAGAGCACATACGACCTGGTTAGCATCAAAAACTGAATTTATAATGTCTGAAATATTTTTTAGGAGAGCCTGTGTGCCTTTGCCTGGGACACAACCATACTGCGTACTTGAAATAATGCTACTGGCATCGAGGTACTTCGACATGACTTGCAGCAGGTGTTTTTCTAATATTTGAGAGATACACGGCTGAATTTAAATTGGGCGATAATTTTCGTATCTATTTCGTGCGCCACTCTTAAAGAGCGGTATGACTATGGCCTTTTTCATTTCTGTAGGAATAATACCACTGGTTAAAATGTGATTCAGCAGTGATAACAGCACACACTTAACAGCATCGAAGTTTCTGCGTAACTCGTCCACAGAAATGCCATCAACGCCAGGCGATTTACCAGCTTTTAGGGTAAAAAGAACTGATCGGGGATCAAGTTCTGATAAAGAACGAAGGTGCGGAGATTTGTATACGCTGTTTCTTAACGTACAGTGATCAGGGTAATGTTTAGCAGTACCAGAAACGTGCGAGAAGTATGTAATAAATTCACTTCAAACAGTTGCCATGTCTGCAGAAAAATGGGACTCAAGTGGTAACAGGCGGCCACCACGTTTAGATATACCTCTTAATTCATTTGCAAGAAACCACGGCTTTTGCATGTATGAACGAGCTTCTTTGAATTTTCGGCGCATATGACTTCACTTTGCTAGCCGAATCATGGAATTCACCCAATTTCTACATGTTCTAAATTTCAGTAGTAGCTCCGGACAATTTGGAGCCCGTTAAGCTTGGGCCCACATAAGGTCTTTTTCCTGAATTGTCGCTAATATTTGTGGCGATAACTATTTGTTCTCTTCGCGACGTAATCGAACTTTTACAGACCGGGTGCATTTGTTTCTATAGCTGTGGAGAATCTGAACAAAATGGTCGTATAAATAAGCTGGAGAGAATGTATATAACATGGACTGCCAGTCATGCTTTGTGACGCATTCGTCAAAGAGCTTAGGATCAACAATGCAAATTTCCTTTTTCATGCTGCTGACTTTTGAAAGTTTAGCATTTTCTGCAAGACGACAACAGACGAAATAATGATCAGCGACCTTGGTTTCAACAACAGCTGCCTGCATTGCAAAATTGGAGCACCGAACTTTAATATGGTCAATGCAGGATTTAACCAACTTTCCACACAGAAATTCTTCGCACGTTTGGTTTATGTGTAATGCCTTCTAATCACTATTTAGATAAAACGTCGAGATAGTCGGCGACCGGTGGCAGAGTGGGGCGGAGGGTGTCGATGTTAATATCACCTAGCACACAAACGTTATCGTCAAGAGATAGGGATGATAGTGCTGTCTCGAGTTCTGATAAGAATAAGCGAACATCGCAAGAAGGCGGCTGGTAAACAGGCAAAACAGCTAATAAAATCTCAGATGAGCATAGTCGCAGAGCAACAACTTCAGCTTGCGAAAAGGAAAGCGGTATTTCTGATACTGACCACTTGTCTTTCGCAAATACGGCCGCGCCCCCTCCTTTACGCAACGTGCGAGTGTATCAAAGCAACTTATAACCTGGTATAGAATAAGAAGACATGGCGTCAGCAGGAACATTAATTTCTGTCAAAACAAAGAGGTCACAGATAGACAGGAAAAGCGAAGTTAAAGCGCAACAATGATTCCAGTGTTTACGGATGCTGCGGATATTAACATGAGTGGCAGTGAAGGCATTACCGGTGTTATCAATAAAAAAGTTATGAACTCCTGAGAAGGTATGAAACGAGAGTGATCTAGCTACATCCATATTTACACGAGTTTTTCGAGGTCAATTGAAGTATCAATGCGAACGAGAGGAGCTCCCTCAGCTTTTCTGGCCAGCACCCTTCCGTTGCGTGTCCAGACAAACTTGTTGTCGTTTTCCTTCCCTCTTAGGCGAGCCTGACGAAATAAATCTCGGTTAGATCGTGTCAGACTGTCGTTGAAATATAGCCGAGGATATGGAACCATTCCATTAAAAACAAGACTTCGGAGACAACTGCGAGAATCGAGCCACTTTTGCTTGATTGCTACAGCTTGCGTTTGCACAAAAATAGGCGGGATGGAATCCTTACGAGCTGGTAGCATGTGTGCAACAGAAACATCTGAAGGCTGAAACTCTATATCAAACTTTTCCGCCACTTGACCCAGTGCAGATATCAGGTCCTCGTTATGCGGAACGGGGAAACCGTGTATCTCAAAATTACACCTTGTGGTGTACTGCTCAAGGGCATTGATTTCAGTGGTCATGCTCTGGAGGGCTGCAGCCTGAGAAGAAACTGTCGATGACAACGTCTCGCACTGTAGTTGCAGAACCGCGTGACCTTCAGCTACACGTTATCGTCGACGCAAGCACAAAAGCGCACGGAGCTTGTGCATATATCCGTGTAGAAGATGTGAATGGAAGCGTGGCTAGCACTCTGATTGTTGCCAAGTCAAGGATAGCCCCACTGAAAGCTCTATCCTTGCCAACACTAGAGCTAATGGGTGCATTAACAGGAAGCTGGCTGTTAGCATACATAGTGGGAACCTGCGGAGATCTAATGCAAAGAGCACAATGTTTTCTTTTGAGTAACGCGAGCATAGTGCTTGGCTGGTTACCGCGAGCGCCTTCGACTTTAGACGTCTTTGTGAAGAACCGAGTCACAGAAATTATGTCTATTACTTCGGAGTGTAGCTGGCGGCATTGTCCACGAGAAACCAATTCTGCTGATATGCTGACCCGAGGTATTTCCTTAGACGCACTGGCTACCGAGGTAGACTGGTGGCAAGGACCAGCTTGGCTGAGTAAGTATTCGTAAAAATGGCCCTCTTTGAAACACTCACTGCCCAAATCAACGACATTCTAGGAATAACAGCGACAAAACCAACGACACACTGCAGTTAACCCCACTACTAGACGCCGCGAAGTTCAGCTCACTGCACAAGCTTCTACGTGTAACAGCATGGGTGCAGCGCTTTCTCTCTAGCGTTAAGTGCAAGATTTAAAAAGCGGGAGTTATCTCTGCTGAAGAAATCTTGGCAGCTGAGAGATATTGGTCCGGCAAGTTCAAACTGAATCGTTTCCTGAGGAGGGGAGTTGGCTGCTGGAAACGCAAGGTCCACCCAGTAATTCGTGGGTAGCACAACTACACCCATTTTTTGACGAGAACGGGCTTTCACGCGTCGGAGGAAAACTACAGAACCTCACAGACAGCGGAGACGTGAAGCATCCATTGCTGCTTCCAAGTCGACATCGTTTCACCGGGCTAGTATTTGCCGATGCCCGTCGTCGAGTCATGCATGGAGGAGTTACGGCGATGATACACAACGTACGCGAATGATTCTGGGTCCCAAGAGCCCGACAAGCGGCAAAGAAAGCAATCAATCTATGCCTGCTATGCATTCGTTTTCGTACGAAACCTTCTGTGACGCCGTTCCCACCGTTTCCTGTCTGCTGGGTCGAAAGGACGAAACCTTTCAACACACAGGACTTGATTTTGCAGGACCATTGTATGTAAAATCATCCGAGAGCTCCGACAGGAAAATGTACAGCGTGCTTTTCACATGTGTAGTAACAAGAACATTGCATTTGGAACTCATCTCGGATATGTCTTCACCTGAGTTCCTGTCGGCATTCCGGTGTTTCGTTGCAAGAAGGGTACTCCCATGTACGATTTACTCTGACAATGCCTTAACCTTTAGGAGAACGGCACGGGAGCTACAAAGGTATGGAAAGTACTACGACAAGACGATTTCCAGGCTTACATTGCGAACCAAAGAATTAAGTGGAAGTTCATCGTCGAAGCGGCCTTATGGTGGGGAGGCTGGCGGAAACGGTTGGTCGGAACCGTAAAAATGGTGCTCCGCAAAGGTTTAGGTCGAAGTTGTCTGTGCGTAGAACTTTCAACTATTATTACTGAGGTTGAAGCGGGGCTCAATTCACGGCCTCTAACGTATTTTGTTAATCAGGCAGGCGAGCGTGTAGCCCTTACGCCAGCGCATTCCCAAGGGGGCCAGCAACTTAGGAAGTTACCACAAGGAAAGACTTTGTCAGACAGTAATCAGCCACAATCGCAACGACTATCAGCGACACTTTCAACATCGACAAAAAATGATTCATGACTTCTGGAAGCGATGGAAATTTGAATATTTGCTGCGACTATCATCGGCTTATCGCTCACCCACGCATCACTCAAGAAATTTAAAGGTCGGTGACATCGTAATAGTCGACATTCCTAACACGCCCAAGTTATTATGGCCACTAGCCCAGGTCCAAGACGTGTACTCAGGCGCCGACGGATTTGTGTGCGACTGTTTAATTCGATTACAGGGAGGCAAGGTCTTCAAGAGGCCAGCGCAGAAGCTACATCGTCTAGAACTAGATGTCATCACATTTTAGGCCCCGGAGGATGTCCGAGGTTAGCAGGCGACGAAGAAGAAAAAAATGGATCGTGGGTTGCTGCCTCCGCGCCTGGCGCCAAGAAGTGCGCGCTCCTTTATTATCATCATAGTAGCTTTGGTATTCGTCTCACGCCATTATAAAGGCTTTGTTGGGTGCCTCGCGGCTCCGTTTTTTTCTGGCGACGCGACCTGTAACAACACGTTCCGCAACACGCAGAGGTCCCGGCCGAACACCGCAGAATTCATGCGGCCGTGTGCTCAGGTCACCACCGAATCCGGTCGGGTAACCAAAGCGTCCTGCCAACGTAAGTGGTGGCTTTTGCATGACCATGACAGCGGGCGCCACCATTATGCCACACAAAAAAGGAAGAGCAATCGCGAGGTCTCTGGAGGAACAATTATCATCTATGGCTAGCTTGTGCGTCTGAATCAAGGATTGAGGGCTGGTGATTTTCGGCACGGTCTGCCCACGAAGACACCCAGATCCTTCCAATACATTTGGCGAGAAAGGACGCCGCCAGGGAAATTCGTCTGCTTGCTCGCGCGAAGACACAGCTTTTATGCAGTTCTCCAAGTGTCGATAATTGCCGACTGCGTAAGCTGGATCGACTCCTTGCTAGGGCTACAACTGTAACATAGCCTTTCCATCACCAAAATAGCATTGTTGTGCGGCTTGTGGCTGGAAGTGGCACTTACGCACGCTTACTTGTATCGTATAGGAACGGTCCAACGTGTGACTCGTGTAGGTGCGAGGAAACCCTCGAGCAGCTATTGTGTATCTCTCCTCGCTGCGACGTCCAACGACTCTCTCTCTGGACAATTTTACCCTTACTCGACTCGACAGTTCTCCGAATCAAAAATATTTGGTCCATGGCCACATTCGTCATTAATACAAAAAGCGATTTATGCATTGGTACAATTATTCAGGTGCACCGGCCTGAAATACTCCTTGTACTCCTCCTCTGCATCCTCCCACGTGCACTTATTGTTCCCTTTCTCCCACTTTTCTCTTTCCATTCCCCCTTTCGATGATAGCAAATCGAACGCTCAGCTTCCTCTCCTTGTTTTCACTTTCGCTCTCCCCCTCTCTTAGGTTACAGTAATTAGCGCCTATATATTTACTGTGTGACTTGGAGCCAGAATTTATACAGAATGTTATTTCGACTGCTTTGAAAAGGAACAGTTCCACATCCGAACTTGCTAGCTTCGATGATCTAACAGAGGATTGAGAATTTTCTCGAGAATATGCCATGTGGCGTGCTGGCGTGTTTTGCTGACGCATTAAAAGAACGCCTTCTTCAGTGTATAGCGATGTAGGTAGAACAATCTGAGTGCCTGTTCTGACCAATATTTGTTATTTCCCCAAGTATTCTTACTTTCGTCCTGTAGTAGAGAGAAACTTAAAAAAACAAAATATGCGCAGTACATCCTTAAAGTGCTTTGACACCAAGTACCAAGTCTCCAAACTGACTCCTCATAATGCATCAGGAATGACGTCCTCCTATTTTTAATGCTAATGTAACTAATTACATTTCCTACAGCAGTTTTGCTCTAAGGCTCTAAACAAGCTTGTTCTGACAAAAATGAAACCTTCTTAATCAAAAGTTTTAATTTTTCACACTGATACGTGGCGAAAGCATAAATGTGTCTATCTGTGACTGAGGAAAGTTTTTTTGTTGGGAACGTCAGAAAGGGCAGATTTTGTTTCGTACGGGACGACGCGCGCACACAGCGGTACAGAAATTTTTTTTTATTGCACCGTAGTTCTTACGCCTGAAAGATGACCCGCCGTGGATGCTTAGTGGCTTTGGTGTTGGGCTGCTAAGTACAAGGTCGCGGGATCAAATCCCGCCCACGGCGGCGTCATTTTGATGGGGGTGAAACGCGAAAACACCCGCGTACCTAGATTTAGGTGCACGTTAAAAAACCCCAGGTGGTTCAAATTTCCGGAGTCCCCCACCGCGGCGTGCCTCATAAACAGATCATGGGTTTGGTACGTAAAACTCCATAACTAATTAACTAATTAATTAATGCGCCTGGAAGAAGCCCTCTGGAACACAGCGCGTCGCCAAGCAAAGCATTCGATAAGGTAGGCCACGCAGCTTGTAATAGTCTTCGTATAGACGTAGGGGGGACGGGAAGCCCAAGCTGCAAGCTGGCGTTGCCCTGTCAAAGGAGACGGGAGATGCCACAACACGCCCGTCATTGAAGTTACGTGCACACGTGTCTACCTGCCCTCCCTGGGTGCCTCTCTATAGTCAGCGAAGTAAACGGGTGATATTTGATTCGAATAAAGTTAAAGTATGGGGGCTTTACGTGAAAAATACACGATCTGATTGCGAGCAACGCCGTAGTAGGGGACTCCGGATTCATATTGACCCCCTGTGGTTCTTTACCATCTTTAACAGGCTTTAACAGGCTTCTCTTGCGGAACACATCTCGCCCGTCTCTGTGCTTTTCTGGACTTCTCACTGCACCTGTGGGGTCTACCGCCCCCTCCATCGCGGTGATGGATGTACAACACCCCGAGGATCCTCCCGGTTCCCGTTCACCCGTGGACATCGGTTCGAGGAAGCGAGGAAATACGTCGAGTGGTAGCGAGGATACAGAGGTGTACTCCGCATCAGGTGACGAGTCCTCGGAAGACAGCTTTCGGCTTGTCCAGTACCGCAAGGCCAAACGAAGAATTACCAACTCATCTTCGGTGTCCAGCTCGAACACTGTGAAAATAGCGCCTCAACGATGGCCTCCCTCCATCCTGTTTGTGCCACAGAACGCTACCGACAACCTGCGCGTCCTCAACAGGCAAGCACTCTCCGTGTATCTAGAAAACACCGTGCCAAACGAGATCAAGGATGTCAGGATAAACACTAGGCGAACCATCCTGGCAATCGATGTGATGAACCCGAGCGCGCTGACCATACTACAACATGTAACGCAGCTGGGAAACTTCAAGGTCCGATCCGTCGTGCCAACGAAGGATGCCACAATAACAGGAGTCATCTATGAAATTGACAATGAAATTCCTAATGCAGACCTCCCAGTTCTCATAAAACCAGCAAGTGAACACAACGTCATTGTGCTTGTCGCCTCGGCAACACACGTTGTGTGAGGCTAACGTTCAAAGGCGACTGCGTTCAACCCTACGTGAAGGTCGGCCACTTTCGCCACTAGGTTCGACCATTTATTCCAAAACCAATGCAATGCTTCAATTGTCAGAAGATTGGCCATGTGAAGGGTGTCTGCAGAAATTCGGCCGTGTGCCCCCGATGTGCCGAACCCCCCTCAGAAGACAACTGCAGCGCAACCACGTTGAAGTGTCCTAACTGTCAGGGTGATGACTGCGCTTCTTCCAAAGACTGTCCCCAGATCAAGAAAGAGATCACCATTCTTAAACAAATGGTGAGAGACAACTCTACCCACAAGGAGGCCGCTGTGAAAGTACCGCGAAGACGACGTCACCGTCGAAGGTCTTCACGACGGAAAACATCAAGCTTTCAGGAAAAGTCAACTCGTCAAGCAGCATCATCAGTGGAAGTTTCCAGCACTCCGAACACCGATGTTGGAAAGGAGAAAACTGCCAGATCTCTCTCCACAAAGGAATGGCCGCCACTTCCGCGTACACGACGCCAGAAGAGCCGCAGAAGAAGCCGCCCCCAGCACAGCAAGGTGCTGTATCCGAGGAGTCGCGGAACACAGATGAGCAAGTGATAGCACTTATTAGGCGTTTAATGAATGCCATTCGCATGTTGCTAAGCAACATGCACACACCGTCTGCCAGAAGTGCGCTTCAAGTACTGGACGCTCTGAGTCCGGTGCTTGCAACCCTTGAATAGATCATGGCTCCACAGCCACGGTCTTTTAGGGAAGAGGTCCGACAAGCAGCTATTTTTCAGTGGAATGCGCGCGGACTCAGAGCGCGTTTATCGGATTTCCGTCGCTTTGTGTACGCCAATATGTTTCCCATTATCTTCATTTGCGAGCCGAACTTATCGAACGCAATCAGGCTTTCTGGATATGAATCATTTATGTCGTCAACTGTTTATGAAAACAGTAAGGTCTTGGTGTTTATTCGCCGCGACCTCACCTACACTCATCAGCCTGTACCACCTAACGACAATAATAAATATATATGCCTAACCGTAAGGAAAAAGAATTTGGCCTTTACTTTTGTGGGCGCCTACCTATCTCCGTCAAGTCGATTTGATTACAAAAGACTACAAGACATCCTTTCCTCAACATCCAATTCCTGGGTCATCATTGGAGATTTCAACGCCCATCATACACTCTGGGGAAGTCCGATGATCAACGCAAGAGGCAGAGCTCTGGTATCTTTCGCCTCCAGTAATGAACTTTGGCTGCTGAATGATGGAAGTTCTACCTTCTTACGTGGCTCCACGTACAGCAGCTGTCTTGACTTGGCTTTCGTCTCACGAAGCCTTGTCAGACGTGCAGGGTGGTTTGCGGACATAGAGACGCACGGAAGCGACCATATCCCCACGTACATCAAGATCAGAGGATTGTCCCCTTCCAAAATACGGGATACGATCAAAAGAGTGGACTGGCCTAAATTTCAATCTATTATGGAAGAACACTGCGACGCCAATCCACCTTTCGACTTGGAAGAGGCAATCAAGAGCGCAGTGCGAGACACTATGCGTACTCTCACATGCTCTTCGAAACTGAATGAATTTGATGTGGAACTAGAAGGACTTCGAGCAATCCGACGGCGTGCTGAACGAAGATACCGATGTACGAAGACAATGGACGATTTACGTACCGCCAGGCGCACGCAAAAGATGATACAGCGCTGGTTAGACAAGCACGAATCGCAACGTTGGACTGCCTTCTGTGAGTCACTAGATCCACGCAAGCCTTTATCGCAACTATGGAGAACGGTGCGCGGGCTCCGGACACTCCCCGTACAGCGATTCCCATTCAAGGCTCTTGCCCTCTCTCAAAAGAGATCGGAGATTGACGTGGCAGAGGATTTTTGCGCCAGGTTATCCGGCCAACTCACAGCTACCAACATTCCATCGCCTTCGAGTAGCGGTCCGCCACCACGTGATCACCGGATGGATATACCATTCTCAATCCACGAACTTAAGTCAGCATTTAGCTTTGTGTAGCCGCACATCAGAGCCAGGACCTGACGGAATTTCCTACCGAGCTTTGTGTCACCTGGGGGAGCGAGCGAGAGGAGTTCTCCTTGAGGTGTACAATGAATCTTGGAAAGATGGCACACTACCAACAACCTGGAAGACAAGTCGCTTTGTTCCACTGCTGAAGCCTGGCAAGTCGCCGTTGAAACTCTCATCATATAGCCCAATCGCTTTGGCGAGCTGTGTGTGCAAAGTAATGGAGAGGATGGTCCTAGGACGCCTGGAGTGGTACTTGGAGTACCACAACACCTACCCGGATGCCATGGCGGGCTTCCGACGCGGTCGATCATCGATCGATAACGTCGTCGACCTGGTCACCTACATTCAACATGAGAAATGCCGTAAGCGTCTCTACGCTTCTTTATTTCTCGACGTTAAAGGGGCATATGACAACGTTACGCATGAAGCCATCCTCTCTGCTCTCGCAGAGGTAGGTGTGGGTGGTCGGATGTTTCAGTGGATACGGAACTATCTATACATGCGATCCTTTCTTGTAAGCACCGAGGAAGGCCATACTTGTCTACATTATAGCTACCGCGGCGTCCCCCAGAGCGGTGTACTTAGCTCTGTGTTATTTAATCTAACGCTAATTGCTCTCCTTGAGCACGTGCCAACTACAGTCAGGCTATCAATGTACGCGGATGACATCTGCATATGGACGCCTGCAGTAACACGCCTACAGTTTCGAGCGAGAATTCAGAGAGCCGCCACACAAACTGTTGTCTACCTCCGTAAACGAGGCCTGGAAATTTCCTCCGAGAAATGCGCACTAGTGCCATTTACGCGCAAACCCATCGCAAACTACAGTGTAATGATAAATGACCAAATCATACGACGGGTTCGATCGTACAAGTTTCTAGGTGTCATAATCGACAGGGACTTGTCATGGAGCCCACACGTATCATACGTGAAAAAACGGTTGACAGGCATCTGTCACCTGTTCAAGTTTTTCGCTGGTGAGACCTGGGGAATGTCGCCAAGCGCCATGTTGCAACTGTACAGGGTGCTTTTTCTAGGATTTCTGCGATACGGCTTGCCAGCAATAAACAACACAGGTAAAACAAATCTACGCACAATACAAAGTCTTCAGGGTCAAATGCTCCGGATTGTCTTGGCCTGCCTCAGACTGCTTCAACAGTGGCTACGATAGCAATCGCTGCAGACCACTTTGTCAGGACCCACATTGAAATTAAAGTACTCTGTACCCATACAAGGCATCTGGCCAGGACTCCTCGCCACCACTTGGCCTCCCTAACAGCGGACAGACCACACACATCTTTCAGCCAAACGATAACCGCATATGATAAATCATTGCCAGCTTGTTTCACTCCGGCTGCGAGACCTTTGATTCCTCCGAGGTGCCTCGCTCAGCCAAAAATCAACCTCACAATACCTGGTATCTCGAAAAAAGCTGATCTATCATCGCCAGCTCACGCTACTATATTTGTACGAGAACTACCGTAACTCTACGCATATTTACACTGATGGATCTGTGCTTCCAAGCAGCTCCGCGGCGGCAATCGTCATACCAGCGAAAGCCACAACAATCAAATTTAAGACGTCCCACGCGACAACATCGACGGCAGCAGAGCTCGCAGCGCTCTTTACTGCCCTTCATCACATTGGTGATGAACCACCACACAAGTGGACAATATTCTGCGATTCAAAGGCGGCACTGCAGTCTCTACTGTCTACTTTACGACGCGGACCGCACCAACAACTAATATTCCATATTACAGAGACGTTACAACATATAAATGATGCCGGCCATGAAATAACCTTTCAGTGGCTTCCAAGTCACTGCGGGATTATCGGCAATGAACGGACGGATCACGCTGTCCGCTCAGCCCATACTGAGGAGCGCCACGTCCCAATTCCTCTTTCTAGAACTGACGCAGCACGGAAGCTCCGCCTACTTGCTCGGCAGCGCACCGCGTCGCAATGGAATGAGCCACATTTAAGAAATACGCGACTGTACTCACTTGATACCACACTAAGTCTTCGAGCGCGATCACAGCTTCGCCGTAGAGACGCCACGCTTTTATATCGACTTTGGTTGGGCGTTGCCTTTACCAAAGCCTATGCATTCCGCATAGGGATGACCGACCGTCCAACCTGTGACCACTGCGGCCATGAAGAATCAATTGGCCATATATTGTGCGCCTGCCCGCGGTACAGTCCACAGAGGGCATGCCTTCGCCGCGAACTTGACCAACTGCACGACCAACCGCTATTCGAAAAAAGAATTCTACAACATCGAAAGGACCTACCGTCACAGAAGAAGGCGGTGCAAGCGCTATTGCGCTTTTTGCGATCTACCGGCCTGTGTGAACGACTTTAACTGGAACGCCTTTTGTGTGTGTGTGTCCATGTGTGCGTGTTTTTTTTTTCTTTTTTTAGCGTTTTCCTCTCTGTCATGTTTCTAACCCCTATACCCTATCCCCAGTGTAGAGCAGCAAACCGGAGACTCATATCTGGTTAACCTCCCTGACTTTCCTCTTCATTCTCTCTCTCTCTCTCTCTCTTAACATCCACCTAAATTTAAGTATACGCGGGCGTTTTCGCACTTCGCCCCCATCGAATCGCGGCCGCTGTGGCCGGGATTTAGTCCCCCGACCTGGTGCCTAGCAGCGCAACACCAGAGCCACTAAGCAACCACGGCGGGTTGGAGATTTGATCGTGCCGCTGCAGTTAGGTGAAGGATGTATTGCGCATCTGGAAAACTGATATATAGAATCAGATCACGTATATATATATATATATATATATATATATATATATATATATATATATATATATATATATATATATATATATATATATATATATATATATATATATATATAGATATATTGCTACGGCATGAACCGGGCGAGGAGAGTTAGCTGGTGCAGCCTCGGGACGCCATCTTGACTTCACCATCAATCTCGTCCCTTAAATAAAGCCGGTTTAACGTTAACCGCAACAGGTGCTGGGTACTTCGACCAAGACGACGGAGCAGCTGCAGCAAGAGCCACGCCGGAGCCGACGCCTCGCTCGACTGCCTCCAACACCGCTTGAGATCCCGATGTCCCACAGCGGCGACCAACAGCCTTCTCTGACTGCTCCAGTGCGAACAACCGGCGCCTGGATGCATCAGATGGAGCCCCGCCCTTTCTCAGGAAAATTCGGTGAGGACGTGGAGGAATGGCTCACCCACTACAAGCGTGTGAGCAAGGACAACAGCTGGAACTCCACGGCTCAGCTCGACAATGTGGCTCTGTTCCTCACAGACACTGCGCTAGTGTGGTTCGAGAACCATGAAGATACCTGCACAACGTGGGACAGCTTCGTTACTCACCTCACAGAGTGCTTCGGCGATTCCACCACGAAAAGGAAGCGGGCGGAGAAGACATTGCTTCAGCGCGCTCAAGTACCAGGTGAGACCGGTACTACGTACATAGAGGCAATCCTGAAGCTTTGCAGAACGGTCAATCCTCGAATGTCCGAAGAGGACAAGGTTCAAAGACAAGGACCTCAAAGGCATAGCCGAGGATGTTTATAATTATTTAATTGGAAAGGAGAGTCTCGCCTCGGTCGCCGACCTCATCAAGCATTGCCGCACATTTGAGGCCTTGAAGCTGCGCCGTATCACGCCAAAGTTCGGCAGGTTAGCAAATGTCTCAACGGTGGCAAGCGTTGACGAAAGCGAATACTACGGTTTTCAATTTGACCTTACGTCAACTATAAGGCAAATTGTCCGCGAAGAACTTGAACGACACACCAAAGGGGCGGATGTCGAACAGCTTGGTTGTGCTTCCAACCAACCTCAAGCACATGCATCTGCTGTGTCCGCATTGTCTGCCATGCCAGGCGTTGCAGACTGTCGAGTCGATCAGCTGCGACAGCACCGACGTACCTTTCCCAACGACATGACGCACGATCAACAAACTCGTCGAGCTACCACCACGAATCGGAATTCGGAAGATCGCGTTTATTATTCGCAGCGTCCCAGGGTTGACCCCCAGGCTTACAACGTTGGTCGCGCATCGCCTGTTTGTTACAGCTGTGGCGCCTCAGGATACATTGCTCGTTTTTGTCGCCGGCGCCGACAGACAACAACATATGGCCCACCACCAACTTGGCCGAACTTCGAACGTGACAGTTATGACGACCGCTGGCCGACACACCCTGATACTGCCAACACCACAGGCGCGCCACCCCGGAATACCTTCCGTCAATATAGTAGAAGGAGTGGCTCGCCAGCTTCAGACCGCAGCCTGACGCCCCAACCAGTCGCCAACGCCGTTCACCGTCACCACGGCGACGTGCTACGTCTCCACCGCCATCGGGAAACTAGCCGGAGCGGCCGATGGAGGTAAGGTCGCCGGACAGTCTGCGTCTCTGCGAAATACTCCTCTGCCTATTATTATGGTGAGGAACAAATTGCGCGTATTAATTGATAGTATACCTTCAAAAGCATTAGTGGATACTGGTGCTACCGTTTCCGTCATGAATGTGACTTTCAAAGAGAGGCTGGGTCGGAAAGTTATGTTCCCGTGGAATGATGGTGTGACGTTTCGTGGTGTCAGTGGAGAGTGCCTAGTCCCCCCCGGTATTTGTGTTGCAAGTGTTTTATTCGGAGGAAAAGATCTTAAAACAGAATTTCTCGTATTACCGCGGTGTACTCACGATGTGATTCTCAGGATTGACTTTCGTCAGGATTGTGGTGCCTCCGTTAACTGTGGCACAGGCGAAATTACCTTGAATAGCGTGCTTCTCGCCACCCTTGCCGACACATCCTTACCAGTGAAAAACTATTGTGTTGTTTCGAACGATTTGCTGCTGCCGCCTTGGTCGCTGTCACGTATCCCGGTCAATTTCGCTGCTACCGACCTTTCATCGTTTGACGCGCAAGTCCAGCCACTTACGTCGAGCTGCGCAAAGAAAGATGTACTTGTACCACGCTCTGTCGTGAGAGTAGTGAATGGCGCCTCAAATTTGTGGGCTTTCAATTGTTCTTGCGTCCCTGCTGTTCTCCCGCGCGATATGAAGCTCGCTGAATTCGACGAGATTACTTACAGCTCCATTACAGTTCTAAGCGAGGAGGAGCAGTCTCATACTAGCGATCCCCACCGAAGCACTTCTGAAGAGCAGATCCTACGGATGATCAACAAGCCGCTACCCTCACATGAGTGTCACGCTCTCGCACAAGTTTTGTGGGCACACCTTTCTGTGTTTGATTTTACACAAGGCGACCAGTAGGCTTCACTGCCGCGTTCTCGTGCTCGCCACAGAATTGACACCGGATCTGCGCACCCCATTCGGCAAAAGCCTTACCGCGTTTCTTCAATAGAGAGGACAGTTATTGCTGAACAGGTGAAAGACATGTTGCGGAAAAGTGTTGTTCAAGAGTCTTCTAGTCCGTGGGCAGCACCAGTCATCTTAGTAAAGAAGAAGGATGGATAGTGGCGGTTTTGCGTTGATTACAGGAAACTGAATGCGGTCACCAAAAAGGATGTGTATCCGCTTCCTAGAATTGATGATGTCATCGATTGTCTACATTCCGCTGCCTACTTTTCATCACTGGATTTGCGATCAGGGTATTGGCAGATACCCATGCACCCAGACGATAAGGAGAAAACGGCCTTCGTGACACCAGACGGTCTTTATGAATTTAACGTTATGGCGTTCAGCCTTTGTAACGTGCCAGCAACATTCAAACGATTCATGGATACTATGCTCCGAGGTCTTAAATGGGAAATTTGTTTGTGCTACCTCGATGATGTGGTTATTTTTGGCAGCACATTGAGTGAGCATAACAGCCGTCTCAATCTTGATCTGGATTGTGTCAAACAAGCCGGCTTCATCCTAAATTCCAAGAAATGTCCTTTCGGAGAAACCGAGACGTTAGTACTTGGGCATCTGGTCGACAAAAACGGTGTGAGGCCAGATCCACGGAAGATTGAGGCAGTCAGCTTCTTCGAAGCACCGAAGTCAGTGCGGGAGTTAAGGAGTTTCTTGGGCCTGTGCTCGTATTTTCGTCGCTTCGTCCCAAGATTCGCCGACGTGGTGTACCCCTAACATGTCTTCTCCAAAAAGCCGTCCCTTTCAACTGGACATCGGCTTGCGACGACGCGTTCCGCCAGCTAAAATTTCTGCTAACATCAGGGCCCATATTGCGTCACTTCGATGCATCCGCACCTACGGAAGTGCACGCTGACGTCAGTGGCATCGGCATCGGTGCTGTACTAGTGCAACGTCATCAAGGAGCTGAACACGTTGTGGCTTACGCTAGTCGCTCTTTGACCAAGGCGGAACGCAATTACACTGTCACCGAGCAAGAATGCTTGGCAGCTGTTTTCGCTGTCCACAAATTTCGGCCTTATATCTACGGACGCCCGTTCACTACCGTTACTGACCACCACGCGTTATGCTGGTTGGTGAATCTCCGTGACCCGAGTGGTCGACTGGCACGTTGGGCTCTTCGACTGCAGGAGTACGACTTCGTTATTTCCTACAAGTCCGGGCGTCGCCACGCAGATGCGGACTGTCTCTCCCGCCTTCCTCTGACGACGACGGAATGTGACGAAGACAATTTTGATGACTGTTTTGCTCCCATTTCTTCTACATTCCCAGACTCGATGACTTTCAAAGCAGAGCAGGAATATGATATTAGTTTGGCACCTCTATTTGTAGCCGCATAGCGTCCTGGAGTCACTGGTCGATTTTGTGTCCGTGACGGCTTGCTTTACAAGACCAATTATTCGGCTACAGGCGCACGCTTCCTTCTGGTGGTGCCGCAGAGTCTGCGAACGGACATACTGAGAGCCATGCACGGCGATGTGACCTCTGGCCATTTAGGATTCATCAGAACATTGAACCGGACACAGGAGCGTTTTTACTGGCCTGAAGGCAAACGAAGGAGGAGGAGGAGGAGAAACATTTATTAAAAAGAAGAAAGGAAAAGCAGGTGTCTTTCTTCTTGTGCGGGAGGCGTCTTTAGTCCAGGGCTCCTGCGCCTGCGGCTCTTGCTTGTCTCCCGGGCCCGCCGCACCAGTTGCTGCTGGTTACGAGGGTCCGAACTAGTCAGCACGGCCTCGCACTGCTCGGGTGTGGGGTTGGGTATTTGCGGGGCCGCTTTCACGTTGGGCCACGCCCATGTGGTGTGATATAGGGAGGCGTAATCATTACAAAGGGGACATTTGTATGAATATAGTATAGGGTGTATTGCGTGTAGTCTGTTTAAAGGGGGGTATGTGTTGGTTTGTAGTTGTCGCCATGTTACGGCGTCTTCACGTGAGAGGGTCTTGTGTGGAGGCGGGTATTGTCGTCTGTTCAATCTGTGGTGTTGTAGTACGGCGTTGTATTGTAAAGGTACGGGCTCCATGGATGCAGGCGTATCCCTCTCTTGTGGCGCCCGGGAGGCATGAGCTCGGGCTACAGCGTGCGCACGCTGATTTCCACGGAGGGACTCGTGTCCTGGAGTCCAAACTATTTCAACGTCCGGGAATTGGGAGGCTTGTTTGAGGAGTCGGTGGGCGATTGAAGATATTCTGCCTCTCGCGTAGCTACGGCAAGCTGCCTGGGAGTCAGTAATAATTGTGACGTACTCGTTGGTCAGACTAGAGGTGATGGCCAAGGCGATGGCTGTCTCCTCCGCTACGAGGGCGCTGGCGGTGTGGACCGTCATCGAGACCACCTCTTGTAGGTTATAGTCGACAACGCTGGCCGTCATGGCTGCTTTTCGGGGGTACTGTGCGGCATCTGTGTATAGTGTGGTGGGGAGACTGCCCTATTTTGTCTGTAGAGTTTTTGCGCGAGCTTGGCGACGATCGGCATGATGTTCCGGGTGCATGCTTCTGGGGATAGGGTCTACATTGATGTGCTCCCGAAAGTTGGGGGCCAGATGTATTGCTTGTTCGTGGCCATTGCCGTGTCTGGGATAGCCTAGGCGCGCTAGGACTGTTCTTCCTGTTGGCGTGAGGGCTAGTCGTTCTCGTTGGCTTGTGAGTTGGGCGTCTATAATTTCTGTTATAGTATTATGGACTCCTAGGGCTTCAAGCTTGAGTGTCGCTGTTCCCGGTGGTAGGCCGAGCGCTTGCTTGTAGGCTTTCCGAAGAAGTACGTCTATTTGATCTATCTCCTTGGGAGTGAGGGGCAAGTACGGGGCAGCGTAGGCAATGCGGCTGATTATCAGGGCCTGGACGAGCTGTATTATGTCGTCTTCTTTCAGTCCGTATTGTTTGGTGGTGATACGGCTGATCATTCGCATGATTTAGAAGGTGCTCTGCTTGAGACGTTGGATGGTGTATGCGCCTCCGCCGTCCTGTTGTATGTGGAGTCCGAGAATGCGGACGCGGTTTACTGTGGGTATTTCTTTGTCGTCGAGGGTGAGTGTGATGTGGCGTAGTTCATTGAGTTTTCTTCATGACTTCTGTCGAACGACTAGTAGTTCTGAGTTCTCGGGGGAGCACCGGAGACCACTTGTTTTTGCATATTGCTGGACGACGTCGGTCGCTTGTTGAAGGGCGTCTTGCATCTCTCCTCCGGAACCAGTGGTGGCCCAGATAGTGAAGTCATCGGCGTATATTGCATGTCTGAATCCTGGTATTGCGTTGAGTTTGTCAGGTAATTCCATCATAGCAATATTGCAAAGGGTGGGTCATATAACAGCCCCTTGTGGCGTTCCTTTGTTGCGGGTAGGTAACGTCGGGGTTCTGAGTGAGCCAATGCCTATTGTGGCCGTGCGGTTGCTTAGAAAGGCGCGTATATAATTGTAAGTATTACGACCCCAGTTCGTGAGGCTTAGGTTTGTAAGGATGGTATGGTGAGCCACATTGTCAAAAGCGCCTTTCAGAGCGAGTGCTAAAATTGCTCCGGTGTTGTGCGATGAGATGTGTTCAAGGACTTGTTCCTTCAGCTGAAGAAGGATGTCGTGGGTAGAGAGGTGGGGCCGCAATCCGAACATTGTTTCGGGAAAGAGGTCGCTGAATTCTAGGTAAGGTTGAAGCCGGTTCAGAATGACATGTTCCAGAAGCTTGCCTAGGCATGAAGTCAGTGAGACTGGTCTGATATTTTCTAAGCTGGAGAGTTTGCCTGGCTTCGGAATGAGTATGATGTCCGCGTGCTTCCAGTCTGCTGGTAGCGTACCCGCTTCCCAGTGATTAAAGAGGTCAGTGAGAGATTGAATGGTGCCATCATCCAGATTGCGCAGGAGCTTATTTATTTTGTCCTTGCCTGGGCTGGTGTTTCGTGTGAGTGCATGGAGTACTTGTTGTACCTCAGTGATAGTGATCGGCTTGTCGAGGTCGTAATTGTCGCTCCCGCTGTAGGTTGGAGGTTGTCCTAGTGCGGGTTCGAAATCCCCTATGTGCCGCGCCCGCAACTTCTCCAGGATTTCGTCATCAGAACCCGCATGGCTGTGGAGGGTACGTTGAATTGTTTGCAGGCTAATTGCCTTGCTTTGTGTGGGATCAAGAAGATGGCGTAGCAGCGACCATGTTTTAGCCATGCCAAGATTACCCTGCAACTTGTTGCATAGTTGTCGCCAGTTGTGACGGGTGAGCTCCCCAGCATAAAATTCCGCGGTTGCCGTGAGTTTCGCTACACGTAGTTTCAATTTACAATTATGTTTTCGGCGCTTCCATCTCCTAACAAGGCCTCCACGTGCTTCCCAGGGGTGAAGAAGGCACGGGTCTACGGCCGGTATGTCTGTGGTGAGTGTGATCTGTTTTAAATATCTGGCTACGTCTTGTTGGAGCTGTCGTACCCACTGCTCGAGATCCGTAATACCCGTTGAGGAGTCATCCGCTCGCTCTTTGCGAAAAGCTGTCCAATCTGTGAGTGTTGTCTATCTTATCGGGTGGCGTGCATGCGTAACGTTCAATGTGGTGGCAAGTATGCAGTGGTCACTGCCCAGAGTTTCCTCCGTGTTGTGCCAGGCAGCTTGTTGGATCCCTTTAGTGAGGGTGAGGTCAGGGCATGTATCTCGGGAGACGCTGTTTCCTAGACGTGTGGGGTATGCGGGGTCTGTGAGGATGGTGAGACGGTGCTGCTGTATCGTGTACTGGAGTGCAGTGCCTTTTGATGTGGCTGTCGTGTAGCCCCATGCCTGGTGAGCCGCATTGAAGTCGCCTACAATCAGCATATTATTATTTTTGGCTATGCCAATCGCTTTAGTGATCAAGTAGTCGAACTTGGCCTGCTTCTGTTTGGGTGGGCTGTATATATTCAGTATGAAAAGGCTCTTTCGTCCTCATTGGAACGGCAGGATCTCAATTAGGTTATGATCGACGTCACTGCCATCTATTATGTGTTGTGTGCTTGTGAGTGTTTTAGCTGTAAGTGTGGCCACGCGGTTTTCAGGCGTGGTGGTATGTGTGTTGTAGCCAGTTTGAGTTGGGTGTGTGCCTGTTTCCTGTAGTGCGATTACGCTTGGTGTCGTTTTGGCGTTACTTATGTACTGTCTAAGTGATCCTTGCTTGCGTTGTAGCTGCGACAATTCCATTGCCAGATTATGAGTGGGTTTTCTTTCCTGTGGTTAGTTTTGCTATTCGTCCTGGCTGACGGGTGGATCGGCAGGGTGTCCCTGCTCTACTTCCTGTTGTACTAGTGTTCTAACTTTCTTGCGTCGTTGATCTTTTGCGAGCCGTGTTTCTTCAATAACACTTGCCAGTTGATGGATGCTTTGTTGCATTGCTAGAAGCTGCCGTTGCAGTACATCAACTTTCTCTTCGACTTGTGCGATTTCTGTCGGTTTTGCTGATTCCACGAGAATCATGGTTTCAGAACGTTCCGAAGATGATGGCATTGAGGGTGCGGTTATTGGTGTGGAATGCTGAGTGGCAGTGCGAGTGGCGTATACTTCTGCAATCTGCGTGCGGAGTTTGTTGTTTTCTTCATGAAGGCGTTTGTTTTCTTCTCTGATGGCCTTTAGTTCAGCTAGAATTTGCGGTTGAACATCAGCATTGTGCATGGTTGAAGAATTGTGTGGGGTGGGTGCTGTGTGTAGACGCGATGAGTGGGTGCTGTCTTGGTGGACTGTGTGAGAGGGGAAAAGCCGTGCTGACCAGCTCACCGCTTGTGATCCCGGTACAGCAGGTCCGGTGAGGTTCCGGGTCCCTCCTTGTTGGTTCCGCGAGCAGGAGTGAGATCTGGAGCGGGAACCCTTCCGTTGCTGGTCTGTACGTAACCGAGACTTCGACCGTGAGTAGTCCCTGCGGCTGGTCCTTTAGGATGCTGAAGATGCCTTCTTCAGTCGATCAGGACACTCCTTGGAAGCCGTAGGTTAAGGCCTCTGGCATAAGGCGCACCGGGGGTGACAGGGGTGGTCCTGAGAGGGGTTCCCTGTACCACACAGGGGGCATGCGTTTACTTCTGGAGTTGGGCATACATCGTTCCGGTGGGCGACTTCGTGGCAGATGCGGCAGAAATGAATGGTTGGTCGGTATGGTTTGCATCCTACTTCACCGCTTTAGTATCGCACGTAGAAGGGTACTACCTTGCCAGTGAATGTGATCACTGCCGCAGCGGTTTGTCCGAGCATACGGGCATGCAAGATTTCTCGGCCAGGTGCATAGAGCCCGTTAAGGAGGACTTCTGTGGGAGTTCCTGTGGGAATGCCGTGAATGACCCCTTTGACGGAGCTGTCGGGTGCCGCCACGTAGGCCGTGACTGCAAATTCTCGACCGCCCATGTGAATTGTAGTGATGCGACGGATGCTCATAGCTAGCTCTTCGTTTGGTGTGCTAGCAATAGCGATGTTTTTGTACAGGGTCAATTCTTACAGTAAGGGTCCGTACGTGCTCAGTACTGGGGTGCTGACATGCCAGCTTGATGCCTTCAGCAATCTGTGGCGTGGTCCAGGGGGCAAGGTTGAGTCCTTCTCGGGGGCGGATGATTACCTTGAGGTCACTTCGGGGCAGCGGTGGGAGTCGGGCTTGTCGGGGAACCGATGGGTGTCGGGGTTGGAGGGGTGGATTGGTGGGAGTCGATGTTTTCTTCCGACCGTACTTAACAGTGAGCCAGTCTCCGCCGGCAGGTTCATCAGGAAGTGGGGATTTGTGCGTGCTCAAGATTCATCTTGGTGCCATCATTGGTGGCCATTGGTGCGCCGAACTGGGTCAAGGTCTTCAGCTAGACCGCACCCGTCGTTAGGCTTAGCTGGGCGGGCGCCTCTTGCGAAGTTCAGAGTCCGGTAATTCGTGGAGAAAGCGACTCACAGTATAGCTTTGGGTGTCCACGTCTTCCGCTCGACGTAAGGAGTCGATTGAGGCTGGTTGTGGCGGCGCTGACATCAATTATCCAGGATTTAGCGATGTAAAGACGGAACCCATGTGCGATGAACCGTGCGCAGCCTCTTCTTCTTCCTGGAAAACGAAGGGCTGACCGCATAACAGAAATTATTGATGAGCTCTTGGATGATGGCAATTTGGAGTTTGCAGAACCTGTGTTAGAAGCACAAGGCAAGCAGTTGGATCAGGACGACTGTGTCGAAGAGCACAGTGACAGTAGGTTAGTATATTACATAGCTGGCTATGTTGTAAGAAAGTCCTTAAAAACATTTCCATGCCCAGAGTGTGCCTCTTGCCGTTGTATTTTGCCTCTACAAGCAAAACGTCATGAAAATTTCATTTTAACAAGATAGCTGTGATCGTGAAGGCTTGACCTAACCTTTCAAAGCTGTTGAAGAGCTTGTTTCTAATGTTGAGGACACATTTACTGTGTATTTCAGCAGGAATCAGCTTCATGTTGAGCGCATGGTTGGTGTGAGCGAAGCTTAATGAAGTGGGGTGCCGTGAGCATGGGCGGTGTTTGACAACAAATATAATTAAGTTCTATGCATTGATGAGGCTGCACGTCTTTGTGAAAGCAAAGAACATGGAACGGAACACACAAAGGGAAAAGCAGAAGCTCCTGAAAATGAGGCGATGCCAGTAGAACGACAGTCGCGAGAATGCTCCCTGCTTTTGCACATACATTCCTTCATGGTGCAATAAAAAAAAATTGTAAGATAGGCTTCGGAAGCGCTCATCAGTGTTTTTGTAGACCATAGTGTGCAAGACCATAGTGTTCAAAACTGTAATAAGCTATATGCACGAGACGAACAGAATGCATTCAATTTACTCTCTCCACACTTGTGGGCTGATTGGTGTCGCTTCTCTCGTCGGAAAAAAAAAGAGACTCCGTTTTATTAGAGCTGCTTGCGTAGCTTTCATCACTCTGGTTTAAATGACAGCGTAACAGAGACGAAGACGAGATACATAGAAACGCATGACAAGCGCACTTGTGTCTCTTCATATTTAAGTTGCGCTGCCGTTTGGTCCAGCTACGGGCAAACTCACCCAAAACAAAATTTTGTTTCATCGGTCATCGCGATAAGCCTGTTCGCTAATTTTGTAAGATTGACGGAACCTCAGAGATTATTGCATGCCTGCTTTCTGAACTTGCAAACAGTAGCGACCTGCGGAAAGCGCCGATCACTTGCGAGCGTCCGCTGAAAAGCGTGCCGGAGCCCGTAAGAGCACCCGCCAATGAGCGCCGGCGCCATCTGCCGGAGCACAGCAAAGTATTTCACGTTGTCTGGCGCCTTCACGACACCAGAAGAAACTTCTAGCCTCTATACAGTTACTCCACTTCTGAACTAGATTTGGCCACGCCACACAGAGCGCTAGTGTCGCACTGCACTTGCGGCACTTGCACTGACGACACCTGCACGACAGTTTTGTGAACTACGTGCAGAAAATGCAGCCAAATCGAGGAGACCTCATGTATTCTTCGAGCTGCGCTTCCCTGGGTATTTTGAAGTTGCCGAAGCGCTTCTTCCAGCCGTTCGTCACGCTGAATAAACCTCCAGGTACAAAGCATTTACCAGCGGTCTCCATGGCTAGCTGACGGTGTTCTCTCACACGCTGATTGTTTCCTCACGAGCTTCGCGTGCGGCGGCCGTCTCGGCGTGCCGCGGCGCCTACCAAATTGTTTCTCGTGGTCCCCGCACGATGGCGCCACAATGCATCGCAAAATAAAGCCCCTTAAACTTCTTAAAGTAGCGACACTTTCCTCCTCCGCCTTCACTCCTCGTTTCTCCTCTCTTTCACGCTCCCTCCTCAACCGTGGCGCAGCCTACGCTGCTCGAACGCAGCAGACCTTTCGCCAAGTGAATGCAAGCATAGCACGGCAGTGCGCTTTAGGCGTTCGCGTTGGCTTTCCAGCTCCGCGTAGCTTCGTATACAGCATAGAATTTCCATTCGGACGGTTATACAAATTCAGGGACGGCAGGTTTTGTCTCATATTTTAACAACTATTTCTTTAAAATATATCTGAAGAAGTGTTAACGCTGTGCGTCGACGACTGCGAATGTATCGCGTGCCCTACAATTAGGTACGCAACAATTCTCCAGCGCATGTCTCAAGATCTTGTTGCCAATGGTTGCAAACAACACGTTTACGATAGAACGCCAACATCTTGACTTCCAGCAAGCCCTCAGTAGCCTAAGGAATCCGCGCCGCCCTTACCATGTGAATTCGCGGCGCGTATCAGCTATGACGTACAAAGGCTGACGGAGATCGCTGCTCTGAAGGTTTAAAAGTGTATTACAAGCAACAGTGCCGCCAACGTGCGTGCTTGCCAATCTAAGCGCGCGCAAAGGCTCAGAGGTGGGCGCTCGTGCTATTATGTTTCTCGTGTCTCAACGTCAACAGAAATGCCACGGCCGATCACCGAGTCGGGACTCTGAGTACATAAGAAAATAAAATAAGTTTTTAGCATTCGCGCGCGAAGCGGCAGCGCGATAACGATGCTTAACTCAATCTCAAACAAGACCATAGTGGGCTTGAGTAATTTTTTTCAGGTTAGTGACTTATAACGAATAACACTTCATCGTGTGTTGGTTCGTCCGTTCACTAAGTGACGTACTGGTCGCGAACCAAGTTGCACTGAGGTGCATGCATTGAGGACGGTTGCGCTCCCTCTGAAGTAACATTTGCGAGACATGACTTTATATAGTGAAGTCATTATCGTGCAAAGAATCCCCCCGCCATGACGCGGCAGAAATTGCAGCAAGTGAAATGATGTTTTATATAGGTCAAAATGATATGAAACGGCATTCGAGTTGCAAGTTAACGGTTTATTTTCAGCATAGGAGCATTAAAGATTTGCCTTTGCAGTCACAAGTCCGTGTGCACCATTTATTGTCTTATTGCATAATTAAACGCACCAGCCTAAGATCCCTACAGCAAGCACGCCTCAATTAGAAATAGTGACTGCAGATACTAATAGTGGAATGAACGAGCAAGCGAACGACTAAACGAGCACGCGAACTAAACAAACGAGCAAACGACTAAACGACCGTGCGAACGAACGAGCAAACGACTAAGCACGTACGACGAGTAAACCAACCAGGGAACGGGCGGGCGATCGTACGTTTTCTTTGAGAGTGCTCCATCTTAAGCTTCGCACACTTTAAAGCTCACGCGAATCAGCACATACGTCTCAATTACCTATGATGCTGTCGCTCGGCGACGAACACACCGCCTAACAGGGTTTCGGGAGAGCACGCACGCTTTTCATCAGTGCCTCTGTACCACAAATCTACCGGGCGACTGCCAACGAGGGACACGAACAAATGGCGCAAGCAAAGATATTGTATCTAAAGAGCGCTAGTAAGTAACCACAAGAAGTACAGAGTTGCTCTCCTAAGAGGAGCTTTCATGATCGAGATTGAAATTTTGTCAACAGGACTGCGCCGAATCTTAAAAATTTCGTAATCATGTTATCGCACGCAGCCTCGCGTGCCCGCGAACTCAAGCCGGTCGGCGCACAAAACGATTAAGAGCACCAAATAAGACTAACGCGACCACGTAGTGCGTATATAAACAAAGAAGACGTCGCGTAAAAATCGTGTTAAAGCGTGCAGACAAATGACAACACACACAGGGAACTGTGCAATATCTACTACGTTATTCCCCGCAACAAAATATGCAAGCCTGGCACATACTATACTATGAGAGACTCACAACTTACCTCGCATATTCGCGTGGAGGATGTTGGTCGGAAGTTCTCCCTCCCGATTCGGTGAAGCCATGTCTTTCTTCTTAACCCGTCGCACCTACCGGACGGTATCGCGAATAGTTTCTTGCATTTGCTAAAACTATATTGGCATCCGAAGGTGCAGGAGGTCACGGTCACAGAAAATGACGCGACGCGACGTCGCACAAAGCCACAAAACTTCCTTCAAGGCGTTCACAAAATCAAAACAACACAGAATAGGAATGGAAGGAATGGTGAAGCCCCTTAAACTTTGTAATGTAGCGCCACGCTTTGAAGAATGCCGCCTCCTCTTCGCGAGCTCTCGCCGAGGCCAACGCCGCGTCGCTGTTGGCCTAATAGCATCACGTGAGACCTCGCGCCGTGCTTCAGCGCCATTTTCGCTCAAAAAGCGTCTACGGAGTGGCGAGGAGCGCATGGTGGCGCCGCTGCTACGCTCGAGCAGTGTAGGGGCGCCACGGTCGAGGAGGGAGCATGAAAGAGAGGAGAGACGAGAAGGAGTGAAGGCGGAGGAGGAGAGTGTCGCTACTTTACGACGTTTAAAGGGAAACTGAAGAGTGTCGAATTCAATAAGACGCTCATATACGCATGCGGGAAGCGTATAAACGATGCAAGTAAAATTTTGAGGTGGATTTTTCACTGAGGAGCGATGTAATCGTCGGTTAAAATTGTGCTCTGGCTCCGCCCCCCGTCGAGCACCGCGCGGTGCTGCTGACGCTGACGATGCGAGCGGAGACCGGAAACTGCGGCGTAGTGACGTCAGCACTGGTGTTCCGTTTCTTCGCAGTCTCCGCGGCCGTGCCTGACCATGCTTGTTTCTGCGTGCGTGCTGTAATAAGCTGCTTCGTTCGACCCTGCATTTCTTTGTGTCTATGTAGAGTGGTAGTTAACGTGCGCACCATCAATTGAAATGGTGGGCCGACAATGCCGGCGTTCTGTGCAGCCTTCGGTTGCATGAAAACCAGCGGCCGCGACGATGTTTTCCTTCATTACTTCCCGCAAGACAAGAAGCTTTCAGCTAAGTGGGAGGCTGCTGTAAAGCGAAAGAACTTTGAGCGCTCAAGAACAACACTGCTGTGCTCTAACCACTTCCGTGACGACGATTACTACCAGAGATTATCAATAATGCGTGCTTTGGGGTCTCCTTCGTGTTAGCACGCTGAACGGAAGGTGCATGTTTATCTCCCACCTTTGACGCAGGTTTCGTCGCCAAGCGCCGCAAATTTTCTATTCGCACTTGTCTTGTGAAATAGTCTGCATGCAGCAACCATAACGCAGTGCAAGTGTAAATTTTGCATGTGTTGGAAAGCCGGCTCACGCCAGCACGCTGCGCTCCCTCTTCTCTCGCGCACATAGAGAAACCGACCACCTCACGTAGCCGACGGAATTCGCCGGTTACGAGTAGCGTGCGGATGGCGCGCTGATGAAGGTTCTACACTACATGTGCTACAAGAGGCGGTAAACTTCTCCCGCATTTAAACCGTCTGTGTAGATTGCCGACAACTTTGGGGCAGGGCACAAATGCCGAAGATCGCATCACCGCTTACGTTCTACGAGGAGGCATGCAGGAACATAACACTACAGTTGTTTGCCCGGATAACGAACTCACTGGATTTCTGAGTGCAGCTTACCAAAAACATACTCACCAAAGAACATTTTCAACACGAAGAGATGCTAACACTTCGCCTTCGTTCGCGTCAAAAGCACTGCTTACACAAGCATTTTTTGCTTCCTGGAGAGGCTGGCTCTTCGCAATCGGCTCGTACATGTAGGCAGTAAAGTATAAACCCCATAAAGTATAAACCCCATGCAAGCGATCTTGCACGCGACAGCGACAAGCGACGCGATGGAGGTGGCTGTCGCGTTCGCTCGTCGCCCAGAAGTCAAGCTCCAAGCGAGCGACCGCTTCGCGCGACGGCTTTCCAGTGTTGCCGGTATTAGAGGATCGAGTTAGCGCCAAACTTGGTGTGGCACTTGCTACAATAACTTAAATTGATTTGTTTGGCTGTACAAAGCAACATAAAGTATTTCTGAAGGTCTTGCAGTAGGTTTTTTTTTTCGTTTACATATCAAAATTCGGTAGTTTGCTCGATCCGTCTGCGACGCGCGGCGCGGCCAACACTGTCCGCTTCCTCTTCCCGCCCGCGCTACCTGAACCGCCGGTGTCATTTTGCTGTTCGAGCCTGCGTGCATTTCTTTCTGTCCCCGCTGTAAAGTTTTCTGTGCGTGTGATGGAGCGGCGTAGAAAACTAGCTGCTTTACAGCTACTTTTGATAATGAAGAGGAAGCAGGCGCTGTCCCGCAAGCACTGGGTTCGACCGGTCTGGACCAAGCGAGCGGACGAAAGCGAGTTCTTCACAGCGGTAAGAGACAAAGGACTTAATGCGTCAACGCAGTACAACTTCATGCGCTTTCATTGCCTTTTTACAGATGAAGCTCATGAAGAACGGCGACGACTCGCTGTTCTTCAAGTTCTACAGGACGTCGCCGGAGACATTCGACGCGCTCCACGACATGGTGCGGGACCGGCTGACGAAGGAATGGGTCTGCCGGGAACCGATTTCATCTGGCGAGCGCCTCGCACTGACGCTGCGGTAGGACCATTTTGTCACTTCAGTACTTCTTAGATTCGGAAGAAATTCGCCGTTCACCAGCACAAAACTTTACTGCGTCGATCGTGCTATATGATCTTGTGTGCTTTCAGATACCTGTCGTCCGGTATGCTCGTGCGAGATGCAGCAATGGCCTTCAGAGTGGGGCTGGAGACTGCACGCAAGGCGATCCACCTGACGTGCAATGTGCTATGGGAGGTGCTGTCCCCTGTGTACATGAAGGTGCGCCTAAAATATTTTCATAACGTGGTACAAAGTGGAGTGCTACCAATAAGCATGGTCTTACGTTCACACTTACTGAACAATGGCTCAGTATTAGTTGCCTTTCTCAGTATTTTGAGTGGATTTCAATCAATGTTGTTTGTTCAGTATTATTTAGCATGAACGTCTGAGATGGTACAACACATACATGTCCTTAGAAAATGGATCATGGCTTAAAATACTACATGCATATAAGAAGCCAACAAACACTGACACTAAGGACAACATAGGGGAAATTACTTGTGTTTTAATAAACGAAATAAAGAAACCATAAATTAATGGAAATGAAAGTGGATGAAGAAACAGCTTGGCGCAGGTGGGGGACGATCCCACAACCTTCACATTTTGCATGCGATGCTCCACCAATTGAGCTACAGCGGCGCCATTTCCCCATACACTTTCTTGGGTATTTACTTTCTTAGTAGAACCTTGGGAGTGGTAGCAAGTGGCACCACTCACAAACCTTGGCGGTGGATGTGGAACATCCTTTGTGCCGCAGGCGTCACGAGAACGTGTTTTTTTTTGTGTGAATGCAATCGGTCAACATCACACCCTAAAAGATCACATTCTCGTGACGCCTGCGGCAGAAAAGATGTCCCACATCCGCCGGTGTCAGTGTTTGTTGGCTTCTTATGGTATGACTAATAAAAATCGGGCCCCTCAGTTAACCCCCTTTCTTCTCGTTTACATGCATATACAAAGACATCAGATTAAATTAAGTGAAACCAGCAGCAGTAAAGTGTACTGTGTGTGACAGTGAGATTTGCAGTAGCTGAAGTTGCGGCATAACTTAAATAACACATGCATATAGACAGAGCATGAGGGTACATAGGTGAATAATGCAGCAGTAAAGTCTGCCGGTGATTGGTGTGCATCAAAGTTCAAATCTGTGTTATGCAGCCTCCAACAGAGGGAGAATGGAGGGACATCGCCTCAGGATTTGGCAGTCGCTGGCAGTTCCCGAATTGCCTGGGTGCTGTGGACGGCAAGCACGTGAGGATTAGATGTCCAAGAAAGGCTGGGAGCCTGTACTTCAACTATAAGGTATGGAACAGAACATTGCAGTATTGCATGCAGAATATTTGCTGCTGAAGGGTCAGCTTTGCAAATGCAAACACTCCTAAATTTGACAGGAGTATTGTATGGGAATAACCTTGTGCATAAGACACAGCCTACTGCTTTTAAATGACTTTGAGAAGAGCCTGTTCGTACGCTTTGTTAAAAGGGGGAATACAATTCCATCCTTCTCTTTTTGCAACCTGCAAGCAGAGGACTGCAGCAAGTAATTTATCTGATATGAGAATGTAACATTTACAGCATTATTCGTTATTGTGGGGAAGTAAGGGAGAGTTTTTTTTTTTTTTTTCAGAAATGCAATGATGACAAAGGAGAGTGTCTTGTGGGTGCCGTTTGACTAGTTGTAGCATAGAGGGGATGGTATATGCGAGTAGCAGAGGAGGACGAGAAGATGGAAAAATCATGTAGATACTCTAGGGAAAGCTTGTAGTATAGTAATACGGTAACCATTTTTCATGTGTGCCTTGCAACACTGCAATGAAGCAAAGTGTAATGAAAGATTCCAATTACAAAAATTCTTTGTTATTCTTATTTCCAATGCTTCTAGGGCACCCACTCCATTGTCCTCATGGCTGTGGCAGACAGCCAGTACCTGTTTCGCCTTATTGATGTGGGCGCACCTGGGAGGTTTAGTGATGGTGGAATTTTCAAGGATTCCCCCATTGGCAAACGACTGCACGAGGGCAAGCTCAATCTGCCTCGGGCAGCTAAGCTACCAGGCTCTGAGAGAATTTGCCCTCATGTGTTTGTTGGCGATGAAGCCTTCCAGCTGCGCCCCGACTTCATGCGGCCACTACCAGGCACCCGGACTAAAGCTGAGGAGATCATCTTCAACTACCGCCTCAGTCGTGCCAGGTCTGTACCATATCAGGTTTAAAATCGTAATTGTTAAACTGTAATCGTTAAAAACCGTACTTAGAACTGAGGTGAAACAGCGCAAAAAAGACGAGGACACAAGGAAACAAATACCAGACAGCGCTTGTCTGTGCTATTTGTTTCCTTGTGTCCTCGTCTTTTTCGCGCTGTTTCACCTCAGTTCTAAGTATGAACCAACTAGCCCTCATCAAGATCTTACTAAAACCGTAATCCTGCAATAATACCTCTGTTTAACTACGTGAATGTTTTTTCACATTTATAAATTGTAACATTGCCTATACAATATTGGTGTTTGGTGTCTTTGTGCACCACAGTGCACAACATGTCATCGCCATTTAGTGCTCTATTTTTTTTAATTTGGTGCAGGCTTCTATTGCACATTTACAACCGTAATTTTTAAAGAATCACGTGCATTTTTAAGTCAGAATATGTTTGTCTTTTTCAGACGATGTATAGAGAACGCCTTCGGGATTCTCGTTTCCCGCTGGCGGATATACGAGAGGCAGATGAACCTGCAGCCGGAAAATGTGGAGAGTGTTGTGAAGGCAACCTGCGTACTTCACAACTTCTTATCTGTAACGTCTAGCGCTTCAGCGACCTACTGCCCACCTGGATATGGAGACTGCCAGGACATGTTCGGGTGTGTCCGTGACGGCACTTGGCGACAAGAGGCGGCAACTGCTGCTGTGTTCGGTTTGCAGGGAGCAAAGGCCCGCAACTGCACGAATGCTGCTAATTCGGTGCGCAAGCAGTTCATCGAGTACTTCAAGGATGAAGGGCAGGTGTCTTGGCAGTGGAACCTGCCAGGGGTGACAAGCTTGTAGGATGGTGTAGACCTGGCCGCCTCAAGGCCAAGAACACGTGCTGCTGGACTCCATGAAGAACCCAACAGCCCTCTTCAGGGCTACCTACTTAATGCTTTGGCAGCGAGCCGCTGGATTTACGATATTCTGTTCTGTGGCCCTTCTGTGTATTTCATTTCGTATTGCTTATTTCTGGAATGCAGTGATATCGGTTAGGTGAACGAGTGCAATTCAGTGTAGTTGTGTTAAAAGATCATTCAAGGAATACAGGCATTATGAAGGTGGAACTAAATTTTTACTTGCGTTATTTAGGTGTCTCGCATCATCGCAACAGTGACAAGTATCTGAAATTCGTTTATTGGCCCGAACGCATTACAAAACTTGCCTGAATTTGACATGGTAAACAGGAAGCACTATAGTCGTAAATGACAAAGACAATGGTGTTCACAAGGTCCTGTGCAAGGAAACAAAAGTAATCAATGCAGTGGTAACCTAAAAAGTAAGTGGGGTGGTCTGCTGGTCAAGTTGGTGCGTTGTGAAAGTGTGATGGTTCCAGTAACACAAAAAATATGGCAGCACAAGTACAAGGAACAAAGATTTAAATCAAACAATATGCCCCCAATACCTGCCACGCAGGTGGTCAACATGGTATCTTTAGTGCCTTGTTTAAACACACAATCCTTTATCGGTGAGTTGGACCAAAAACTAGTTACGAAGGGTAAACTAGAAATATTTTCCAAATACCACAGGAATGGCCTTAATATTGCACAACAGTGCATATATACAGCAAACCATTACGGTCTACTTAATAAGGCCTAGTTCACATTATCACAGCATTACCAAATTGGGAGATGCAGTTCACGTGTACGAAGAAACAGGCGAGGCAAGGAAACAACACAGTAATGGCCTTGCTATTGCACGAAAGTGTATATATAAAGCACACCATTACAGTGTACTTAATAAGCCCTAGTTCACATTATCACAGCATTGCCAAAGTGAGAGATCCAATGACCGTAATACTGCACAACAGTGCATATATACAGCAAACCATTACGGTCTACTTAATAAGGCCTAGTTCACATTATCACAGCATTACCAAATTGGGAGATGCAGTTCACGTGTACGAAGAAACAGGCGAGGCAAGGAAACAACACAGTAATGGCCTTGCTATTGCACGAAAGTGTATATATAAAGCACACCATTACAGTGTACTTAATAAGCCCTAGTTCACATTATCACAGCATTGCCAAAGTGAGAGATCCAATGACCGTAATACTGCACAACAGTGCATATATACAGCAAACCATTACGGTCTACTTAATAAGGCCTAGTTCACATTATCACAGCATTACCAAATTGGGAGATGCAGTTCACGTGTACGAAGAAACAGGCGAGGCAAGGAAACAACACAGTAATGGCCTTGCTATTGCACGAAAGTGTATATATAAAGCACACCATTACAGTGTACTTAATAAGCCCTAGTTCACATTATCACAGCATTGCCAAAGTGAGAGATCCAATGACCGTAATACTGCACAACAGTGCATATATACAGCAAACCATTACGGTCTACTTAATAAGGCCTTGTTCACATTATCACAGCATTACCAAATTGACAGATGCAGTTTGCCTGCATGAAAATACAGGGAAGGCACGCAAACATACAAAATTTGAATGACAGGTAATTCCACAACATTGCATACCACCAGAAGAATCCAGCGTTATGAAACAAGTTTGGTCACAGCAGTAAAACATGACAACAAACCTTTTCAGTATAGATTTTCTCCACTGATTGGGTGACTAGTTCAATAAATAGTAACGCTTGAAAATAATTTATCAACTCTTCCCAGGTAACAACAGTTGAATGAAAAATATATAGATATATATATCGCAACTTGCTGTAGTGACTTAGTGGTCGTGGAGTTGTGTTGCTAAGCATGCTGTTGCGGTTTCGATTACCGTTTGCACTGGCCGCATGTTATAAGGGGGGTGGAACGCAAAAACTTTGTGCACTTGGATTTAGGTACATGTTAAAGAACCCGAGGCTGAGAAAACTGAAAAAAACTGAAAATTGTGTACTAAAAAGGATACTTTCCTTGCCTAAACACTGAAGTATGCAATGAAAAAGAAAACATTAAATTAAATTTCAAGCGCTATTAGTGTACTTATTAACATCTCGCAGCATCTCCACCTGCATTTCGTCACGCAGCCTCAGAGGTACACGCTTCATTTTTTCTCCCAGAAATGCGGCAAAGTGATCAATTTCATCATACTCCTTCTCCAGAATTTTGGTGATGTTGTCAATTTGCTCATCGTATTTATCTTTCTTCCTTTTCTTTTTTGGTGGCTGTGGCTCCGGCACTTCGACACACACGTCAACAAGGCTCGCTGCCTCTGTTCGGTCACATGCACTGGCCTCGTCATTACCCTCGTCCTGGTACATCGCCGTAAAAATTTCTTGAGCTGACTCGACGTGGCCATTTGCACTGGCACTTTGCCATTCATCTGCTGGTGGAGCCGTGAGGTTTCCCGATGTCCTGGAGAAAACAATGTTGCATGTTTTAAGTTAGGTCTACTAAGCACTGCTTTCATCAGAAAAAGCTCAATTGTCATGTGTCACTTATTAAACATTCCACACATAAGGTCACTGTAAATATGCTTGTCTGTGCATTTCTTTTATTTCTATGAACCTTTTTGTTCATAATTAGCTCGTTTATACATGCACGTATATTTGCTGTCAGGCACAACATTCGTTGTAATGCTGGCATGAGGCCACAGAAAAAATACCACTAAATGTACTACAACTTTCTATTATGAACTTACGGTCTTCCTATCATGCCGTCTTTCAGAAAAAGAAGCCGGACGAAAAACATCCACTGCTTGTCCTCGTCGAGGCTGTCGTCTGCGGCCGCGCCGCTCTTTGCCTCGTTGCGCCCTTTCAACACACGGCGGAAAGTGTCCCGCAAGTTTTTCCACCGGGCTTTCACGTCGGGAACTGCGTATAAAAAGAATGAGTACATAGCACCCATTGTAGTACGCGCACATGCCATGATGAATGCAACATTCGCTCTATACATGCATGCCTGCGGTTGTCACATGTAATTTCAATGCGAGATAGATCGCACTGCTTTTTAGCAATTACAGGGCCGCAATTTTGCAGTGGTGCCTTTTCCCGCGCTATTATTTTTCGCGCTTGGTTAAAAGTGGTGATCAAGCAGCGCTTCGCCCCGCGTTTTATGAAAGGGCTGGATCAGCAGCATAGAATGCAGCAGAAGTAAGTCAAATTTGAAACCAAGCACACAACGTAAATAGCGACAAAGCACAACTCACCGGTCGCTCCGAGTTCCGCTGCTACACGCCGCCACGCTGCCTCGCATACGCCACGGGACTTGTAGTCTTTCTGCTGCAGGTCCCACAGGCAGCGCTCTCGCTCAACAGCGTCTATCAGACGCTCACTGAATTCGTTCTTGTTGTCCGCATTCGCCATACTCAACGTAGATGCGGCAGTACGCTCGACTCAGGAAGGCCGTCTGCTCAGCTCGTCCGAAAAGCGCGCGAAAGCAAACCGGTAGTACGTCACTAATGTACATCCTGTTCCGGCTGCCTACTATTGGCTAGTCGCTCATAGCACTTCCGGGCGACGAGCGACGGATTCTAGATTTGCAAAACCGAGCGATCGCGCGACAAGACCGAGCGATCTGTTCAAGCGACGGCCCGATCCGTCGCGCGAAGCCGTCGCTCGTCGCTGTCGCGCACAAAATCGCGCCAATGGGGTTTAGCCTTAAAAGTGATCTTGCACGCGACAGCGACAAGCGAGGCGATTGAGATGACTTTCGGTTTCACTGGTCGCCTACAAGCCAAACTCCATGCGAGCGACGGCTTTGAGCGACGATTTCCTCGTATGAAGGCAGCAATATACGCGCCGAAACTAGCGTGACGCGTGCTTTATTAATTTAAGTTGATATATTTTACTGTAAAAAGGAGCACAAGATATTTCTGAAGGTCTTGCACTAGGTTCTTATTCTTGCACGTATAAAATTCAATAGTTTGCTCGTGCCGTGAGACAATCAGTAGTATTTGAGTTGTGTACATCCAGTTCCGGCTTCGCGCTATTGGCTAGTCGCTCATAGCACTTCCGAGCGACGAGTTCTAGATATCTAGAAACGAGCGATCGAGCGACAACACCGAGCGATCTGTGCAAGCGACGGCCCGTTTTGTCGCTCGAAGCCGTCGCCGTCGCGCGCAAAATGGCTCTCATGGGGTTTGGACTTAACGCCGAACTCCTAAGGGAAACGCAAGCTCTGCAAATTTTCCATTACCGTCTCGGCAAAGCAGCACCAAACTACCTTGCAGCACCAAACTACCTTGTTTTGTCGCTCGAAGCCGTCGCCGTCGCGCCCAAAATGGCTCTCGTGGGGTTTGTACTTAACGCCGAACTCCTAAGGGAAACGCAAGCTCTGCAAATTTTCCATTACCGTCTCGGCAAAGCAGCACCAAACTACCTTGCACCGTGCTTCACGTGTAGCGGCAGCGGTCGGTCCGGACGAACACCATTGTTGACGTCACGAGGCGCCCTACCAATCACAGGCGGAAACGAGGCGCGCGAGCTGCCCCGAGTCTGCTGCTGCACTTTTCGTCGAAATAAAATCTGTTTGCGCTTCTTTCGCTCAATTTAGATGCGATATTCGAATTCGGAGGGTTTGAAACCATGACGTACAGCTCTTAGCTCATTTTTTCTGGAAAACCTTTCAGCTTCCCTTTAAGGCGCTTTAAGGAATGGCGCCAACAAGCGCCGCTTCTCGAGCAAAAATGGCACTGAAGCGCGGCTGTAAACAAACGAAGCCAGCACAAGGGGCCAAGTGATGCCATTAAGCCAATAGCGATGCGGCGTCGGCTTCGGCCAGAGCGCTCGAGGAGGAGGCGGCATTCTTCATAGCGTGGCGCTACTTTACGAAGTTTAAGGGGCTTTATCGCAAAAGGTGTATTCCTTCCATGCGTTCTCTTATTGGGGGCGAGGAGTTACGGAGCCGCCATCTGCCGGAAGCGCCTCCCTTATGTAGTATGAGGGATCACGCGGCGCGCTCCTCATAGGTTTCGCTTACGGCGCTCAATAAAAACACCACGTGGCAGCCCTCTTGGACATTTATGTAGGTACTCTCAAAACGAGGAATCTTTTTGACTGTCGATGTAATAATCTTGGGCAAACTTAAAGCACAGAATCGTTTACAGACCCTATCTCTTTACCGAATACGTACAGCGAACGCCATTACGCGCGGTCGCCGCGATGGAGTCTCCCGAACCGGCTTCTTGTGTGAAAGGTAGGCAAACGCTGAAAGTAAACTATGTGAAATATGTTCTTATAGTAGGATGTCTGTAAAACCAAATGGGGCATAACAGAATGAAGCCTCAGTGCAGCGATCGCACGAGTTCGCAGCGACCGACTGCGCGTCTGCATGCTTGTCCGCGCAGAATGTTTTGCTTTCGCTGTGAGCGCGTTTTCGCACCGTGCCGTGAGCTTTAGGCCGTAGCATATGAGCATTTGACAGTACATTTGCAACTATTGTTGCGTGGACGCTATCGAAACTGTTCAAAAATAATTTTGTTATAGAGACTGCGACGCCTACGGCGACTGTGATGTGCAATCGCGATGATTCATTCCTTTTTGTCTTGTAAATTCTTGGACGTTTATATTATTTCTCAAGTTGCATCGCGCAGTATGTTTATCGGTCTTCTCAGCGTGCGATTTCCCTCTGCTTCTTTTTTGTAATCCGGTGCATTAATTCTTAACGCAAACATGACCATATGCCATATCTTTCTTTAATGTGCGTCTGACCATTCCCTTTCCGTTCCAGTGAACTTGCCAGTATCTAGCATCAACAAGTTCATAGACCAAACCGTCCTGACATTAGCCGGGCAGCAGGCGAGCGTCTCAGTGCGCGTTTCCTGCTACTCACCGAACATCGCGCAGTCCCAGCGCTGTAGCAGAAATCTTCCTTGTGTCTTTGCTTGCTGCATACCCGAGTTGTAGCCGATGGCTGTCTGCTGGTTCTAAGTTTCGCTCACCAAGCTTCACGCAGCTCTTTGCCCTGCGGCTACGTGTGAATGAAGCTGACACCGCGCTCCCTTGCGTACGTCCGGCACTGCAGCACCGAGCAGTAGCCTACCATGCTGCACGCCTCCAAAGGCAGCCACTACCTATTATAGTAGTTTCAGGTGTTGTCAAGTTGGCACCCAAGGCGGTGAAGCCTCACCACTTAATGAGATACTTGGCGCAAGTGGAATTTTCGTTTTCAGCTCGCTTCGGCGCTTCCGAAGCAACCGACGCGACCGCTGTGTCCACGTAATCCCTCATGCCACGTCACGCCGACGGTGGCGCCAGCTTTTCTAGTGGTGGAGCTCGCCGCCAATACTGGACCTCGAGGATCGCGTGATGCATACGTCACGGGATCTGCCTTCACTTATGACTTTTTTCCCCTCGACTTTTCTTGGGCGCGTCGCACATTTGCTGACGGCGTCGCGCGCGAGCTGTTGGGGTTGTCTTGTTTCGCGCAGCGCACGATTTTGCGCGCTGTGCACTAGACCACATGACTAGCGGTATAAGTTAGTGCTACATGAATACTGACGCAGACACAGGCGGATCAGAGAGCATGATCCGGCGCTGGAACGCGGTAGAAAATGACATAGTTCCAGTGTCTGCGCGCGCGACTGCACGACGTGGGAACAAGCAGACTAAACGGAAGTACATCTGTCTTGCTGGTATGCGAAGTGAAACAGAAACACGCAGACACTCCGTTTGTGTGCTATATTATTTCTTTAAGCTTGAATTCGTCTCTTCAAACAACATATTACTCAAATAACAGAGGCTGTCTGGAATAATTCTGAGAGTCACGTGTAACCACGAGTGAAGTCATAGTGCAAACACGTCTACGTAGGCGCACTAGCGCGTGTATGTCATCCTCCAGCTCGAAGCTTGGCGGCCGCGAGGAGAAGGAAAAACAGCGTTAGGTTTAAAATTTCAGGTCCTTCTGTGGCGCACAACAATTTAATACTTTGCAGACATGATCTATACCGCGCAATGTGTCGTCTGCGCTTGTCAGCTCAACATGGCCAGACCTGGTGAGGGACCCAATAAATATGAAATGTATATGTCATTCGCGGTCGTCTTAACGAGCGAAAAACGAGAGTTTAGCAATGTTCATGTTACTTCTGGTTAAGGCTCACACACTTGGAAATTCGCTCTAACGTTTCCCATATTTTCTACAAAATGTAAAATTGGTGAGTGGTCCAGACTTGTTTTCAAAAGCCTAGAAAAGAGCCTGATGATGTTTTTGAACGCTAGCTTCTAGTCACATGACCAGCTTCGCTGTAAATTTGATAACGGCACAATCACCCTGGAGGACAGCAGGCGTTACAATAGCATGTATGGTATGCAACCAGTGAAATCAAAAAAGAGGATTCTGTTAGGGTGATATGATTAAATTGACTGACAATACTGTGATCCAGAACCTTTCCTGTTAGCTCTGAGCAATAAACTTGGTCCCACGCTTAAGACATACAAAACAAATCCATAAATCTGGTGCTTTTCTTTCAACACTTCAGAAAAATCGCGCGCTACCTCCAATAGTTCAGTAACTTTTGACAGTTTCCGTCTAAAGCCATCTTGGTAATGAGTCAACATATTAGTCAATTTAAGGTAGTTAGAAAAAAACTTTTCGATAGAGTGTTCTAGTAACACAAATTATGTGCGTGTGATTGAAGGAGCTCGGTAGCTCTCTGTAGAGCCAAAAACCAGCCTTTAGGCAAAATACGAAGTTCTTTTTCTATTTTAAGAAATGGCGCTTGGCAGTATCTGTAGGATGCATAACAAGGAATCGACTGAAAATTTAACTTATATAGAACTGCCCATCGTGCGTGTTCACGTGGATATATTTTCGAATAATTTTAGAAATATCTATACTTTCTAAGCCTGTAGGTCACAACAAGATTAGAAATGGAGAAGCACCACCTTGCTGAAAAATGGAAAAACGCCTTGCGTGAGCGTGCAAGTTTACCTGCAAGCAAGTTACTTGCAAGCCTAACATATCAGAGTTCAGCAATATTGGTTCCCCGTGTTTCATGATTGTATACGGCAGGAATTGTTGGTGTCATTATTAAGGAAAAACTAAATCTGTGCAGTACCACGACCCAAAAATTGCGCTTTCATTCCTGCACTTACCGGAAATTAGTCGACGTCACCCCATTATGTTCTGACACTAAGAGGGATAGTTACACTGTAGTAGCACTTACTGGTGGATAGCTAAATCCTCCTCTATACTACTCTAGTACCTGCGGAAAGGCAGATTTCCGGAGACCAAAGTCACCAGAAGGCTGTGTGGCAACTCAAACATACGCGCAAGGCTCGGGAAGATACAAGAAAGAACGTCCTTTTAGAGAACATGTTGTACGCCGTGACGTGGACAAAGTCCGTCGTGGTAGCGCGAGACACACGGCGCAGCGCGTCGACAACTCAGCTCATCCAGGCTGATCCGCCGCTCTCACGTGCTTCCACTTTCTGAATGAGGAGGGCAAGGAACGTCGTCGTGCCGGCTCCATTTGACCGACTCGTTGCATTGAAGATCGCACCAGCGCCGATGCAACCTGGGAGGTTGTGGACGCACTCGTCTTTCGCACTGTGGACGCGCATCACCATGGCCCTCGCAATTCTCAATGTGGTGCGTTGCGCAGGCTATCGCAGGTTTAGCGCCCCTAGGCGAGACAACAGAGATTGCACTGGGCGCAATCTCTATGGCCACGACTAGCTGCACCAGCCTGCACATCGCCGCAGTGAAAGAGAGGAGTGCGATGGCCAAAGTGAGCGACTGCTTACGAGCAGCTAGGCGCAGTGTTGATAAAGACCAGGGGCGGAATTCACTAAGCGAACTTACGAACAATTTTTTTGTAAGAAAGAAAATATTACAAAAGAAAGCGTATTCGCAAAGCCGAACCCATTAATTCGTAAGATCTGCAAAAATTTCGATGCCCGCCGTCGCAATGATGAACGTTGTAGTCGAAAAAAAAAATGTGTATATGTAAGAGTAGCACAAGTGCGAGCTTCAGTACTGCACCCAATAGTAAGCGTAAGTTCATTCAGAAAACCTAAACAGCTGTCGCAGATGATGACTTCAGAACAAATTTCTACGATGGGGTTGTAGCAGTTTTACGAACACAATTATCTCTATCTACGCCGCTCGAGCTGACGCGGGTTAGCTTTGGAACGCGCTGTTGCGGCTGATTGGTCAAAGGCCACAACTGATGGCCGAGGATGGCGCGTGCTTATATAAACATAAAAGAACGCTGATGACGTTTTATAATGTGCAAAATTTGTAGGTAATTTTTACGGAGTGTTGCTCTTGAGCCGCAATTCACTTTGTGCGGCGAGCTCGCATTCGCATGTTTACAGAACTCTCTCGGGCGCCACTTGCCCCTCTCCCCCTCGGAATCGTACTATATGTGCTGTGACTACTGTGAACAAAGTCCGTCAGCGTGGCAACATCGACGCCTTGATCCAAGTAGATACGGAACCAAGCTAGAGTGTTGAACCGCTAGGTGCTTCGTGTACGCTGCTGTGCAGTATTAGAGAGCTTTAGCAGAGCGTTTACGGTGCGCTCCGCTCAGACCGGCCTATCACAACAATTGGCACGCAGCCGCTCAGCAAAACGCTACTGGGAACACTGACGCGCGTGCGCACACCACACATAGCGGCAGCGGAACGTGGGACGCTGACTACGTTCCGCGAACCTGATTTAGCGGTGCGTCAGGGAGCGTGTAGTTGCTTTCGTAATCGTTTTACCGCCAAGCTGAGAGCACGTCAGTGGCATCTCTGGAAGACGCTCTTGTTAGATAAGCGAAATCAATGCATTCTGTGCAGCCACCGGTGCGCGTGAAATGTGTGCGGAGCGGAGCGCAAGCAAACGCTCTGTTAAAACTGTCTAGTTTTAGCAGAGCGTTTCTGTATAAAGCCTATTAGAATTTCAAGGGGAACTTCAAATAAATGATTACAACATCGCTTCTTTATTTTGCTGAACTATACGAAAGCTTTAAGAACGAGTTGTGCGAGAAGCTGTAGATATTGCTCGCACTGTAAATTGAAATGCGTTTGAAAACTCAGAGAATTCTCTCTGATCTCTTGAGTTATCCACTTTCATGTTTTGTCGTTTCTTTATTAGGTCATTCGTTAGTTGGCAGAGCTTACCTGCTAGTGGCCTGGGTGCCTTACCTCTTCTTTCCATTGCTACTACTGATACCAGCCTAGTTAGTGCTTCAGTCATTTCCTCTATGTTATCTTCATATGCCTGTTCTAAGGCTGCATATGTCATTGTGAGCTCCAGCCTGGATTCACGAATGAAGCGAAGAATTTTCGTATTAGTCCACAAACGCACACACACACACACACACGCACGCACGCACGCACGCACGCACGCACGCACGCACACACACACACACACACACACACACACACACACACACACACACACACACACGCGCGCGCGCGCGCGCGCACGCACGCACGCACGCACGCACGCACGCACGCACACACACGCTCTACTGATAAGAGCATCGCATGCGTAATGCGGAGACGTGTGTTCATGTCGCACCAGCGCCCAGTTATTTTTCATCCACTTTCCTTTCCAATACATCGTCATTTCTTTAATTAAGTTAATAAGTACAAGTAATTCCTCCAATGTTGTCCTTGCGCTCTTTGTTTGCTGGCTTCATATGATATGATTAATAAAAATCGTGCTCCTCATTTCCCTTTCTTCTCGTTCATATACATGTAGCGCAGGAGACATTGCGGTCGAGTGAAGCCCTGTTTATTCCAAACCTCTTCTTGCTCCTTCACCACTATTGCGGCGCACCGTGCTGGTGCGGTTCGTCACGCGCTCATTCTGCCCCCAAGAGAGTCGTAGGTGTAAGGGCGGATGATATCGTCTTGTACTACCCACATGAATGATTTCAATCTCGCGACCGAGGGGGGTCACGCTGCGGTCGATCTCGTAGTTTACAGCAGATATTTTGCGTATGATCGTAATAGGTCCTTCCATTATCGCACTGAGTTTACCGCGGTTGGGGTGCCAGGGTGTCTCGTATGGAACACAGTCCCCGACTTGAAGCTCTAAGGGAAGAAATTTATTCTCATATATGAGTTTGTTTTTCTCGTGATATGCTATGGAATTGTGGACCGCGTTTGCGCGAGGTTCCTGCCGCCTCTCAGTAACGTTGTAGAGGAACTAGAGGTAAGATGGCGTGCGATACATAAGGAAGCAGGGTGGGCAGCCCGTGACCTCGTGGGGTGTTTGTTGTACTCGTCGACAACGTCAGAGAGGGCACGCGCACATGGTTTTCGGGGTTCCTCGCTGATCTTGCAGTGGAGACGAGTGACTATTGACTGATTAGTGCACTCATTTAAGCCATTACACTGTGGCCATGTGAGCTTGTATAAAACTGATGAATGTTGTTGTGTTTCAGGAACTACTAGAATTTGCCAGCGGTGAGTCTTGTGCCGCGGTTGGAAAAGAACTTCCGAGGCCATCCAGCAATGAAAAAACTCTTCAGGCAGGAAATGTAGGCATCGCAGGTCTCATTTCTATGGGCAAATCCTACACATAACGGGTGGCATGGTTAACGGCTAAGTGAATGAATCTTTTGGGGAAACCGTAGTTGGCAAAACCTCCGATAGTATCCAGGGCCAGAAGATCAAATGGTTGCTCTGCGGGTGGTAACGATTCCAAGGAACCAAAACGTTTAGTTTTCTTCCTCTTGCAGCGCTGGCAAATATTGTGGTGTCGAATGTATGCGGTAACGTCGGTGACAATGTCAGGTCAATAATATCGTGGAGAGAGAAGTCGCAATCTCTTCTTTACTCCTACATGACCGAAACGCCATGAGCCTTCTTAAGAAGAGAAGATTGTAGAGCAAAAGGAAAGCAGACTTTTCGTATTCCTCTGGGCATCACTATGGTCACTCCATTCTCAATAGTATGTTTGCAAGGTGGTTTGTCGGAGAAGTGCTCTCGCAGTTGTTCAGCAGATAGGAGCTGAATAATAGGGTTTCTAGTGAGTGCATCGGCTTCGGTGTTGTTAAGGCCCTTTTGGTGCTGGATGTTTACAGCTTCAAGTACCATCGGAACAGACGGCCTCGAGGATTTTTGATGTTTTTAAGCCACTGCAATGCCGCGTGATCGGTGATCACAGTGAAAGGTTTTCTATGTAACTAACAATGCCATTTATCGATGGCATCAATAATTGCTAAACGTTCAAGTTCTGCGATGGCGTAATCGATTTCCGATTTCCTGTTTCCGCAGCTTGCGTGAATGACATGCAACTGGATGCTCTCGAACGTCATCATCAGCTTTGCTTTAAGACGGCGCCGATACCTTTCTTGGACGCATCGCAGTACACAAGGTTTTGTGGTATCGTAGATGGCAAGGATGGGTTCTTCTGTTACACATTTCTTAAGCAGAGTGAAAGCCATTTTACGGTGAGGGTCCCAGTTGAGGTGGTGTCTTTGCTGAGTAGGCGTGTTAGGGGATGAACAATTTCACTGAAGCGGGCGAGGTATGGACGGTAAACATTTACGGTACCAAGGAAGGACTGTAACTCTTTAGGGCGTGATGGCGTGGGAAACCGCAGGATTGCCTCCACGTTGCTTTGTTTCGGAGTGACTGTGCTGTTTGAAACCCTGTGTCCCAGGTGCTCAATGGAAGTCTTTGCGAACTGACATTTTTTCAATTTCAGTTTAACGCATTCGCTTGTAAAAGCGTTTAGAAGGGCATCTAGATGCTTCAAATTGTCTGGGAAAGTGTCAGAATAGACGACAATGTCATCAAAGTAGTTCGTGACGTGCGTCAAGTGGTGTTTGGTCAAGATTGACTTGGCAGCCCGTTAGAAATTGGCTGGAGCTTTCCGGAGACCAAAATGCATGACAAGCTACTCGTAGTGACCGGTACTTGTGACAAAGTGCGTTTTCGGTATGTCTTCCGGATGCATCCTCACGCGCCAGTAACTTGACGGTATGTCTAACGTCGAGCCATACGTCGATTTCCCGCGAGAGACGAAGCCGTCTTCGATGCGAGGGATGGATTGATAGTTGGGCACCATCACTGCTTTTAGTTTGCGGTAATCTGCGCAGAAACGCGTGCGTCCTTCTTTTTTCTCTGCCAGAAGCACCGGCGCAGACGTGAGACACTCATGTCACTCCTTGTGTGAGAAGGTCGTTTATTTGTCTGTCCATTTCAATGCTATCGGCTTCTGAGCATCGATAGGGAACATTGTTGATGAGAGGAATGTGATGCCTTTCGCTAGTGATGCACACAATGTCAGTCTGTGATTTGTAAAAAAAAAACGTACTCGTACTTATCAACAAGCTGCTTCACTGCCATACTCTGAGATTTATTTAGATGCACGAATTCACAAACTTCAATTTCCTGCAAACAATCGTTCATGTTAGACGTGGAATGGTTTTGTGGACGAGGGTGGACGATGTCATTCGCTTGGCGTAGAGTCAGGGTATCAAGATCTAGCCACGAAGTAGATTGCTCTACATGCGTTTTAGAACATGCGTCTAAATTTCCTTTGTGATTTTTCGATCTGTATCTTTAGATTGACGCGACCCAATGTTTTGAAAGATGAAATAACTTGTTGAACATTGATGCATGAATCTCACATTATTTGTAGGTGAAGAGCCGCCAGCACTGCTTCGCTGATACAGGTAATCGTGGCTCCTGTATCAAGCGTCGCGCTGACACGGTACCCGTTAGTGAGAGCATAAATTGAATTAACAGTGCTTTGGGTCGCCGTCCTCGTATCCCTGGTTGGTAACGAAGACGGAAATTCTTGTGCGTCGTGGACATTCATTGTGCCAGTGCATCTGTCTGGGCAAGCCATTAATTGCGCAGTGTCTGCATTCGAACGCAGGTGCTCATATCGGCGTATTTGGTGGACGCTGATGGGCGCTGCTGCTTGCTGCGTCGATCTGCGTATTTCCGCATGGTAGAACGCGCTGTGATTTAACTCGCTGCATAGTTGACTCTACTCGCAGCACAGCTGAAAACCACGTCTCTGGTGTAGACGGGTCAAGCCCAGAAATAGCCATCTCCATATCGGCGGAAAGGCGTCGATGAGCCCTGATATAAGGGGCGCGTCCTTTAAGTCGGCAAGGCGCCCCAGACACATATTTCATCGCAGTAGTCCTTCAGGCTCTGGCCCGGTTTTAGCCGACAATGAGTGAACTGACGGAAAGGATCCGCGATGATGCTTCAAAAGCGTTCTCTCATGCCTTAAGTGATGGTCTCCCAAGATGTGTCAGTGTCAAGCACCTCGGTAAAGTACCATCGGAAGGCCTCACCTTCAAAGTAATCGGAGAAATGGCATAGCTTGTCTCGCTCCGTCCATGCAGCGGCCGCAACCTTCGCCTCGAAGAGTCGGAGCCCCTTGACAAAGGGAACGTCCTCGGGTACTCCCGAGTACTTCGGGATGTTGATGGTTTTCTTGGATGCTTTCATGATGTAGGGCACGGTCGATCCTTTCCACTAGTGTAACGCAGCAGACATGGCGGTGGTGCGAAGCCCTGTTTATTCCAAACCTCTTCTTCCTCCTTCACCACTATTGCACCGCACATTCCTGGTGCGTTTCGTGCATCCCTGGTTCATGTGAATTGACTGACGCAATCCGGCTTGGCTTCCTGGAAGGGTTGTTTAGCAGCCATCCACGTACGGCGCTTGATGTAGATGAAATTGTAATAATCCTGAAGCGAACTGCAAAGCATGTGACTAGAATGTAATTTGGTTCAAATGAGACAATCGACATAATCATTTGGCCTACGGGCAATACGTACTCGCAGTCTGTCCCTGTGACACTGGCGGTGTGAAACCATTACAGGTGTGGACATTCTACTGCGATGCCCCTCGCTATTCCCACTGAGTAGCACTGTTAGTGTGCAGTATCACAATGCTTGTGTTGTAGCGTACTTAAGAACAGGCAAGTAGTTCGTTGCAGCCGCTAACTTGAACATGCTAGTAGGTATATCGTTATGGGGCTGTGACGCTTTTAAGTTGACCACTTTGGTAGCAGCCAAATTTTTCTGCAGTTTGCTGGAGAAAAACAGCAAACTTGTGTAGAGTTGCAGCGACAGGATTGCGTAATTCCTAAACGTTGATGCGAACTGCTGATAACTTGCAAGATTTTTTTTTTTTGTAATTTACTCTACAAAGGCTATCTCGGCCATGGCGGCCACATTCCGATGGAGACGAAATGCGAGAACACCCGTGTACTTAGATTTAGGTGCCCGTTAATGAACCCCTGGTGGTCCAAATTATTCCATAGTGCGCAATACGGCGTGCGCCTCATAACGAAGTCTGGGTTTTGACACGTAAAACCCCAAAGTTTAATTTTTTAACATTACAAAAGCTAACAGAAAGACTGTATGGTCACAATGATTGACGTAACAATTCCAAACGCATCACGGTTTTTGCATGTGCGTGACCATGACATCATATGTAAGGCTGACTCCGCCGTATGTTATCGTCGATTTTTGAAGGAGAGCAGTCTTCAGTGCGTTCCAGAATGCATTGATACGGTCTTCTGGCACCGCTCTGCCCAACTGGAATACCCGTACGTAGTTTTCTGTGAGAAACGAAACAAAAGAAACGAAATCAAGCTTTGAGGGGGCACGCGAGAATACTGTCACACACAAATAAAGTAACCCTGCATGTGGTACACAAGCAATGCGCACATTCAAGAAATGAGAATGCTCATGCACGTTTTATCTTCCTTGTTTGATGATAAACATCTTCGTCGCTTTCTTTGCAAATGAGCTTTCGTGTTCTGCTGATTGCTTTTCTTTCTATCGCCAAATTTCTGCTCACTCCTGTGGAACTTTGCCAAGGCCGAGAATGCCTACCCAAAAAGTAACCGAGAGGCCGATCAAAAATACCTAATGTTTGCAGCAAAGAATTCATAAAAGCACATAAATTCGAGGTGCACATGAAGTTTTCGGGCAATCCTGGAGGCTTGTCAGCTTAGAAATAGTGCTGTAAGCCATTGAGCTTAGAAGAATAACCTGTATAAGGTCCAGAATAACATTAAAAGATAAATTCCGACGGCTGTTTAAGTCATGTTTTTAGAAAGTAACAGCGCTAAACGGATAAGGACATAGGAAAAGAAGAACACGACCTGGGTCGTGTCCTTGTCTTTGTACGTTTAGCGCTGTTACTTTCCAAAAACATGAATTGCCATCAACTCGACCAACTTTCCTTTCATGCATTGTAAGACGGATAAATCTGTTTCAAAAGAGTTCTTTCATAGAAATTGTTCCCTTCTCCACTTGCTAGGTCCCAGATTTCAAATCAACTTTCATTCCCTGTCACCATGCGGGTTTCCTGTCGCTATTCTACCGTCATGCGAGCACGCACTCGCCAAATCAGATCAGATGCTTTGTACGTAGCTGTACTTCCCAAAGACACCGGCTCACCGTAAATAGGCGCAACGTTTGCAGGCGCGCCAAATGAAAGAGAAACTGGTAACGTTTACGTCATCACCGCCCGCGCAATTGGTAAATTCTAGAAGCCACATATAAAATTGGCCATAAGGCGCGGATGCAGTACGGCGTAACGCGGGCGCGCGTCAAGCCAAATTTTTTTCTAGGTGGCATTGGTCAAGCGTGCCGCAGTTACGCTATGCCGGCGCAAAGTGCACGTTCTAGGGTTTAGCATCACTGGCCGACGGGAGGCCTTTGGTGCGCGTTGGCGTGACCTGCGTGGGAATCGAGCATGTCCTATCTCACGCCAGAGCCGCTAGACCAGAGTGCATCGGGTGCTATCGGGGACGGCCGGCAGCACCCTGGCCTACAGTTCGGAGCCGCAAAAGTGATTGCGCTGAGTTTGCACCTTCGCCAAACGCAATATCGCTCGGTCATCGGGCACTCATAGAGAAAGATATTTAACAAAAGCGGTCACTCGGCGAAAACGGGGGGGGGGGGGGGGGGCGCATTCTACAAGTGTCCACCTAGTGGATAAGTCCGTTTTGTCTGTGGCTGGAGTTCTGATTGGGAGGGCTGGGTACGTGTCAGAAGGCAACAGGCGCCCTTAGCCAATCAGCACTACAACAGTAGATGAATTGGACATGTCCACTAGGTGGACACTTACAGAATAACTCCCTTGGCAACAGGAAACACTTGACGCCTACAGTTCAGTTCAGTTAAGTTTATTATTCTTTATTATTCTTTTAGTTAACTATTATTAGTTATTATTCTTTAAATACATTGTTGACATCAGCCGTTAGATGGCGCGAGCATCGAAAAAAAAGAATGTGGTATGAACACACAATTTGATGTTTTCTCCTTTCCCACTAAAACAAAAGAACCTCTGCGTATAAACAAAGGTATACTTAGCGACGTATGTTTTCTTTGCGTTACCTAGCGACAAGCCAAGCACACGCCAGACGCGCCACCGAAGCGAGCGAGGCCGGCTGCGCATGCGAGCGTTCGCGCGTTCAGCGTCCCGTTTGGCTTTTCTTTAGTAGCTTTGGACTCTTGCGCTCTCGACATATTTTTACGTTCCTGCTGCACTTCGACACTGCACTCCTGTGCTATTAGACCACAGCATGGTGTGAAATTTTGTTTGACAGTCTGAGCTGTATTTCAAGCAATTTAGGCTTAGTGCATGCTAGCCGCACTGGGTGTTGTGACGCAATTAGCGAAAGACAGCTCAGTGGTTGTGGCGATGTTTGGCGTCTAATAAATCTTACCGTGACATATTTGGTAAAATACCTATTGGCGAAACATTATTGTAGCCTATTTCGGTACTTTAGCGAGTCTTTTTCGGCATGCTGGCCTCACCGGGTGTTGTGACACAATTGGCGAAAAACAGCTCAATGATTGTGGCGCAGTTTGGCGTCTAGTGAATCTTACCGGGACATATTTGTGACAATAACTATTGGCGAAACACTACTGTAGCTTATTGCGGCAGTCTTTTGGATTCTCTTCGGGCATGCTGGCCGCACCGAGCTTTTTGGCATAGATACCGAAAAGCAGGTTCGAGCGAAAGACAAGTAGACCGCGCTGTGGCGCAGTTGCTGCATGATTCTTACGGAGCGAAGTTTTTTACCGTTTTTATGCCCACTCAAGAACATTTGCTTTCTTTTTGTACTCAGGTTTATATAAAATGCGGCGAGAGGTTGCAAGAAATTGTAACAAGGGAGTGGTGCTTGCGCTGGCAGAAAACGCAAACGATAACGCCGAGGACCTGAATAATCAGGATCTTTTACCTCGATATTTTGGTACTCTTAAAGACTCAGAACAGGCTTTAGACCCTTGAGTACGCGTACAAGGCATATTGCGAACGTGTGGCATGGTCTGGCAAGTAGCCTGTGTTTTGGTTACCTCTATATACGTGGCGTACCACCGCGCCGACTGAGGCTAAGATGTGCCGAAAATGCGCAATCGCCCGTATATTTGGCGGTGTTAACAGCAAATCATGCCCGGGAAAGAGGGATGCTTGGAAGGGAGACGTTTTAGCCGTATTTTATGCATAATATATTGTTTGGTATGCGTCAAAAATTTTCTTTCGCCATGGTTGTAAAAGCGAAAATTGCCTTTGTTCGCAGTGCCGCCTTTCACCACTTTCGGACGTTTAGCCTCTACGCACAGTTTTTCTATAATATCTAAATACAAAAATTACGCATGTTTGTGATCTACTTTTTCTCTGATGATGCTGTTCGGTGGAGTTTCGTACGGGAACTAGTTTGGCTTACCCGGTGGCACAACAATGGAAGAACGCACAAAAAGCTCGGAACCAGGATTTTTATGGAGCATTATAAACATATCTCACAAGGTGTCTTGCGTCTACTTCATGAAATTGCTCGTTGCACAGAGGGCAACTTCGATGGAGGTTTGTAAAGATTCCTGGCAATCGCATTCATTTTACTACATAATAAAAACCATTACGCACCAAGACAGAGTGGGGTTAAGCAGTAGAAGTAAGAACATATGCAGTGCCGGTAAGTGCAGGCAGCTAATACGTACCTACCAGCGCTCAAACTTCGCGCGCCCAAAACCAAACCCGGCAGTGGGGTTCAATTAGTTGTTCACATCAGCCACTTGGTGCGCTACAGTCAACTCTGCCGCTGACCTCTTTGGGAGTGTTCACTCTTCTTGAATTTGTTTCTCTGTGGCGCACTTGTGCGCATGCGCTGCGGCAACAGCTGATCAGCGCGGTTTCAGACGTTATTCAGACGCTCATTTGGGGGTTCGTCCAACGTTCGTGCGCAGGGGCGAGTAAGAGCGGGCGTGAGAGAGAAAATCTGGGGGCTTCTGCTAATTTAATATATGACTCTGGCTAGGCACTATGGAGGAGGCTTGCTAGCACGCGTTTCATGCATTTGTCCCTAGACGTGCCGGAATTGCGGACTGGGGTCGTGTTTGTTTAGGCTCGGACGTTGGCTGCCGGCGCGGTGACATAGGTGAAGCAGCGGTCACTTACGCCCCATTTGGCGACCGCTGTGTTGGAAAGACTGTCTCACACCTACAGCGCTCGTGCTAAGAGTCGTGCGAGACCATAGCTTTCTCGCGCCTCACGGCGATGTACCTTGCAAATAAAAATTGGAGGACGCTTAAGCTTCGCCTTCAAGAATGGAACGTGATAGCGTTATCGCACCCCGTTCGCATCGCCCATTATTAAACGCAAGGGTATTTGGGGCATCCTCGCACCGGTCCCCGCACGGCCCCAACGCGCTCAGAAGAGACGAAGGGGAGAAGTGGGCGAGTGGCGCGCCACCTGTCGGGGCAGCGCCGTACATTGCGAGAAGGGGGCCTTCTGTTTGCCGCAAGGTGGCTCTGTGTGTGCGCCAAGCGCAGAAGAAATGTAGTGGAAACGTACTTCGCTACTCGTTTAACTGCGACTTCTGTAACTTACATGCTCATAATTACCGATATACACCGCAGTATGACTTTCTACGGCACGTTTCTAAGGCAACACTGCATTCACTAGAGGCGCTTTTGTCCCGCTTTGAACCATCGAGCTCATGGCGGAGTGGTAGTGTCTCTGTCACACTCCGCAGACCCTGGTTCGATTCCCACCGAGCCCATCTTGCAAGTTGTTTTTATTTATGAATTACCTTCCGGGATTTTTCGCTCGCGGCCAACGCCGCCGACGACACCGGCTTTTCTGCGACGCGAGCTCCTTAACGCTGTCGTGTTAATAACACAGATGTTTCTGTGGGAGCAGTAGGAACTGTAGTAGAGGCTGGGCCGCATATATTGAAAATCTAGAAGTCAGAGTGCCCTAGCAACCACGTTTGAAAGCAAGTGGCTGAAAGGCCGCCGGTGACACTCGACGCCGCTGTCCGACGTGCCTTCAGACACAGCGATCACCAAATGGGGCGTCCGTGCCGACTGCCTCACCGCGCGGGCAGCCAGCGTCGGAGCGTAAACAAACTCGACCCCACTCCGCGATGCCGGCAGGCCTAGGGGACAAACGCATAGAACACGTGCCAAGAACTCTCCTCCGTAGTGCCTACACAGAGTCATATATTCAAGGCACAAAAGTCCCCAGATGTTCTCTCTCGCGCCCGCTTTTACTCGCGCCTGCGCACAAACGGCTGGTTATACCTCAAATGAACGTCTCGTCACGTCAACTGTGCCGAACTATTCAGGGCGCAAATTCTCGGCGATCCTCATCCTGTTCGCATACAGTATGTGAGTTCACCGGCCACTGCGTGGCACGCTGGAAACGACTGACTGTAAGAGCCGTCATTTGATTCGCCGACCGCTGGCCACAGTCAGCGTTATCGCTCTAGCCAAACAGTTTGTTAAGTCTTGAAAACACAAGTTCGCCCTGTATCGGCTTACAAATTATTTGCGTGCCTTCTTTCTTGTAAGCCTGCCTGCGCACTGTGACAGTAACGGGAGGACGTGTTCATTACAGCCGACATTCCAAAATATGGATTATTAAGATTGCCACCGCCACCAGCTACTTTAGAATACTTAAACACACATTTGGACTCTTGACACGTAAGCTCTAGCGCTACGCGTCGTGGTTTTGTTGGTTTAATCAAGCGCAGACTTGACACATTGGAGAAAGAATGACCGACACTTGACAGAATGACCGACCGAATGACCGAAGAATGACCGACCTTCACGCATCTGTATTTCGTTCATGTGCGACATCCGCACTTGTGTTAACCGCCAAGTGTATGTTCTGAGCCTTGAAACGGCGTTCTCCAGGCTACAACGATGGTTGTCGTCTCTGTAGTTGGAACCAGCACTGAACAAAACTAGTGTGACTTTACTAGGAGGTTTCAATACGCGTGTTGGGTGTCAGGGAAAGAATAGTACTGAACGTGCGAATGCATTCCTTCATGAGTTGGGTACAAAAATATATGGAGAGGGCAGGTAGAGTACCACTCTATCAAATTAAAGTAAAATAAAAGTGACCACTCGAGAGATTTCATCAAATTGCGTGACGTAAATGCGGCACAAAGCAACGTACTGCGAGAAGAAAATAGGTCTACGGTTGATGGAAAGAACTACAAACCTAGGCACTGTGTTTGAATTGTGTGAGAAGTGTGTCCTATTGTTTCCGAAACTCTATTTGCTGTCGATGAAAACAATGACATCGAAGAAACAGCCCGACCACTCTCACAGTAGCCACCGCGTGTGGCAAAGCACGACATTGAAGCGCTCATTATCGTGTCAGCATGAAAACGCGACCACCATTTTTGTGTTGAATAGAAAGGAAGCAGATTGTCGCGATGCGAACACAGATGAGCCTTTCCCGCACATGTCTTACATAAATTTTATAGGGTAAATAACACAGATAAGTAGGGATATTACAGGCTCAAAGGCAATCAAAACGGCAAGTTGGGGTCAGTTGGTTAGCATTCACAGCAAGGTTCGCTACAGCGCAAGCCAGGGACAAAACAAGGTATAAAACGGCGACACTGCGCTGTGTCGTCGTTTTATGCTCTCTTTTGTCCGTGACTTGTGTTGCGCTGTAACGAACCTTACTATCAATCAAAGGCAATACTTGCAAGCCGGGTTCCCAGTTTCAGTTCAGCTCAGTTTATTACCTTAAAAGTCCCCCGCCGGGGCATTACACAAGGGGTAGGTTTTTATAGAACAGCAAAGACATCGTGAGAAATAATCATTTAACAAAATGGTTGGTTACAAGTTCTATAAACGAAGATAGACAAGTGGTAGTAGTGATGTTGGGGGAAAGGCCGTTCCAGTCTGTGGCGGTTCGGAAGAAAAAAGAGGCAGTAAAGGTGGTTGTCCGAGCACGTGGGTACGCTGCCTTTAAGTGGATGGCTGGTGTGATGAGATATGCGTGCTGACGCTGTTATGTAGGGCTCTTGATTAAGGGAAGAGACGAAGATCTTGAGCTACAGAGAAAGAACGGAAATGCGACGTCGACATGAAAGCATTGACAAGCCAGATTCTGATTTCAGAGATGAAATGCTGACGTCGTATGAGTATGAGGTATGAATGAATCTAACGGCATGATTTCGGACTGATTCTGTGGCATCGGTGAGATGTGTTTGATGCGGGTTCCAGATGGCTGACGCGTATTCTAGTCTCAGCCTGACAAGTGACTTATATGCTAGTAATTTTACATCTGGTGGGACGTTCTGTAGATTCCGTTTTAGAAAACCTAAGGTTTAGTTGGCTGTGAAGATAATATGAATGACATGTGCGCGCCAAGACAAATCGTGAGATAAGGCTACACCTAGATACTTATAGGATTGTACTAGTTCTAATGGCGTGTTATTAATTGTTTATGGGAAAAAGTAATGGTTGCGGCGGCGGGAGAAGGACATGAATTTGCATTTCTTGGCGTTAAGGGTCGTCAACAAATAACTGCACCATCCTAAAACACTATTAACATCATTCTGGAGAGCGGTATGGTCAGATGAGTTGATAGAGTGGTACATGACGCAGTGGTCTGCAAACATGCGTGTATTACAGGAGACACACATAGATAAATCATTAATATATATTAAAAAAACAGCCGACCAAGAACAGATCCTTGGGTGACGTTGGAGGTTACTGGGAGGGGCTTTTCCTATGCACTCATATGCATTTATGCTTATAACATTCTCTCTAACGGACTAAACATAAACTCTACTAAAATCGCGCGGGTGACATCTTCTTCCTTGCGCGAAAGGTCAGAAACGTTTCATTTTTGTGTGGAGTCATTAACTCCCATTCTCGTTGCGCTACAAAAATGAATAACTCATGTTTTATGAATCAATGAAAAGTGTAAAAGAAGGGTCATAGCAATCGCTTTATTACCTGCAATTTACACACATCTGAACCTTTCAATTTGTCATAAGCTTACCGTCTCGGTAATTTTCACTAATATGTGCTGTTCCTTTGTATTCGCCACTCAATGTCTAATGCTCTCTCCTCTTATGGATGTAACATGTTGCTAAGCAAGACTTGTCTATAAATTGGTGGCTTTGATGCCGAACTCAACGGCGACCTACTGGGCTTTCTTTTCATCCGAAAGGATCAGCAACCCTTGACGGGTGCCGGTTTCCTTCCTCTAATAGGAATGACATATTGTTAGCTGTTAATGGCCCGAGCGAGTATGAAACATTGGGACTACTTATGTGCGCAACCACGCAAGCAATCATAATTGTCGTTTGCTGCCACTGACCACGCAGTCATACAGATTTTGTCGTTCAACTGAATACCATACCAGATCATATTAAGAGGCAACGGACTAACGCTCAAGCTTCCCTATTTAATCATCATCATCATCAGCCTGGTTACGCCCACTGCAGGGCAAAGGCCTCTCCCATACTTCTCCAACTACCCCGGTCACGTATTAATTGTGGCCATATTGTCCGTGCAAACTTCTTAATCTCATCCACCCACATAAATTTCTACCGTCCCCTGCTACGCTTCCCTTCCCTTGGAATTCAGTTCGTAACCCTTAATGATCATCGGTTATCTTCCCTCCTCATTACATGTCCTGCCCATGACCATTTCTTTTTCTTGATTTCAACTAAGATCTCTAATTCGCGTTTGTTCCCTTACCCAATCTGCTCTTTTCTTATCCCTTAGCGTTACACCTATCATTCTTTCCAAAGCTCGTTGCGTCGTCCTCAATTTAAGTAGAACCCTTTTCGTAAGCCTCAAGGTTTCTGCCCCGTACGTGAGTACTGGTAAGGCACAGCTGTTATCCTATTTATTAATAATTCCTTTCTTCACATAGACCATCATCCATCTTGAGTCATTAACAATGCAGGCAGTAGTTTTCTTTCTGTTTGTTTCAACTTTATTTTAGGCAGGATGACTTCTATGAGAACATGCGTCACGCATGATTCTGAGAGCGTTTTTTTATGTAGCAATATGGAACAATCCTAATGGTCCGTATTCTATATACGATCTCCGTGAAGTTATCGGCGAACAGTTTAATCATGCTGTTTTCGGATTGATAGGGCATTTAAAAATCTGAAGAGCCATCCACCGACTTGTAGTAAAGCGGTTATTCGACATCTTATTGACGGCGCGGCAAAACGGCGCTGCTCGCTAGACAGAATCGCTACACGCATATCCACTGCCTTCACCCGTGTTCTGCGGCGTGTTCCCATTCCTGGCCGCTACTGTGAGTGAAGCAGTAGATCGCAGGCAACGCGAGCAATAACTTGGCCAGTTTTTCTTCGAAAATTAGCGCAATAAATTCAGCGAATAAATCCAGTCCGCACATTGAACAATGGCTGACCCTGAGCACGCTGCAGAAGTGGTGCTGCTGCTAGCGCACAGCAGTAAAGCGTTTAATTCGCATATCCGTCCCACGCGTATTTATTGGAACTGGTACGTTATTTAGATAATAATGTTTCACCCCGTAGGGCGCGTGCAGAATATGCATGGCCGTCTGCATCGCTGTCAGTTTCATTGAGGTAGACTGTGCTACCATGTTTAATAAATATATACCGGTTCCTCGATACCTTATGGAATATGTGATTGGTGATGCTCACGTGTGGGCGGTGAATGTGTCGTCGGAGCAAATTTTTTGTCTTCTAGGCTCAAACTGGCTGCATTTGAATCTATCTATCTATCTATCTATCTATCTATCTATCTATCTATCTATCTATCTATCTATCTATCTATCTATCTATCTATCTATCTATCTATCTATCTATCTGTCTGTCTATCTATCTATCTATCTATCTAATCTTCATACGTCGACCCAGTGACGCAAGCAATCTACCAGCTTGGGCCACTAGGTATGTGCTTGTGATCGTTAAGCCGTCGTGGTCATTTCATTATCGTTATTCCAGCTTTGTGATCTGATTCTCGTTATGCCGTCCTCATCACGCCTTCTACGCCGACCCAGTGGCTCAAGTTCTCTAATGGCTTTGACCACTGGGTATGCGCAAATGAACATAACCTTAGGGGGAAGGGGGGGCAGCGTAACCCGGATGAAGGACCACGAGAAAAAGACAATACGAGCGCTGACTGCAAACGGATTTGACGCAGTCTATCAGCGTCCTGACCTGGCTCACCCATCTCATCCATGCGGTTTTGTGAAACAAGAGGGCGCGAAGAAGCAAGTCGTCGGGCGTCTTCAGGAAGACAGACTGTCTCGGATATACAAAGATTATCGTGGCTTGAAAACGGGAAGATAGTGTCTAGTGTATAACGAGGTGGACGAGCATAAAGAAGACAGAAGGAACTGTAGCCTGTAATTTCATACTGTGTGGTGTTAAATGCGTACGTAATGAAAGGTAGCACGTTGTCCTAGTTCTTATGATCTGACGCGACATACATGGGTCCCATGTTAGTAAGAGTTCTATTCGTGCGTTCCGTAAGGCCATTTGTTTGTGGAGGATACGGGGTGGAATGTCGAAAACTTGAAGCACATAGACGAAGCATTTCTTCGACCACGTCTGCAGTGAACTGCCGCCCACAATCACTGATGATGACTATTAGAGGTTCATGTCGGAAAATGACAAAACGCAGCAGAAACATGCACACTTCGGTTGCAGTAGCCGGTGGTATCGCAGCTGTCTCACAGTAGCGTGTCACGTGATTGGCACACACGACAATCCAGCGATTCCCATCAGATGACCGCGAGAAAGGACCGAGAAGGTCGATGCCGACTTGTGCAAATGGAGTGCTGGAGGGTGGCATGGATGTAGTCGACCAAGAGGAGCGAGCACTCGTCGGACGCTTGTGACGTTGACACTCGCTACAGCTGGTCACGTACTGGTCATTCATAGAGCGAAAGATGGAGACACGGAGACTCTCCGGGACCACCAGAAGATATCGTGGGCCCGTAGCAGAATAGTTCTTTTTGTAAAGAACCCCATCACGAACGCAGAAACGAGTGGACGGTGCTAATTTCCTATCAGTAATTAGCAGGGGCTCACAGCTGCGACTTTTGGTTGCTCGACCTTGAAGGTGTTTATATCGGAAAATCCCGGCTCCAGTGATGCGATATAGCGGTTGAAGTTGTCCGCGTCGCAGTCCATCGTTGGAAGCGGCATGCGCGAGAGGCAGTTAGCGTCGGCGTGCCGTCGGCCGCTGTTATAAGAAACGGTAAGCCATATTCCTGTAAACGAAGTGTCCCACGTGCAAGCCGGCCTGACGGATCACGGAGATTAACCAGGCAGCAGAGAGAGTGATGGTCTCTCAACACAGTGAAGGGACGCCCTTACAGGTATGACTGGAAGCACGGTAGGGCGAAAATCACTGCAAGACATTCTTGCTCGGTGACCGTGTAGTTGCGCTCGGACTTACTTAAAAAGCGACTCGCATAGGCGACAACGTGTTCTTTGGTGTCCAGGTGTTCAATAAGGACAGCCCCCATGCCAATACCATTACCGTCCGTATGAACTTCTGTGGGAGCCGCGTGGTCAAAGTGTCGGAGAATGGGTAGGGACGTCAGAAGAAACTTCAGTTGACGAAAACTAGCCTCACATTCAGAAGTCCATTCAAAGGGAACGCCCTTCTAGAGGAGGCTTGTCAGTGGGTACTCGAGGTTGGCAAATCCATGAATAAACCGGCGGGAGTACGAGCAACGCCCCAGAAAACTGCGGAGCTCTTTTACATGGTGATGAAGCTTGAAAGCTTCTGCAGTAGCAGTCATTGCTGGATCGGATCGTATACCGTCCTTATCCAGTAGATGACCCAGAACAATTGATTGGCGCTCTCGAAAATGACATTTCTTCGAACTGACCACCAAAGCCACTTTTCCCAAGCAGTCTAGCACAAGGTCGAGACGTATGTTGTGCTCACTGAACGTGCACCCGAAAATCACTACATTATTTAGATAGCACTTCCATACTTCCCACTTTAAACCATGCAGGATGTAGTCCATAAAGCGCTAAAAAGTTGCAGGCGTATTACAGAGTCCAAACGGCATCACATTAAATTCAAAAAGTCCATCTGGTGTTACAAATGCTGTTTTCTCCTTGTCTGGCTTGTGCACTGGAATCTGCCAGTACCCCGACCTCAAGTCAACAGACGAAAAGTAAGACGCTGATGAGAGGCAGTCGATAGCATCATCAATACGCGGAGGAGGATATCCGTCCTTTTTAGTGATGGTGTTGAGGCGGCGGTAGTCCACCCAAAATCGCCATGTACCATCTTTCTTTCTAACCAGAATCACTGGCACTGCCCATGGACTACAGGATTCTTGGATTACATTCTTATTTAGCATTTCGTGGACTTGGTCATTGATCACCTTGCGTTCCGATGGTGGGACTCTGTATGGTTTCTGTCGCAACGGTTGGGCAGATCCCGTATCTATGCGATGGTGTATACGAGAAGGAGGAAACAATGATGGTCCATCTTGCTGGAAGAAGTCAAACAGTCGGGCATGTTTTAGCAGAATATTCGCCACTTCGTGACGCTGCTTAGTGCTGAGTGACTTGTTTACCATAGTCAGAAATGAGGAGTGCGCCGCAGGGCAGAGATTAACGAAATCGCGTTCATCCGCAGAATCAGGAGTTTCTGTAAGAATGGCGGGCGACATCACTTGATCTTCATGGTAGGGTAGTTTCAGACCCTTTGGTAGTATTGCAAGTTAACTGGAACAGTTTAGGGTCCATAAGTTAGTGCGTCCCTGAAAAATTGACAGCGTGCAATACGGTATCAGCAAATTCATCTTGATACAACTCAGATAAACGGGCTCCACGGTAGCGTCAAACGTTCCGTCGGTGTTTGGGAAGCAGGCGACTGAAACATATGTTGCTGACAACGGAGGCACAGCTCTATCCCTGCATAGACAAAGCACACTTTCATGATACAGTGGGCCTTCCGTAAACGCAGCAGAAAAGCTCATACCTACACTGGTTTCTCCCGCTCTGCTGTCGACAGTGGCACCACACAGTTTCAAACAATCAAGGCCCAGGGTTATGTCATGCGTAGAATCAGGTAGAACAGCAAACTCTGCATGAAATATTTGACCACCTAAGGTAACGTCTACATTGCACACACCGACAGGATGCAACAACTCCCCACTCACTCCGCGAAACGTATGGGCACGGTCCCAGCGAAACGTCATTTTTCGTCCTAGGAGGCTTTTAAACGCAAGACTCACTACTGAAACGGTTGCTCACATGGCCACCAAGGCCATTGATGAAACTCCGTCAATCAATACAGACACCTATTCTTAAACATACAAATGGGTGGAGGCATCTCTGTCGACATCGCAGATTGTCCAGTGACCTTACCTCCAACGGCCGCGCTGGCTAGTTTTCCGTAGGTGGCGACGGGTAGCGACGCCGCGGACAGGGCGACCGGCTTACGCGAGGAGCGGGTGGTGGTGTCAAGCTGCGATCGGATGCTGGAGAACGGTTACGCAGCGGCTCCGGGTGGTGGTGAGGCAAGCTTCCTGGATATGTGTGCGAGGGCGAATACGTTTCGCCAAGGGGAGCGTGGTACCGCCTAGACATCGTCGATCGGTCGAACCTCGGTGGTTGGCGGCGATTGCAGTACCTGGCAACGTGACCCATGTCGCCACAGCTATAACGCAGAGGTAAACGACGATCGATGAACTCCTTCTCGAAGTGGTCAGCCATGGGGGGTCGGCAGCAGAGTGAAGCGCCTCAGCCTGCTGCACAAGGGAACGGTTGCATGATGTTGCGCGCAAGTACCTGGTGTCGCAGCAGTACTTCACGCACGATCTGCCGTATAGTAGACGAAAGATCGGTGGACGGGCTCTCATCAACGCTGGCAACGGTTGTCACATTCGCCAGGCGTCCAAACTTTGGCGCAATGCGACGTGTCTTCAACGTCTCAAACGTACAGCAATGACGTAGGACATCTGAGATGGAATCAATGTGTTCCCTGCTTATAAGGAAATTGTAGACATCTTCTGCAATTTCTTTGAGCATATGTCCGACTCGGTCTTTCTCAGACATTTGCGAATTAACTATTTTGCACAGCATGAGGATTTCTTTTATGTGTGTAGTGCATATTTCTCCAGGAGTTGGAGCTAGTGTTCTTTCCGCGCGTTGCTGTTTGGCGTAGGAGTCGCCAAAACACTTCTTAATTTTCTCGACGAAGCGCTCCCACTTTGTTAGGGAGTCTTCGTGGTTTTCAAACCACATCAGCACTGTCTCACTCAGAAACAGTACGACATATTTCAGCCGAGTGACAGAATCCCAACGGTTGTAGCGGCTCACCCTTGCGTAGTGCGTCAGCCACTCGTCAATGACTTCGCCCGCTTTTTCCGCGAACGAGCGTGGTTCCATGCAGTGCTGCAAAGGTCCAACTGGCGCTGACCTTGGAGCAGGTCAAACTAGAGCTGGCATTCCTCTACCTCCGTCCTGAGCCATAGGGAAAGTCGTTGGCAAGAGACCGGCAAGACGACGGCTCCGGCGAAGTTCTAGGTGTTGCGACTCCGTGGTACTTGTGTCGTACTCCACACCTCCACCACTCTGTTGCGCCAACGAAAGGCGTTTATTGACAAGCCAGGTAGAGTTAGACGCAATGGCTTTAACCAACTGAGTGCCTATCGAGATTCAGCTAGCCACCCGCACGTCATCTTTCTCGTTCACCTCTCTTGGATGCCGCCTATGTGTTGAGGCGTAAAACCACTACGTACTTAAGAGTGTCACAAGATATATATATCTCAAAGACCTAGGGACAGGGATGCTCGGAATTTCAGCTCGTCTCCTAGAAATGATTCTTCTAATCCTGTTCGGCAACCAGACAAGCCCTTTGTAGGTATACACGATATAGACAACCAGCGGTACGATTTAAGGATTATGTCTCCAAGTAGCCCTACTCCCTTGGTGGACTGGACACAGGTTCATATTCTTCCTATCTTCTACAGAGGTCTAAAACTTCCCCTACGAATTCGGCTTTTTACGCCAAAAGCGTTTCTTCCATGAGACTTAAGTCAGATGCGATACCTTAAATAGGAGATTTCTTTGAACATTCCCGCAGGTTATACGTGCCATATGTACACTGCCACGTGAACGACAGTCAAGGACCGTCACTCTTGACCCAGGCTCAGAGCGAATGAGCCGAACATCATTGTTATCCGAAACGTATACATGGATGTTCACATTGACTTTCTTTTGCGTTCAGTGTTCATATTGCGTGAATTTACGTGCTGTGTATTTTCCACACGCATGTCCTATTTAAGTTCATATCTTTACATTATGTAAACTGTCTTGTATGCAATATATTTCAGGATGCTTATTTTAGTATTACGTTTCATGCATTCGTTCGAAAAGAAATGGTATTAATTGTGTAACGTATACTGTTCCTCCTTGTCATCTGTACGACATTTGCTTGTCTTTTAGTACAGTTTCATAAGCGAAGTAACAGTCCACTCTTCTTTTAAGGGTGAGATGATGCTACATCCTCAGCTTCAGTTTCCGATTGTTCTGACCGCTAACGTCACGTCGCACTCAACTTTGTAAGTGCATTGCACCGTGTTGCCTACCCTTCTTTCGAAATAAACGTCAATCTTTGGTCCTCGTGAGCGGAAATCCCTTTCCTTCTACGGTGCTCCGCGCCCGCCGTTACGCTCACTCCGTAGACCTCGTGCCGACGCCACTTCACTACATCACTACAAGTATACAGAGACGAGATTGCAGGTAGACAGACGCCATCTACTCCATAAGGAATTCTTCAATGTCTTCTTTTGCTCCGCCTCGCAGCGTAAGATTTTGTTCCAAGGAAGACGAAACTCGCGAAGCAAGTTATGCATACACATGATGATTTCGCAATCATTTGGGAACCACATAATGGCAGCGCTTAAGTAGTGGTACTTCTACTACTTATGTCATCTGCAAAATGTGCCTACTGGACGTCAGTTTTGCTGTCACGTAGTATTGCGAAGAGACCGCTGTACGCTGCAATGAATTTGCGATACGAGCCTTTACACGTGGAGGCATGCACAGCACAACGCAGTCGCCTGGATTGAAACTTACAGGCATCTGCATGCCGAGCGTCATTGCACGCTTAGAAACTAGTAAAGAGAGTGTTTCTGGCGAGCAAGTCAGCGCGCTACTTGAGCACAATACAACGTCTGCGCAATGGAAGCGATTTTCAGTAGTGAAATGCCCACACTCTGTTAAAATAAATTACGACAGAACTCACCTCACGATGACTGTCGGCGGTAACGCGATCACCATTCGAGCGATGTAGCGACACAACATATTTTTGCATCAAACTTTTGATTATGATACTTGCCTTGCCTCGTTTATATGCGATATAATCCAATATTGTATCAATTCATTGTGGCACTTCACTGGCAAGGTCGCGCGTGAGCACGTTGGTATGATGATGCACCAACGCAGTGACGACCATGGAATTCCGAAGAATTAATCATATCGATGAAGCGACAAAGACAGTATGACGACAAAGACTTGACAAACAATGAGATGACGATTACTAAATCAAGACGATGGTAAATGACAGCAACGTGATGACAACAACATGAGGACGATGGCATGACGACTAGTCTGTGACGACGATAACGTGACGAAGATAGCATGAGGGCAACCGGATGACGAAGTTGGAGTGACGATGATGGAAAGCTCGCGACGGCATCAAAACGACGGCTGACTACGGATACACGATACCATGAGAACGTCGGCCTAATTACAAAAAATAACGACAATATGATAACAAAATTATGACGAAGTGGGAAGGATGTCGATGGGCGAACGAAGGTGGTATGACGACAATGAGATAATGTTACTCAAGCCATGAAGACGATAAAATGACACCATGACTTCGACGGTTTGATGGCAATCGCATGACGATTCCTATGTAACGACGATTGCGTGATGACGACAGCATGACGAGAGTCGGGGGCTGAGGTTAGACTGTGGCCGCCATGAAACGACCGCGACGGCATCACAATGACGGCACTACGAGAAATGCCCGACGACTGCTGTATGATAACGAAAAGGCGACAATGAAATGACAATGGTATGTGTACAACGGGATGGTGACGAGTGTATGCGGACAGTGGCGTGACGACGCATGTATCACGAATCTTGCATAACGATGAGGGCATGACGATGACGACATCACGAGGCTCGGATGTCAAAGCTTGAGTGACGACGATGGCACGACCACGACGGCGTGACGGTGTGCTAACGGATGCGTGATACTGAGTGTAGGACGAGGCTACAATGACGACGTTGATGTGGACGTGGCAGTCTAATCTCAAAAAGTTGACGTTATCATAATAACGATACATTGACGAAGGAGAATTGACATAAATGGAATGACGAATGTTGAGCGATGGCGATTGCATGAATACGATGAGCAGATGCTTCCGAAGTAATGACAATACTAAAACGACAGCATGGCAATGACAGAATGGTGACAATGGTATGACGGCGACTGTGTGATGTCGACGGCGTGGCGACTGCGGTATGGTGAGAGTTGAATGACAAAGTTAGAATGGCGTTACGGAACGACTGCAATGGTAGCACGATTACGGTATGACAATGAATGCATAAGAACGACTGTATGACGACGATGGCTTAAGAGGAAGCTTTAGCTCGGGCCCAACTCCGACGCGGCCTATTCAAATACATGTAAAAACGCAAAAACGTTTTTCTGAGATAACCCCTGGACCGATTTTAATGAAATTTGTTGCATTTGAGAGAGAAAGGTAAATTCTAGTGACTGTTGGAAGCGGAATTTTGATTTGGGGCTTGAATTTTGTTAAAAGGATTTTCAAAAATTCAGACATTTGAAAAAAATAGAAGCACGAAGTTTACAAATTCATAGCTCTGCATCAAGAAGAGATATCGCGGTTCTGTAAACGGCATCCATTAGATCATTCAAAGCGGACAAATTTTATATGTCATTTTACATCTTACGTGAATTTGTTACCTTGTTTACGAGGGTTCTGCAAAAGTTGTAATTACATATTAATAAATTTTTTGAGATTCATGTATAAGATGTCAAATTTGTCCGCTTTAGATGTGCTATTAGGTACAATTCACAGAATTGCGATATCACCTATTCTTGCTGAGTTACAGAGTTGTAAACTTCATAGTTTCGTTTTCTGAAAATTTGCGATTTTTGCCAATTTTTAATAAAAAATTGACGACATAAATCGAAAATTCGAAACCAACAGTCACTAGATTTTAAGTTTTTCTTTTAAATGCAACAAACCCCGTCAAATTTGGTGCTGTGGTTGCCAAGAAAAACGAATTCTCCTTTTACATGTATTTAGATAGGAGCACCCGAGCTAAAGCTTCCTCTTAACGACAAAGCCATGACGAGAGTCGGATGACAAAGCTAGAGTGACGAAGGTGCTACGGCCCTGACGGCATCTTGATTACTTGCTCATACCTAGTGCTCAAATCCATTAAAATCTTGGGCTTCTGGGTCAGGGTAGACGGCGTGACGAGGACGGCATGACGAGAGTCACATTACAAAGCTGGAATGACGACAATGGGGTGACCATGACGACATAACGATGACGAGCACATACCTAGCGGCACAAGGTGGTAAATTACTTCGGTCACTGTGTCGGCGTATGAAGACAGACAGACAGACAGACGGACAGACAGACAGACAGACAGACAGACAGACAGACAGACAGACAGACAGACGGACGGACGGACGGACGGACGGACGGACGGACAGACAGACAGACAGACAGACAGACAGACAGACAGACAGACAGACAGACAGACAGACAGACAGACGGACGGACGGACGGACGGACGGACGGACGGACGGACGGACGGACGGACGGACGGACGGACGGACGGATAGGCTCAAAACGGCTGAAGACCAAGAATGCTAACCGCTTTTTTTTTTCAACAAATGCTATTACTGCAATTCTTTCTGCTTTTGTTTTCCTGAATAGAGTAGCTAACTTACTCGGCATGGAAAAGTAACATTGACTGCTTGCTCTGCTATATCTTTTAAATTGTGCGAAAGGCGCTCAATGTAAGTAACAGAAGCAACAATTATCTTAGTGATGTTGCGCCTCCGGTCGTTATAAGGACATGTCCTGGCTCTGCTGTGTATACTTGAAGAAGCTTCGGACGCCGTTGCCAGGTAAGTGTGTTCATATGCATCCTGATGTGGGCTCTTTGCTTCGGCTACACTAGCATTCCACCTCTGTTTAGAGTTATACCTAATAGCATTTGCTATTCCGAAGTGGTCCCACTTACCGAGCCATACATCTGCAGTTGGGAAGGTCCATTCACTGGTGTACGTGTGGCAAGCAACGACGTCCAGTCCAGCAGCAGTCACAGCGTTCTTCTCGTCAGTCACCAACTGTTCATGAGGTACCAGTTCGTTGAATCGGAATCTCTTCGACAGAACCTCAACTGGGCTCTACACAAAGAGAGTTAAGAGGTCAGTGTTTCCCCAACCACTATATTGGACTTGTAAAAACGAAAAAACATCCTTGAATTCCTCTTGACATAAGCTGTATTACTACAACTCCCAGTGTTCTTGCAGTAGACACTCTCCACATATAAAAAAAATTGCGGTATAAACAGCACTTTTATCATCTAATATAGTACAGCCTCCTGTGATACCAAATTTGCCATAAAAGGTAATACAACTAGTGTAGTTTGTATTGCATGCAAAACGACAAAAAAATTTGCAATCGCGCACGTGGCCGCGATAGCTAAATGGTCCGCGCTTCTGACTCCGACCAGGTAGTTGTCAGAGCGGCCTCTACCCCTCTTCATAATAATGTGCAAAATGTTGTTCTCCAACTGGATATAAAGAGCAGGAAGCTGAAAATGATCACGTGAGTGGTCGACAGCAACACATCGATGGAGTAAGTAAGAGCCGGTGCATTGTCACATGGTGGACCGGGAAAAGTTAAGCTTCGGTCTCCTGAATGCAGCCCTTTTAAAACTGGCAGACTCGGTTTCGTATGTTTACTTCTAGGCGCATTCTTTAGAGGCCCCTTACCTGCGGGTATTAAACAAAGGGCTGAAATAACCCAAAAAATATTCTGATGATGATAGTGTTGCAGAAAACCATGACGGCGCCAACTGAGAATGATGCACTGGTCAGCTTTGATGGTGACGGAAAGCCGGCACAATCGGTTTCTCTGCGAAAGAAGAGCGGTAACTGAAAGGTAACTGAACAGGGGCGAGTGAAGCGGTGAGATTGGCTTATGCGAAGTGACGTGCGCCTAAGTGGCGAATAGTATAAAGTGCGTTGTTTAAAGGGTTCTAGAAAAAAATCACAGGCCTGCGCGGCCCACGCAGCAAAGTCACAGCTGCGTATGCTGGAAGAGCGGCTCCATAGGAGCTCCATTTTTGGCACCACGCAATACAAGGTTTTCACGGCGAAATTTCGCCTCAACGTATATAAGCCGTCGGGGCGGGGTCGATGGTGAGCTGTGTCTTGTGCTGCGTCTTGCCCTGCTCTCTGCACAGTGGTCGGCTTAGCCTGATGTTGCCTGGTTCGCACCTTCAGCGGCTGGTGCCTGGCTCGTACCTTTAGCAGCGATTGGTACCTTGCGAGGAGGCGCCGTAACCTGTTCCGAAGAGTAAACACAGGTACCCAGAATACGTGGCGCACATGTCACATCCCTGGGCCCGTGGCATGGTACGTTGCTGTTGTTGATGATAATGGTGCTTTATTGGCATCATCTTCGAAACTGGGTGGTGACAAATAGTCACATAGTCGGCTTGAGTTAACCAGGTCCAGCTACGTGCAGCATGGAACCGCGATATGCAGCTGCTACATGTCGAGAATTGTCATAACAAAGGAGATGAGCTTGTCTCTATTTTTAATGCGTTCTTTAGTTTTAATGCTCGTTTGGTAGCAACGGATGATGTCACTATTGATGCAAGTAACGTTGATTCTTCTTCTTGTTGTGAGTATGCCTCTTGTTTTGCTAGTTATTGTTACTCAATGCTTGTAGATAAACCAACGCGTGCAACAGAACAAAGTAGTGCACATATAGACCCTGTGTTGTCTAACACTCCTCCTTGCACAAATGCGCAAGATTTACACGTTATTGTTATTGATCACTACCCTATGCTTTTTGTAATGTCAAACTGCCTGAAATCAAGCAACAACTGTTCTATCCAGACATAAGTTAACGCTGACGTATTTGCAAATAATGTACGTGCAATTGATTCTTCGCGTGTATACTTTTTGAACTGTTCCAGCAATAGTTACAGCATGTTTGTATATCTATAGACATGTCTACTGAGGCGATGGTAACCGCCTCCACCACTTACTGTGTGCGTAATAGATGTGCAATCCCGCGAGCTCCTTGGGTAACGGGCAAGCTCTTGTCTTCTATTAAAACAAGATATAACATGTATATAAAATTAAAACGGGAACCTTATAATACTTCTTTCAAGGAAAGATACTCTAGGTATTCGCAAACACTTCATGGAACACTTTATGCAGCAAAGAAAATTTCTGTAGCAATCGCATTCAAGAGAACCGGAAGGATTCGAAAAAAAATACTGGTGCCTTGTCAATCAGTTTATCGGGCGAGACGTGAAGCAACATCCCCCAGAAAAAGAAAATTACAATGACGCTGCGTACACCAGACCCGGAAGTAGCTATAGTGCTTTCAGTGCCTATTTTTCGTCCACCATTACCTCAATATGCGAGGCGTTGATTGCGATAGAAAATTAGTAGACAGCTATACACAGTAAGGATAATAGTTTTATCGCCCACATACACTTGCAAACATTCGCTTATTAACTAATTTAACAAGCATGATGCCACGCGCATGCAAGCAAATATGAACACGTATCACTCGGTGATCGGGTACACCCGCTTTGAAAACACTGCAGTGAAAAAGCAGGGCAGCAGCAGCAGCAGCGAGCGAATTTACCCTCATGCTGCCTCTACCTTCAACACGAGCTAAGTGCCGAGAACACAGGGAACTCGAAGCTATCAACACCTGCCGCACTCTGTCCCATCGCAAATCCCTTTCGAGATACAACAGTAGGAAGCCGCCTTCAGAGTAGAACGCCCCTCTTCCCTACCCTTGTGCTTAGAGCGCAACGGAAGGCGGCGCGCTTCCTTCCCGCTTTCCTCCCTTCCACCGCACACTCGCATGGTTGGACTGGCACATACAGCGCAGGACACGATGTTAATGACGTTTGACTTTGTACAGGGCATGACGTCAACGCCAGCGACAGAAATGCGCCTGGAGTGCATATATAATGGCCACCGCATTAATATTTGCCAACGCGTCTGCTTGTTCCGTTTCTGCACCTTATACATCCCTGTGGGTAGCCCGTGGTATGCAATAGTGAATTTGTATATTTGTTGTGCATGTCATGCTTGTGAACGTCATAAGCACTTGCGAGTTTGAAGCTGACAAACTTCATGGATCTCTTTATTATTTCAGGTAATGAGAGCACATTTTTAACCAAAATACCTCGCACTTCTGTTTTCGACTTGCTATCGCAAAATGGTAGCTTGTGCTGCCTCAACCAGTCACATTTTTGGAACTCGTAGAAACAAAATTCTCGAATTTCTAAAGTCGATGAAGTCCAATTTTGTAGTATAAGAATACAATGGCTGCGATTAGGAATTCATACATGCTTTAAAAATTCACGCACCCAAACTGAACTTACTGTTTTGCTCGTTTTATCAAAAGTTCGGTTTAACACAACAAAGAGTACAGCGAAAGAAAACTTGTTGAAAAACACGCGTCAACTGTCTTAGAAAACAGAGAGCTGGTAAGCGTTCATGGTGTACTTTGGTGCAAAGCCTTTCGTCTAATTGCGAGCACTGCGCAAAAATACGTAATCAACTGTTAGTTTGTTACACTTGAAGCGCGGTAACCTGTTTGTTCGCTTTCATTAGACTTGCTATGCGAGGCACTACATTTTAACGCATTGCAGCTAATTTAGCAAACTTAAAATTTCTCCTTGTTTGCAAACTACTCGGTTTATCTCCTTTGAAAGCAATCCTGGGGATAACCCTAGGTCGGGAATCAAAATAAAAGTCTGAACCCCGGGCTAAGATGGAAACGAGTTGCTGAACCTTGAGCCTCACATCATAGAAGAAAACTGACATACTTTGACGTGATATTTTCTTCCTCAATCACCATTCTTGAAGGGGAATTTCTTTTAGTGCCAAGTCTGAAGGCGCAGTGCACAAAAATTTGCAGTGACGTTTCACTTAGCTCACGCGACTCACGTGCAAGCGTGTGGGTCCAGTTCCCCTTTTCTGCACTGCGCACACAGTGTTTGCTTTGTGGCAAACTGCCTAGTACATTCCTCGGCAGTCTCCTGGGCCCGCCAGCCTTCTGTCAGACATGTTCAGCTCGTGTCAACTTGCGCTCGGCCTGCCGCCGCTTGCGTAGCTCCTCCATCTTTCTCGCTCAGTGCTCGCCCTCTCGATCACCATACGAACCCGGTACGTCCATTATAATGGACGTACCGGACATAATGGACGTAGCCGTTCTGTGTGCGTATACGCACACAGAACGGGTAGCTACTGACATACGAGGTCAACCCAGCGTACCTCCGCACCCTCCTCCTACGCCATGCCTTCGCCTACTTTCTCCTTCGCTAAAGCTCACCTAGACTTCCTTTCTTGGTGGCGTTGCTTTGTCGAGTGCATATTGCTATAAATGCAAGGAAGAGGCGCCGCGAACGCGCACAGCAAGCACCGCGGCGTCGAAACGTAAACAGAAAAAGCGCGAATGCGGTCGCGAACGCTACATTGATCTTGACGGTGCGATGACTGGCACCCCGGCTAGCGATTATCTTCTCCACCTGTAGGCATCTTCCTCATCCGGCGCTCCCTTCCCTCTCGGACACAATTCTGCAGCAAACACGTGAAGGCGGAAAACTGTTGCACACTTGGTAATGCGCCGGCTCGCATCGTCGCGATGCTGCTTTAGTTATTTGTCTGCCTTCGGCTCGATTTCTACGCTGAGCTGCGGCTTCGCTCGCTCGTATAGTTGGGCCAGACTCGCGCAAATGATGTTTCTTTTCGACTTTATCTTCCAACATCTCAGCAGTGGATTGAAACGTAGGCTGTTCTGTGTGTTGTGTGAGTGACTCCAAAGAATGTATGCACTGTTCGCTTCACTGGGCTGAGAAATTGTAGCCTTAGTCTTACGTGGGTATGAGCCATTGCATTGTTTGCTTGCTTCTGGCGGTATGAGAAGGTCACGTGGTTTTTCAGTACCACTTGACTAGACGCCTTATTCATGTGCATAGTATGTGCAGTTCCGATGAATGTATGCGCTGTACGCTTCAATTTGATGAGTACTTGTAACCTCTAAAATACGAGAGGGATGAGTCATTGCATTTCTTGCTTGCTTAGTGGGTGGGGGATTATGAGCCATTGGTGATGATGATACTGTAGTAGTATTGAAACGGACGACGGAATTTTTCAAGGTCATGGGGGTATAACCCACTTAAGGCTTGCGCCTTAACAACGCCGATTTCACAGACGGGGCATGTACACTTGAGTAAAAAAATTTCTTACTCCAAATCATACTCTGTCTTCATTTTCTGCACCAGCGCTCAAGCATTTTGTGATTGTCGAGCGTGAGCTTCACCGATATGTAAACTATAGTCTCCAATGCCTACTAACGGAAAAGCATTAACGGCCCCGCGTCGCAGAATATCCGGTGTCTGCGTCTAGCATCGGCTGTCCTGTGAGCGATTATTTCCGTATACATCTTATACGACGCTAAAGGTCATCTTCTATCCCGAAAGTTGCTGACAGCTTGTCTTATATTGGCTACACATTTATTTCGCGCAATTCTGAGAATGACAGACCGCATATAAATGTTATGAAACAAAACAGCGCCAACGCGCATACCTTTTATGTTAAAGCTTCTCGGACTGAAATATTATAATTTCAGTCAAGAGGACACGTTTCAACCGGAAAGCTCGCCTTCGTGTACTGCTTTCGCCGCCAGCTTTTCCGCGTAAACACTACGTCTACATAAGCTCTAGTTGCCGGGAAGCATGAGAAGAAGTCAAATATGTTTGAATGCTATCGCGTTTCACGTTTAAAGCCGAAGCATAAGGGTCCTCTAACTTCCTTTTTCTGCTGCACTGCCATCAAATTGTTTTGCACAATAAACCAGTTATGTTCTAGTTTATCAGCTATTAAGCACAGTTTAAGCCACCTGATGCCAACCTGCATCGGCAGTTTTCCAGAATGGGGTGCTAGCTCAAGGTTTCACTGCTGTTTGTAGGGCGTACACACCAAAGTTATTCTGTGCTTTTCATCTTGTGCATAGTGCGGGGTCCAGATAATGTAACGTTTATGTCAAGAAAGAGCAATAATAAGCTTAAGAATTTCGTGCTACGTTGTTCAGTCACACTGGTGGACGCATTACATACTGTTCTAGAAAATGTACGCGTTAACTTTCTTTGTCAATGACATATATTGGTATTTATTGATGCCCTGTAGCCCACAACACTTGACCATTATACTGGTTCATTTTTCTTTTATCAATTTTGCTTGCGTATTCGTTTAGATTTCTTCCCCTTTTCTCGCTTAAACTATAGTAACTACTGGTGAAGTTAAGTTTGACTACCTTCGCTAGCGCTTGCGCCGACTAAGGTGCCGGCCTATGTGGCTCCTGCCGTTCATCATGGTTATCGCCCCAAGCGGTCATGGAATTTGGAGAAAAGATAAAAAGGAGGGGCTCCAGCAGGGGCGTACCTTGTGACGCTAAGGAACAGATAATTCAGGCAGGCTTCGCCACATTGAGAAGCGAGCTGTCCTTTTTTGAGCAAATGATGGGGCACTAAATCAATACACAAAATCAGTTTAGAATGATAAAGCGTTCTTGAAAACCTCTTCTGCCATGAATTTCGCGACTATGGGTAGATGAGTGAAAGAGAAAATGAAGGTTAAGGCTTTATATATTGAATTTTGCGCCGGGAACTCTACGCCGGCATGTCACTGTCACTTCAGAGATATAATACGGTTTTCTTTTTATTTGGTTCACGTTGGCTCTATCGAAGTTCTCACAACTTGCCATATGCAGGCTACGCCTCCTTTAGCATCCAATGTAGTCGATCTTTATCCGTCAAGACTTAACTAGGCCCTGGCAGACGCCGCCGAAATATGTGACGTCATGGCAAGCTGGTGTGGGAACCCCCAGGCGGCGGCGCCGCCAGCATTTTCTTTTTGCGCCTTCTCGGGCTTGGCAAGCGCATTCTGCTTGCATAAATGGCTTTTGACACTGTGGAAGTGTAACTTACAAACACAGGTGAAATGCTCTTTCTCTTTAGTGTGCCTTTAAACGACACGTCTTCCACTATGCACTCTGCTGGAGTGCATGGCTAGGGGAACCAATAGGAACCAACAGGAGTGGGCGGAAAAGACCAGTTGCGCTCGTTTGCACTAACGATTGGCTCGTGACAATTGCGTACTTGTATAACCCCACTTCTGATTTGTCGAGTGATCCGGTGCTACACTATCGAGGGGTGTATAAGTTGAATTCTTGTGTGAGTCGAATTCAGTCGTGTGAGCCGGAAATTCAGTTTCTTTCAGGAGAGGCAACAGTAAGAGCTTGTGGAGCTCGTCACTCGACAAGCTGTTGGCGTGTATATTTGTGAATAAACCTGTGCGTACGGAGGATTTGTTTCGAGCCTTGTTTGAGAAACGAACGGAAAATTGAGGACCGGGAGCCCGGATCACAAGGCTCCCATTGGAAGCGACGGCCAAGCAACGACTTAAAATCGGTGCCAAACACAACTAATACACTTCACATACGGCTAATATATTTTGTGTAGGCAGAACTGATTCTCTGGTTTTATTCCCAACTCTCATTTCTCAAGGTGTCAGTTTTTCATGCTTCAGTTGGAATGTATGACAAGGCTCTGCCGCAATGGGTAAAAGGAACACATTTTGAGAAAACAGCATGCTTTATGCGCGCTGAGTGAAGAAGGCATGTTTCTAACGAAAAGCACTGTTCAAGAACAGAAAGAAAAATTGCTGGAATTACTGTAAACATAACGACATGTAACTTTTGTCCAGTGGAAGGAAATCAACTGCTGTAATATGACCACCTTTTGTTGCAATCCTATGGAATGAAATATGCATCTGCGCGGTATTCTGCGAGTCTCCAGCTAGTGGACATGTGAATTTTGTCTGGTGCTGAAGTGTTGCTTGGCTGGGGGCGTCTATGTCCTTACGCGTACCCTATCCCAGCCAATCAGAATTTCAGCAGCAGAGAAAACGGGCTTATGCACTATGGCACACTACAGAATACACCCCCCTCCTTTATTTCTTACATCAAATCACTGTAAATGTGACGACGTGCGCTTAGAAACGAGTATTCCTAATTGGAAATTGTTAATATAATGGCGCACTTTTAATGATGTGGAAATAAATTACGCACACCTTTATTTTCTACGCGAAATAGCTGGCAGCTGATGCTGCCAGGAAAGGCTCGTCAAGAATAGTGAAATTTCCTTGCAGCGACGGGTTCTCTGTAGATAACGGAGCCTACATTCGTGACAATACGTGTTACAGCGTTAATGTGTGTACATTTTTGCTTCATGGTAAAGCTAGCGCAAAAAACAAGGCCGACAACTACCAGATAAATACTCAGGACATGCTCCCGTGCTGCTTTACATTCTCTTACAGATTTATGCTACCTGTTAAACAAAAAATAAAGAAAGCAAGCGACGCAAACGAAGAATCAAAACGGCAATGTTTCCTTGTTAAACATGCGCCTAAATCTAGGTCCACCACCCTCAAGCTTAGCCGCATGACGTCACATATCCACTGAACCACTGCCCAAGGAAAGCGAACACTCACCGGCACGTAGTCCTTCCACTCGTCCATCTCGTAAATCTGATGCCACGCATCCGTGATGCCGGTTCTCGTGAAGTTCACTGCCAGACACTCTCCACCTGATCTCAGTAGCTCGTATACGTTTCGGTAGGCTCGCCCCAAGTCCTTTACGAAGTGGAATATAAGGAACGCGTAGACACGGTCAATCCGTCCATACTGGGCCAGGATAGCATCGGGTTTGTCATGCTCTATATCCAGGAGTTCAAAAAAGACCTCCGGTGCATGATTGTGCTCTCGGGCGTAGTCCAGCATGTCACGTGATGAATCAGCAGCGATGACGCACGCACATGGCCGCAAATGTGATAGCAACTTTTCTTTAAGGAAGTTACCTGGTCCGCAGCCCAAGTCTAGGTATCTCCAATCATCGCCAGCTGGCTGCCTAAATTTCACTATATCCAGTGCCTTGAAATGCTCTTTATATAAGTTCACTTTTAAGTGCGTGAATGCCACAGGGTCAAGCCTGCACTCGGTCCTTTCCGTCTGCTCATAGTCCCCGTTTGCACCAGCGTTAGTGGAAATGGGAAAAGTGGGCATCGCCAGCTCACAGGAAGCGATGCGTTGGGCTTATGTTATAGTGCGTCTTTGCCGAAGATATATGCGGTGCTGGAGTAATCAGCGATGGGGAATTCTTGCTTACAAAGTGCGGTCTTGAACAATACATCTGGATTTGCACATAACAGACTCAATAACTTCTATTGTAGCCTAATCGGTCTAGCTCAGTTTGGAGTGCGGCAGAGATAGAAGCCGGGTAAATTACCCGCATTCGCGATAAGCACTTTTGGGCGCGAAACAAACGATATCCGTATCCTATCAGCTGTGGCGAGGTGCCGCCGACACCGAAACCAGATGCGCAGAACGTTGTTGTTCGCTTCGCTTCACAAAGGAAGCTTGGTGAATTGCTCGCCATGGCCAGAAAGAAGTGGCTGGCATTTAAAGAAGTCAGCCTATATTCTAAAAACCGGGTATATAAATGAACACCTGGCACAAAAAAAAACAAGAAACTGTTCGCAGCTATGCGCAAGAAATCCGGGGTGAACTGGTAGTTCGCTTCGACATCAAAAGGACTGGTCATCGTTGGCACGGAAAACTGAGACTTCAACGGTCATCCGCCTAGCTTCCAAAAATGACGCATAAAAATCACATAAGAGAGCGAATAGGTTGTCAGGCACGAATACATTGCCTCTAAAATCTATTAACTTGGGATATGAATCGTTTAGTGACACTTATTATGAAATCGTTCGTCTCAACGAAAAGAAAACCACGGAGTTAAAAGTTTTTCAACTATGAATATGACTGCCAGGTATATAAGGTGCAAAGTAGGGGAAAATGACAATCTGAAGTCTTCAGTAGAAGATAACTGTGATGTTATTTGTTTCACCAAAACATGATTATCACAAAATACAAACATACCTTATGTAGGGTTTCGCTCGCCCCACATCAATAGAATCAATCAAAGGGGAAGTGGTGCAGCTATGTACATAAAAGAAAGTATGCGTTTACCATAGTGGAAAAATTATCTATAGTTACTGAAGACGTAGAATGCCTTACTGTACATTTAGAAAACACCATCGCATCTGTTATATATAGAACTCCTACAGGAGACAAAGAAAGTTCGGACAATTTTTTAGACCTGTTCCCACCGCATGCCGGTTCTAGCAATAGACCTGTGAAAATCATGTGAGATGTAAACATACACATGAACTCACAAGACGCATGGACCCGGGAAATGAAATAAATTGTAGCTTGCCTCGCCTGCACAAACCACGTTAAGTTATCAACCAGAGTTACTTAGAATAGTGCCACCTTCTGGGGACATCAGTGTTACAAACTTAAATGAAGATGAACTATTTGCCGGCGTTCTCACAAGTGATATAAGTGACCATAAATTTACAACTATTTCCTTTACCAATTTCGCTAGCAACAATCGTGCTACGCGTGCACCTTGTTATCGCTGAATAATAAAAAAAATTTTTCAAACATTTTCGGGAAAAAACTGCAGCTATATACTGGCAGGCGGTCTACAGTGAAAGTGATGTTAACGCAGCTTTTGACGTTTTTCTTTCAAGCGTACAAATCTCTTGTGAATCGGCTTTTCGGCTACGATATGAACTCAAGTACGAAAACCTAGGATAAACCGTCATCAGTATACGACTGAAAAAAGAAAATTGCGATGTATCACCTTTCTACAAAAACACGTGATGAAGAACAGCTTGCGACATTCAAAAGGTTCAGGAATACAAAGCCTGTGCCTGCAAAGCAAACTGAAGAAAGCTAAGCAAGAATACTGCTAACAACTTCTTTCTGGCGTACGCAATGAAGCAAAACTGATATGAACGCTGTGAATAAAATAACAAGCAGAAAATCGAGTATCGCCTCACAGTATCATTGCTGAACAAAAGCCAAATGACGAGCAGGAACGAACATTTTGTACAGGCTGGGTCATGTGCCTCGAAACGAGGCGAAAGAAACTTTCATGCACTCATATCCCACCGGTGACCAGTTCTTTCTGCAATCCACAGATGGCACTGAGATGCAAAATCTTATAGATAAAATGAAGAGTACAGCCTCGGCAGGACCTGACTAAATTCGGCCGGAGCTGATTAAACGTGTCTCAAGCGAAGTAAGGGTCGATCTAGCTTATATTTTGAACTTGTGAAGAACTTCAAAAAATGGTCTTGTTGCTCTAAAAACCAATTGCATAACACCAATTCATAAAGGTGGTGCGATAGATCAAGTTTGCAATTACCGACCAATATCGGTCCTATGTACACGTTCAAAGGTTTTTGAAAGTGTCGCGGTTAACCCGCTGAGGTGCTTCTTGACTAAACGTAATCTTATGTCAAAGTACCAATACGGTTTCCAAAAATATAAGTGACCAGAGGAACCGCTTCTAGATATCAAGGATAAAATATTTCAGAATATAGAAAAATAAAAGGTTGCACTCGCCCTTTTTTAGACTTGTGGAAGGTTTTAGACTCGATCGACCATAAAATATAAATGCAATAACTAGAAGTCTACGGGATACGCGGCGTCGCTAATTATTTATTAGGAAGTTGTTTAAGAAGCCGAAACCGATTTGTTTAGATAAACTCTATTGCCTCTGACATTTTGCCTGTATGGCAGGGTGTGCCTCGGGGCTCAAGACTGCGCCCACTATTCTTAATTTACGTAAATGATATTCTACGAAAACCTAACTCACCTGACTTGACAATGTATGCCGATTATACCAACGTGTTTTTTACTTCCAATGACGCTTCTGAAGTTAATGCCAGCGTTAATGTGCATATTGTTCGCTTCTCAGAATGGCTGAGAGAAACTAGTCTGGAGTCTAGAATTAAATATTTGCAAAAACAACGTACGTTTATTCACGGCGGGTAACAAGAACGTACCCAATAACATTAACATTTATTTCAATGGCATGGCGATTAACCATGTTCAAGAAGAAAATTTCTTAGGCTTATTTCGATTCTTAAGAACTGCAGGACGACCGTAACCGCGTAAATGAATGATGTATTAATTGGTGCACGCAACTTAATTGAAATAAATGTAAGGCCATGAGAATATAAGCTGTTTTACATTCTGCAGCTAGAACGACGATAATCGGTGCCGTCGCACGCGTCGCATTGCGATTTTTAGGGGACACATTTCACGCGATTTCAACAATGCGACTGGTGTGGCACCCAGTGTGGCTGGCGGCCTGTTTTTGTGGCACACGCCGCATAATTGTTATAATGTACTGAAGAAAACGTGCACCTTAAAATATTATTCATCTGTCTTTATCAAGAGCATATAATACGCGTCTCTTGTAATTTAGGATTGTTTTGAAGTTTAAATTTGTTTTGGAATACGCAACGGTGGTTTCTGAAGTTCAGTGCGAAGAGAGACTAACGCACATCAACAACAGCTGCTTGTAGCTGGTGTTGTCTCATGTGCCTTCTATGTCCGTGTCATTCTGCCTGCGCTGCAGCAAATAACAATATGACCTATAAAAGCCCATATAGCTACCCTTACCGCGTATGCAGTATACGGAATTCGGCTGCAGCGAGGTCGTCGTGTCAGTGCAACGAGATCCTCACGATATCCGTGCTCAGCATCAGCTTCTGGAAAAACGATGTGCGTATATTGATCGGGATTGTGCATAAGTGGTGTCTGCTCCCAGCCATATTCTTGCACCACACGCAGCAACAAGCACCAAAGCGAAAGCCCACGTCTGTGCCTAAAGGAAGTCGAAAATGATCTCTGTGCATTACTGAACGTGGAATGGAAATTATGCTGCGAAATTCAACCTTAGCGCTAGCCTAGTATATAAGTTCGAGTGGGGGCTGTGAATATATGTAGAAGTCCTCTCCAAATATTTCTAAAGGCACAAAAGCCGACACATCACATTTTTTGAGCAGCTACCGTTAATTGTGTAGAAACGTCTACGTGGCATCATGGCATTCTAAAAGGCACGCCTGTCGACCACTTTGTTGTCCTGTGTCTCGGGCTTTTAGTATACTATGTACCTCTCAAAAGAAGACCGTATCAATACGTGCTATGCATAATGCAGGACCGTAGGACCACGGCAGGCGCTCTTGCCGTAGTTCTCCTTTCATCTCAGCCTCGCACGCCGCTCATGCTTAGCCTGTTTTGTGGAAATAATAATAATAATAATAATAATAATAATATTATTATTATTATTATTATTATTATTATTATTATTATTATTATTATTATTATTATTATTATTATTATTATTATTATTACTACAGTTCCTTCGTTGTTACTTATAGCAATCATCCAGATTTCTTAAGCTAGTCATGTATTTAACCGGTATTAGATCAACATTGTAACGACATGGTAATGGCCGTTGCGTCAACCTATATTACTCAGCCAAAGAAAGTACAAAAGAAAGCCTTAATGTTCATTCCTACCTGGCATTCTTAAACAGATTCTATTTGTGAATTGCCCGTTTGTTGATGCCCGCTTCAATTACCTGCAATTCGATGCTTAAAGATGGAAAAACTTATTCATTTTCTTGCTGTGGAAAGGCTACTTTAATGTCGATAGCAAGCTATAATTATTCGTTTCGAAAGTGTTAAGCAATGGCTTTATATTTACGCTAATCAATACAATTTTTTTTCATGAATGCATTAGGTTTTATTTCTCCCTGTCATTAGCAGCCACGGAAAGAAACTTTACTTTTATAAGGTTAAGAATCCAAAAATCCCAGAATTTCTCCTGAGCACTTGTCCGCATCCTATAGTGTGCGTGTTTGTATCAAGTGCTGGTTTTGCAAAAGCAATGATGTACGCATTTTTTAAAATATGATCAACAAAGTAATTTATGAATGTAACGAATACATAAATAAGCAAAAAATTAAAAATGCAGACTAAGTGCACGTGTTACAATCTATCTGAAGTGAAGTTTTTGTCAAGTGGTCAGCTAAATGCTGTGAGAGTAACTGCGATATGTATAATTCTCGTTATTTTCAACTCTTAAACGAGTCATCTTTTGCAAGGTTTGTTTATGCACCTCATAGGTCACAACCCTAATGCCATGTAATGTTTACGCACTACACTGTTAGCGAACTATACCAAAATGCAAACGGCAGTTAACGTGGATGCGCACTAGAAGACATCAACACAGTGACTTTGTTGATGGAGGGATGGCAATAGGAGTATGAAGAGAAATGAATGACATGTGAATATTTATTTATTTATTTATTTATTTATTTATTTATTTATTTGTTTGTTTGTTTGTTTGTTTGTTTGTTTGTTTGTTTGTTTGTTTGTTTGTTTGTTTGTTCATTCATTCATACATTCATTTATATACCTCGCAGGTTGCAAGGTCCGAGTATTAGGTGAGAGGGGTTAAAAAGTAGTTAAAAAACAAGGGCACAACCTTATACAATACTTATAATACCAGAAAAAGGATCAACACCTTCGTGCTGAGACCAAGGCGATCTAAGGCACACTAAGAAATAAAAGTGCATTGAACTTGCTGCGTAAAGCTAGTTGACAAGCAATATATTGAAGTTACACAGAAAGGAAAAATTTAACCTTAAGTATGTCTGTGCAGACACCAACAGAGAACACAACCATCACCGAAAGCTTAACGAGGGCCTGCTGAAAGGGAAGCTGAAACACTTCTCGAAAAAAATGAGCTCTTTGCGGCATTCTACAGTTTTGAGTCCCCTGAACACGAATGTCTGGTTCAAGAAGGGCGGAAACAAACGCAAGCGGCTGTTTTTTCAAGAAAACGCGCACCAGCGCCTCAGGGCATCGCGCTAACGCCGCTGTTGCCCGTGATTGGTCGGGGCAGCTGTGACGTCATTCGCGGCAGTCGCCGGTCGGCGCCACCGTTTCAGAGCGTAGCACGCTGTTCTGTTCTGGCTTCATAGCTGAGTTGTAAGCATTATGGAACGTTCTCGCTGTCTCGGACAGCTTGTATTTTCGCCGTACATGTTCGAACCGACAGCCGATGCAAAAACGATGGAGGCAACGACGATGTTGAGTGTGCCAACAGCGAGAGCAATGTGTGCACCTTCTCGCGCGTTGGAAATCTTAGCTGGTACGTATGTTTTCTTCTTTTTTCATGTAGCTGCACGTTCCAATGACGGGAGAAAAAATACGCTAAAGTATCACTGGGAACCTGCTGCTGGAAGAATGCCGAAGCACTAACTTCTCATTAGATTGTAAACACGGGTGCAATTACGCGATGTCAAGCACCTTGCCGCTGCTTGTCTAAAGTCCCGTGGTTTTTATGCGAAGCATATTACTAGCGCTCAACCCAGCTCCTCAGGCGCGGCGGTGTCGCCTTCAATACCACGTGACACCGTGACGTCACGACAGAGGAGAAACGGGGCTCCAACTCGCGCCGTCGCTCGCGGCGTCGCGGCGGTATATAAGCAGCTGCGCTTTTTCTAGGTGGCTTTGGCTCAACTCTTGCAAGATGGGCTGGGTGGGAATCGAGCCAGGGTCTCCGGAGTGTGAGACGGAGACGCTACCACTGAGCCACGAGTACGATGCTTCGAAGCGGTACAAAAGCGCCTCTAGTGAATGCGGTGTTGCCTTAGAAACGAGCTGCTTCTAAGGCTCAGGCGTGCGTCGCTTGCTCAGGCGCACATTTCGTTGCCGCGCCGAACGCTGCGTTGCTCGACGCTCACCGCGTCCAATGCGGGGCGCGTAGTCGCTGCGCCGTAGCCCATTGTCTTACACCCCTTGGCGGGTCGACGGGAACGCTGTCGCGTTCCACTCTTGAAGGCGAAGCAGAATAACGCATGAGTTGTTTCTTCTACTAGCCGAACCAAATATAGCCAAGCAACAGCAGTTCACCAGGCTAAACAGTGGTTCAACAACTAAAATAAAGGCTAGTATGCTTCGCATCCTGGGCTTAACCTTAGCTAAGCCACAGCCATTTTTTGAGTGTTGATACACGATCGCGAACATAAGTGCCGCGTTTCAAAGCGCGCACATGCAGTGCTGCGAGGTACAGTCATGGAAGTTGTTTATCATACACATCCAGAGATGGCCAGAGGTATTATATGTGTAATATTCATACTATAGTTCGACGACTTTGCGATTGTGGCTCGATCAAGAATCGGTATGCGTGCTCCATGCTAGTGTTGACATAAAGATATTAGGCAGTTTTAGCACCGCCGTGTGGTAAACACGATAACTGCAACCGTACGTCGAATGTCACTAGGCAAGCCTACACTCCATTTCATACCTCAGGTGGAACGCTGTGGAAGCTACGCACGAAGTCCGGTCACCAAAATTTATTACTGCGCGCGTTTCCGTCTATGCTTCGCAGCGTGCCAGCGGCTTTGCTCGCGCGAGCATGCACGTGAAGCTGCCGCGACGGGCTGCAATTAAAAAATGCCGAAAAGAAAATCGATTTAAAAGAACGTGTTAGTAGCCGTATAAGTACACGGATTGTTTATATGGGTAAATACTTTTTTTTCATTCAGAACTGAGCTTATATATGGAAATTTTTTTCAAAAATCGGGTCAAGAAACACCGAACTTTTTCGAAATGCGAACGCAGCCACTGTCAGAAGCATCTCAAGCCTCCACAGCGTTGCACCTGATGTATGAAACGGAGTATAGCAACGCTAGCAACAACGCGTTTCCGCATTTGTCGTAAGGCTATCCGGCTATTGCGGAAATGGTCCGAGCACAGCACAGTTGATTTCGTCGGCACGAACTTATCTCTCCTCACCGCACGGACCCACTGCGCTGCAAGCATCTTGTCCTTCGGGAACCTGTGAACCACCACATCGTCTCGCCCGCCTGTGTTCGCGCAGCCGAATACTGCACAGAACGAGGGCATGTTGGGCGCCCTTGGCTGTAGGCACTCACGTAGCACAGAAGGAAAGAACAGTTTACCAAAATCGCAAAAGAAAACAAACGTGAGCGGCGGCGGCGGTAGATCTCTCGTAGCGTCGTTCAGTAAAGCGCAGGACGGAAAGAGGCATGCCAGCACGCCGGTCCGGCAGCTCGGTCCCCGCGAATGACTTCACTCTCACCGGTTCTCTCCTCTGGCAACCACCTCACCCGACGCTCCGGGAAGCGATGGGGGCGTGTCCGCGGGGGTGATATAGAAAGCGATTTCCGCCCCTTATATTAACAAAAGGAAGAAAAAAATTTCGGAAACGTAAATTATTAGGTCTGTTCTTCCCAATCCCAGCAATTCATGGAAATTGAAAACCGTTTCAGCTTCCCTTTAATGCTAGCTTCTTCCTCTACAGGGCCGCTCGGATGTGTCGACATGCGAGCGTGCATTGTAGTGGAAGAAGCTAGCATTCTGTGCATATTGGAAGGCTAGGAAAAAATGGAAACTGTAGATCTAAAAACGCTAGGATAATCTGGTATCAGCATGGCCTCAGTTAAGGTCATGCGAACACAAGACACAGTATTGGTTTTATTGCTTGTCAGCCAGCATTTATTCAGCATGTACAATAAACTTTTGGTTGTTAGATATCAACTCGGTTTTCTTGTTCGTCCTATGTGTTCTCTAGTGCCGTTTGCAGGCAGGCTGTGTATTTTTAGAGTGCAACAAGTTACTTTAATGGTCCTTACGGTGCTTCTGTGTACCTTGTAAAATTGCATATTTGGGCAATGTTGCAAAAGCGTATAGTGTGAAGCAGTAAGAACAGCAGGATACGCTAACTTCTAACTAATCAAACAATTTATTGTGAAAATGCAAGTATTTATAAAGCTTAACAGAAAGTAGTACAGCAAGAAAGGTCGATAAAAACCATTGCTTGATGAAACGAAACATAGTCAAAAACAAGAAAGAGAGAAAATACAAATAAGTGTACAAGTCCAGGGAAAACAAAAACATTGTGATCACCAACTACGCATGCGACTGCTTTCCAAAAAACCCAAGCTTTTTTTTTCTGGTACGCCGGCAAATGCCAACTACAACTTCAATGTAGCTGGTAAAGCTTTCGCCCCTTTGTTGGACACGACAGCGAAGCTGTTGTTCAGCCCGAAGTTCGCGCACGGCAGGGTGACCGAAGACTGCTTGAAGTGTGGTTCGGAATGCTGTCCAGGTGGAAAAGTCAGCCTCATGACTTCGGAACCAAAGATGGGCGACCTCGGAAAGGTAGAATGGTACGTAACCAAGCTTGTCAGCTTTAGTTCATTTGTTGTGGGCGTTCACTCGGTTGTACGATGACAGCCAGTCCTCTACGTCATGATCGTCAGTGTTATTGAATATGGGAGGACCCCGCTGGCGTGGCGCACCAGGACAGACGACCGGAGGCGGTGCCTGGGGTGAATCGGTAGGACTAGTCTCCTAAGGCATGGGTCATGTGACAGGGATCGTCCGGCTTTAGAGTTCCAGATATGCAAGAGGTCCAGCACCTTCCACCGAATGTCGCGAAGCACTTTGGGCAGTAAGCGTTCGCGACTAGAACGATAGAGCAGTGAGAGATAGCACAGCCGATCGAGCACCCAAACAAGGTTTTTAAAGCGAAAGCTTTACTGGCCGCGAACTTGCGATTTCGTCGTGGCGGTGCTCCGAGGAGCCACATGACGTCACAAGGCGCGCCTCGCCGCGGATATTTTTCTCTCTCTCTCTCCCTAGTCACCGCTAGTAGCACCGAGCTACAGGTGTTCCGCCGCTGCGCAGCGCCGCGCCTTTCGCTGCCGCCGTTTGGTATGACGTCACACCGCGCTCCTCGTCGCTGCGCTCGCCTCCGCTCACTTCGCCAGCTGCGCCGCATGTCTGATAACATGTCGGAGGATTGAAAAGGACAGCTCGCGTGCGCCACAACCACAGTTTAGGTGGCAGTATGGACGACCACAATCCGGATAAGCAGGTGGAGGCCTGGAACGAGATGAAGAGGAAACGAATCGCCCAGGAAACAGACGAACAGAGCGCCGAACGAGTGGCTAAACGCCGTAACATAGCTAGACAATAGCTAGACCTCCATCATAGACCTCGTCATAACAGACCTCGTCATAACAGACCTCGTCATAACAGACCTCGTCATAACATAATATCATAGACCTCATCATAACATAGCTAGACCTCCATCACTGCTGTTTTTATGGGCCGCAGGAATGGAGAGCCGAATTAATTTTCCAACACCGCTCTATAGCAGCTTTCCCTTGGCAGGTGGCGCGTCCCACGCCTTTCGATATAAGCAGGCGAGATGTGTAAGGACCACCCGCACCTCTTTGCCATACCTCGCCATGGCAGCTTTGCAGAAAGCATGACGACACATGTTTATGCCCAATGTTGTATAGGTTCAGTTAGGTTCATGTGAAAAATAACGTGCGTGAAGGATGCACGCAATACAAACGACGGCCGAGCGCAAACTTTCAACTGAAATACGCACTGCCATTAACATGAAGGCCACAAGATTTCCCATGAGAATAGTGACTCTATGTAGACAGTCTTAGTGTTGACATGAATTGGGTCTTGTAAATCGTTCCTTGACGCTATCTTGTAAGTTCTGCGCCATAATCAAACTACTTGTGTAGCTTTTCGGCCTAAATGGTCATTCAGTGTTTTAATATGAAAATAGTTTCTTTGGTTTGAAGCCCCGAGTATGGTTTAAATAGGGCCGAAATTTTGCATGATTTATTGGGCACATCAATGAAACTTGCTTGAATGTCGAATTCAACGCCACGTGCAGAATTAACTTCTTGCGAACTCGCAACAACAGAGTAGCTTATGCCTAATAATGGTATATGTCCTACCCTTTCCTAGTAGGTACCGTGATAGTAATAACTTCCACTGTTCGCCACTTCATGTTCATGTGCGCACATCTCGACGCGTTCACAACGCATTTAGTTTCATGCGCATTCATGGTCAAACGCAGGAGTCTAACTCATCTTTATTTATTTATTTATTTCATAATACCCCTAAAGGCCCCCGAAGGGGTATTAGATAGGGGGAACCGATACATGAAGAAATGCGAGCTTTGCGCGTTACGGAAAAAAAAAACTAAAGTACACAAAGGTTATACAAAATTTTTACAAAAGAAAACACAAAAGTTATACAAAAGTACGATACCTAGGAAAATACACAAGTAAAACAATATACGAAATACATTAGTCAAGTGAAAATTAAATAGAAAATACAAAACTGTCTGAGAAAACAAATTAAGGGAATTAAATAGGCACAATGTAAAAGAAGTAAAACGAGGTGTTGCTCGAAGCTGCGTCAGTTGTCACCTTAACAAGTTAATGAGACATGAAATACACTTGTACAATGTGCACGCAGAACAGTAGGACAAATGATCAAAACAATATATACACTGAACAACGTATGAAGAAACAGTACATGATGAATATTTACAAGTCACTATTGCGTAAAAGTTCCTGAAAGGTGGCGAAATCGGTTTGAGTAGCATTGTGTGATGTTAGGTTATTCCATGCAACAATTGTTCGGGGAACGAAGGAGTTAGCATAGTTAGCCGAGCGACAACTGATGCGTTTTATCTTGAAGATATGGTCTGTGCGTGGAAAGAAGGCTGTCGCTGGTTCGAAGATACGGTGAAGGTGCGGATGATGATAAAGATTGTGCAGCAGCGACAGGCGGGCAATTCTGCGGCGATGGGATAAGTCGTCAAGCTGAGCACGAGCTTTTAGTGCTGAAATGCTAGTATATGGTGAATAATCAGAAAAAATGAAACGAGCCGCGCGGTTTTGCAATGATTCGATTTCTTGGGTGATATTGTTTGAAAAGGATCCCAGATAGCTGATGCATACTCGATTTTGGGGCGTATTAATGTGGTGTATGCTAGTCTGCGTAGTTTAGCTGGAGCATGCTTAAGGTTGCGTTTGAGGAGGCCTAAAGAGCGGTTAGCTGATGCCAACGTCAGGCGGGTGTGATGATGCCACGTTAGATCAGACTGCAAGTGAACACCAAGGTACTTATATGAAGTTGTAAGATCAATTATGTTGTTAGATATTACGTACGAAGTTGGAATACGGTGGTTGCGCTTAGTAAATGATAATAACTTCGTTTTAGCTGTATTAAGAGTCATCAACCATGTTGAACACCATGTGTTAATAGCGTTAAGATTGGTTTGAAGAATAACTTTGTCATTGTCGCATGAAATTAATCGATATATTACGCAGTCATCGGCAAAAAGTCTGATGTGGGAAGACACACAGTTAGGCAGGTCATTAATATATATTAAGAAAAGTAAAGGGCCAAGAACGCTGCCCTGCGGAACACCGGAGGTTACTTTGGTAGAAGAGGAATTACTGTTGTTAACAGACGTATATTGTACTCTGGATGAGAGGAAATCCTTAATCCATCCAATAACGGTTGGATGTATGTTAAGGTTCATTAGCTTCAGTACTAGTCTATGGTGAGCAACGCGATCGCAAGCTTTCGAAAAATCCAGGAAGATAGCATCAACTTGAAACCCTAGGTCTAGGTATGAATGTATGTCATGTAAAAAGCCGGCTAACTGTGTTTCACATGAATAACCACGACGAAAGTCATGTTGGTTATCAACAATAATTTTGTGCTCTTCTAAGTAGTTAATGATTTCAGTATACAAGATGTGTTCAAGTAATTTACAAATAGTACTGGTTAAGGAGATGGGGCGGTAATTTAATGGGTGAGTTCGGTCTACGGACTTAAAAATGGGTATTACTTTTGCCACCTTCCAATCGTGCGGAATAATAGTGTTAGTTGATAAAGACTGCGAGAAGAGCGCACACAATATAGGTGATAAACTAGGTGACAGATGTTTTAAAACTTTATTATTAATGCCAGTGTGATCAGAGGCGGAAGAAACTTTAAGTTTATTTAGTAAAGAAGAAATGCCTGCTTCGCTAACAATTATTTCTGGCATTGATATGTTAAGGAGATTTTCAAGGGTTGGTGAAGATATGGTGTCTTCCTGTGTAAATACAGATGAAAATGCGCTATTCAATAAATCAGCACATTCCGAGTGGTGGACCATATCACCGTGCTCATCAACTAGTGTTAAATCGGGATAGCTCTTCGGGTTTATTACGCGCCAAAAACGTTGAGGATTGTTAGTGATCATAGAATATAGGTCATGGGCAAAGGAATGTCGTTTAGATGATTTTAGCAGTGATTGATATTGCTTATCGCAGGTCTTATAACGGTGCCAGGAATCTGAGTCGCGGGCTTTATCGGTTTTACGATATAAACGCTTTTTCTTATTATTAAGGCGCCGAAGCTTTACGGTAAACCACGGCGCTGTCGGGGTGCAGGCTATTTTTGTTAGAGGGACGAATCGATTAATTAGTTCAGTAAGAATGGTTTTAAGTTCAGCCCAATTATGTTCGATGGTTTGAAATTGGCAACTATTCAGGAAATGTAAAGAGAAGTCAGATAGTGCGGAGTTTATGCTGTCAAAATCCGCTCTATTGTAACATCGGATGTACTTATCAGAGCACGGACGTCTTGGAAGGGAAACTGCAAGAATACCTGTTATGATATCATGATCAGATAGCCCATCTTGATGAGTTAAGTCGAAGCACACGTCAGGATCACTGGTTAGTACTAGATCTAAAATATTAGCGGATGTAGCTGAAGATCGCGTAGGACGGGTGATAAGCTGTGTTACAGAAAATTCGAGACATGACTGCAGGAAACTGTGGGTCTCAGATAGGTAGGTTGCTGTTGAAAGGTTAGCCCAATCAACTTCGGGGAAATTAAAATCACCGAAAATTAGTACTAGAGATTTAGGAAAACGAACAGTAATGATTTGAAGGAGCCGTTGGAATTCACGAGAAAACGTATTGCCCATGTCAGGAGGTCGATAAAAAGCACCAATGATTATAAGGCCTGCTTTATGGAAACCCACACACACTAAAAAAATGTCAAGGGGAATACGTGTGGCGAAAAGATTTTTTTGCACTGCCACCAAAACGCCCCCACCTATACGATTTTTCCTGTCACATCGATAGTAGTTAAATGCAGTCCAGCTTTCCAGAATGCAGGTATCGGGGACAGTATCGGTAAGCCATGTTTCAGTTAGTATCACTATCGATGCTGAACATGAGTCTATGATGGATGATAGCTGTACTGTTTTAGAAATGACACTTCTTATGTTCGTGTAAAGGAAAGGAATGCGGTCTTGGGCGTCATTCTTCCTCGATATCGGTCCAGTGGATTCATGGTTAGTGTGATCACTTGACACTCGTCATTCTGTAGCTCTTTCAGACACTCGCTTCGCGCATTTCTGATCGCTATCCCAGAGATAAACGTCATTATTAATAAACAACTTGTTGAACACGAGTCGCACACGATCGCCTTCCTTTCGTATTGTTTTGGAAAACAGCAGAAGGTTGCGGCGTTTATTTCGCACTGTTTCAGAGTAGTCACGGGAAATGCTAAAAGGTTTGTCTTTTAGTTTGTAACCACAGCCAAGTAGTGCATCAATTTCTTTGTCATTGGAAAACTTGACAATAATCGGTCGCTTTTTATTGTTAGAGAAACGACCTAATTTGTGTGCTCTTGCTATTGAGGAAACTTTCATACCAAGATGATTGTCGCAAAATTCCTGAACCAGGCGCTCAGAAGTTTCCCATCGTTCGTTCTGTTCAGAGTCAGAAAGCCCGTAAAATAGTAAATTGCACCTGCGGGAGCGGTTTTCTAAATCGTCGACTTTGTCTTCTATTTTGGAGATGCTCACTTCGTGGGTAGGAAAAGAGTGCGCATTAGCCTCCCCTGACATAAGCCCTGAAGTTATCTTTCGCTCGAAATCATGAAGTTGATTCTGCATTTTAGAAAAGCGTTCTTCGCAGTTAAGTGCTACTTTCTCATATACATTAGACAGAATATTAGTTTCAAGTTCAGAAACACGTCGACTTAGTTGGTCTAGGTCACTTTTTATGCCGATATGGATTTGTAGTACCTTATTAACAGATTCTAAAATACCTATACTATTAGAATCCAGTCTCTGAAGAGTGCTGAATACAAAATCAAGCTTTTCTTCTTGTGGTTTAGTCATGGGGCCCGGGTTTGCCTCTACGTCGCCCCCAAGCAGCAAAAGGCGCCATAGATGCAAGACACAATCACAAAAACACTTCATTGAATCGGGTGGCCACGACACCGCTAATAAGAACACATCGTTGTTACGAAAAGAAAAAGCACCATTTAGGCTCACCTGCGCAAGCATGAAAAGTGAGCGTGGCATCACAGCTGCGGTGTCGTGGCCCGAAGTGCTGTCGAAATGGGTGTGCTTTAGTACTGTGCTTGTCGTAGATAAGGTTCCATGTTGCCAGCCGAGCAATGCAGTCGTATCCAGAAGTGGTGGATGATCCGGTGACGGACTCGACGATTGACTGCGCATCCAACGTAAACCTTTCAGCTCGGTGTCTTCATTAGGTCCGGTATTTTCCGATGGTTAACCCAGGCGCTGCAGTGCGACGGCAGGAGGTGAACCGAGCATCGCCATCAACACCTGCGCAAGCATGAAAAGTGAGCGTGGCATCACAGCTGCGGTGTCGTGGCCCGAAGTGCTGTCGAAATGGGTGTGCTTTAGTACTGTGCTTGTCGTACATAAGGTTCCATGTTGCCAGCCGAGCAATGCAGTCGTATCCAGAAGTGGTGGATGATCCGGTGACGGACTCGACGATTGACTGCGCATCCAACGTAAACCTTTCAGCTCGGTGTCTTCATTAGGTCCGGTATTTTCCGATGGATAACCCAGGCGCTGCAGTGCGACGGCAGGAGGTGAACCGAGCATCGCCATCAACACCTGCGCAAGCATGAAAAGTGAGCGTGGCATCACAGCTGCGGTGTCGTGGCCAACTCATCAACGCTGTCTAAAGCTCTTGCACATTGGAAGGGTCTTCCGGATCACATTGCATCCATCTCCAATCGTGAAACATTCCGTGATAACTGTTAATATCGCATAACGATGTTGCACTTTACTATTTTTGTGTGATGTAATTACTGTTGCCCCCCCCCCCCCCTACTCAAGGCCCTTCAATGGGCGTGTAAGGTAATGTGAATAAATAAATAAGCTAGCGGTACAATATTAATCAGATCTTTCGCTCCAGCCCATTTAGCGTATGTGCACCTTGTCTTGAAACGATACGTGAAACAACATCTCCGTAACTAGACAAATGTGTCGTAAAATGAGGTCATATTACGAAAACGACTAGGTTTCGACAGCAAACGAGAACGGAATTTCACGTTTTATCGTCGGACAGGTCGGACAGACGTTTGTCTTCGGTGCCCAAATGAAGACTGCTTCGACGACCGGTGCTCGAAGCCGGACCTCCGATCGTTGCTGCCTAAGCCTGCTTCGCGGGCCATGGCGAAGAATGCGGACCTGTGATTCTGCAACAAGTCACCGGGGGACACTGATTTCTTGTACCTCGCCGGACTTTATCACGACAATCTTGTTGGGCTACACAGGACACATAGTCCCTCGTATTTAAGTGCAGTGACCGCGGAAAATCTGGTGGCTGTTGTGAGGCTAAATTAAATAGTGAGGTTACACATGCGTCACATTTAACCTGTGAGGTTTTACGTGCAAAAACCACGATTCAATTCTGGGGCGCGCCGTAGTGGTGGACTGCGAAATAATTGAATCTGTTGAAGGGAAAGTAAGCGCTCTCGAAGGCACTCACAATGTGGATGCGACCGAAGTTCACCGCGTTGCTGCTAATATAGTGCGAAGTGAAAACGCTGCACTGCAAGCACGCCTTGACGAATTTGAGGACCGGTCCCGCCGTGAAAACCTAATTATGTATTGTTTGAAAGACAATCCTTCAGAAAGCTGGGTCCACACTGAAGAAGCTGTACGAGCCATTCTCGCAGATCATCTATCTTTAGAACTTCCTGCAGATGCAATTTCACGAGCGCATAGACTTGGCTCCTTTGTTACTGGCCGAAATCGTCTTATAGTTGTGAAGTTTGCTTCGTTTAAAACACGAGAGAATGTTTTAGCACACAGGTCTAAACTTAGAAATACGGGAGTCGCTCTACAAGGGGACATCTGTAAAACAACGAGGCAGATACGCAAAAAGCTGATAGATTTCGCCAAAGCTACCACACAGCCCTACAACCTAAGATATAATTGATTATATATTAATAAAAAATGCTACGTCTACTGCAAGGAAACTGATAACGTCTGTGAAATAGATTCCCCTAGCGCATTTGCATCTGGTATCCACGTATCTTCTTCAGATCCGCAACACGTTGCTGGTTTTCCTCCGGCACATGCCTCCGATAATGCTTCAACTTCCAATGTGTCACACCCTCATAGTGCTCCGACTTAGGAATCACCGGCCGTTCAGACGAAGCGCATCGGCGACTATTCATTCCTTCTTGCGAACATCAGAAGTATATTAAAGAAGCGTGATACCTTGTCATGTTTAATGGACACGTGCGTAGCCGATATCGTTGTTTTAACCGAGACTTGGTTGTCAAGTAAAGTCATGAGTTGTGAACTCTTTTCTTGTGAAAAGAAATATACAGTGTACAGACACGACCGAAGGGACCGATCAGGGGGCGGTGTTTTGATTGCCCTTTGTGAAGACATAAATTCTTACGTTGTCCCGATCCAATCAGAGCTTGAATTCCTATGTACATGCGTTACCTTAAACCATCAAGATGTCATTGTTTGTGCATGTTATCGGCCTCCGCTTTCTGCCACCACGTTCTGTGATGAACTCCATGATAGTCTGAACAAAGTTGTGTCTCGATACCCGAAAGCGCCAATATTTCTTATGGGTGACTTCAATTTTCCAGGTATCCAGTGGACCGATTCTAACCCCATTGTAACTAATTCATCCGATTGTACAGCTTTCATTGACCTCTGCTCTACATTTAATCTTTCCCAGCTTGTACAAGAACCAACTCGCGTTACCCCTTCGTGTGCAAATGTACTCGACCTTGTACTCACCAACTATCCCAATTCAGTCTCTTCCCTAACCCTACTGCCAGGTCTAAGCGATCACCTTACAATCCATTTTACTACGCCATCGCGATCGCGCCGCACATCGAAACATTCGAAAATAATCCGCCATTACGGGAGAGCAGACTTTCAAGCCATTAATACTGCTTTGGAAAAATTCGTTGACGAGTTCTTGCCCCAGTTCTGGGAACGCACAGTGCAAGAGAACTGGCGGTTATTTCAAATGCAAGTCAAAACACTCATCGATAAATATATTCCGCTACGAAGAATATCTAGCAAGAGGCGTTCGCCGTGGTTCAACTTACCGTTAAAACGCTTACTAAACAGCAAAAAGCGCATGTTCCGCCGCTGCAAGAAAGTTATGACTGACAGATCAAGGTTGGCTTATCAATCTACCGCTGCAGAATATAAACGTGCTCTCATCGATGTTAAACACATTTATTTTCATTGTACCCTTCCCTCGTTACTTACTTCAAATCCACGCAAATTTCGGAATGTTATCGGCATGCGCGAATCCGAAGAAGTTCACTTGAAGAACGATCGAGGATTCTTTGTATCAAATAAACAGTGCTGTATCTTACTCAATGACACATTTTCATTATCTTTTTCACATGTTGCACCAATAACCGTTCCTACTATTTCCGCACCTGACTTCTTTCAAATGGACCCTATCCTTATCGATTGGGTAGGCATTTGTAAACTCATTCAAGTTGCTAAACTCTCATCGTCAGCTGGCACCGATGGTATTAACTACAAGTTTCTGAAAAACACCCAGACTTATTCATCCATTATACTGTCGTATGTCTTTTCTCAGTCATTGCAGAGCGCCACGTTGCCGGACGACTGGAAGGTGGGAAAGGTGGTTCCGGTGCTTAAATCTGGTGATGTTCATAGCCCCCACAACTACAGGCCTATCTCATTAACATCAATTCCATGCAAACTTCTTGAACATATAATATATTCTAACCTAATGTCGCATCTAGAATCAAACTGTTTCTTCACACCTAACCAGCATGGTTTTCGCAAACACCACTCCTGTGAAACTCAACTGGTCGCGTTTACTAATGACTTGTTTTCCATTTTGGACTGTTCATCACTTGTGGATTGCATTTTTTTAGATTTCGCGAAAGCATTTGATACTGTATCTCATCAACTACTACTTCTGAAGCTTAGTAAACTAAACCTAGATACTAATCTGATGAAGTGGATCGAGTTTTTTATTGCGGGACCGTACCCAGTACGTTTCAATTAATGACTGTGACTCACCTGCATGCCCCGTAACATCCGGAGTTCCGCAAGGCTCCGTACTAGGTCCTCTTCTTTTTCTAATTGATATTAACGACCTTCCTGATTCCATTGGCTCACAAATTAGACTCTATGCTGATGATTGCGTAATATATCGACAAATATCTAAACCTTCTGATGCAGCCATTCTTCAATCTGATCTGGATAACATCTCCACTTGGTGTCACACCTGGTCTATGAAACTGAATATTGGTAAGTGCAAAGCAATGAGAATAACACGCACGCCTAACCAGTCTTCATGCACCTACTTCCTTAATAACTCATCAGATTCAGATTCAGATTTATTGGTTTCAAAAACAGAAGTAATTACATGACAAATATACAGACGAGGGTCCCAAAGTGAAAGAACTGTAGTGGGACCCTCGGTTAATAATAACAACATTGATGGTGATATCGATAGTCAGCAAATTAGCGTATTATAAACAACAACTACAGATCAAATACATCATTAGACATGTCATTTACAATCAAACACGAAAAACCACGTTATAAAAGAAAGTCTGAAAAAAGCATGGGTGAAATACAAGAAATGACATGTGAGATAAAAGTCAAAGGTACACCGCCAGATCGTAAAGTTATCGCAGAAAATGATGCTTAAGGTGATTTTTAAACATTGCAAGAGAAGTACAGGATTTTATGGTTGATGGTAATTCATTCCAAAGAGAAATTGCAGCGAAGGAAGATGTTTTTTGCCGTAATTGGTATGAACCATGGGTAATAAGAAATTGTTGTTAGCCGCAAATCTGGACATATTTTTATTCTGCAAAAGGTCAGTTGCAATGAACGGAAACTTAAGGTTATTATGAAGCAACTTGTGGAGTAAGACGAGTATGTTAAACTGGAACAAATTATTAATAGGCAAGATATTATACGCGCGAATTAACAAAGAGGCATTGGATTGCATGGAGCTAGAAGTGATAATGCGTATTGACTGATTTTGGATATGTTGAATTGATGATAAGTGACAAGCGTACGTGTTGCCCCATGAAACAATGCCGTAATTAATGTGACTATGAATGAACGCATAATACAACGCTAGCAGAGCCTCATGAGAACTTCTTTAACTTCAGTCTCTGATTATAAGTATCTTGGCGTATACATTACTGCCAACCTATCATGGAAAAAGCACGTTGAACATATCACTAATAATGCTAACCGCACACTTGGTTTCCTTCGCCGTAATTTTTCCCTGGCTCCTGTGTCCTTAAATCTACTTCTATAGAATACTCTTGTGCGCGCGAAACTAGAATATGCTTCTTCGGTTTGGGATCCTCACACCAAATCACTCATACAAGCCCTCGAATCCATCCAAAATCGTTCTGTTCGTTTTATACTCTCTTACTATTCTCGTTCAGCCAGTGTAACGCTAATGAAGATCTTCCTGACCTTTCCTTACGCCGTCGTATTTCTCGATTATGCCTCTTTCACAAAATATATTTCACCTCTGACACTCTTAAGCAATCACTCTTTACAACTCCTACTTACTTTTCATCCCGCATGGACCACCGGTTCAAAGTTGGCGTGCCAAGCTGCAGGACTAATCTTTATTTTGATTCGTTTGTTCCGAAGACAAGCGCGGACTGGAACCACCTTCCTGCCTCCGTCGTGTCCATCGCAGTACCCGAAGTCTTCAAGTCTGCTGTATACGATCACCTTCATTAAGCTTCCTGCTAAAAATGTATTTGTGTATAGCCATTTGCATTTTTGTACGCCCACTCCTCTCTGTAACGCCGAACGGCCCTGAGAGTAAATAAATGAAATGAAATGAAATGAAATTCTGACCACCTGGGGTTCCTCAACGAACTGCCAAATCTGGTACATGAGCGTGATTTCATTCATTCTGTATTTTTTTCGCGCCTGTTTGAATTGGGCCGCCACGACCGACATGGAACCGATGATACCGAACACCACTTCCGTAGCTTTTATCGTCTCTCTCTCTCTCTCCCTCCATCTGTAGAAGGAGCGTGATGGTGGAGTCTTGCAATGATGTGCGCTGGTGCATCCGATTAGAGCGTAGTGGGGCCATTGTGTGAGTGGCTGCGAGTGTTTGTGTGGTCATTTTTTGCGGATTCCTACAAACTATAAAGTGTATGCGGTGTTGTATCTGCCGTGAAGTTAAGGGCGGGAAGTTAATCGGCTGTTAAAGGGTTATAGCGCGCCCGGTTTTCCGGCATTGGTGGCGAGGACTTACGGAGTCGCCATCTGTCGGAAGCGCCTCGCTTGCGTAGTATGAGGGATAACGCGATGCGCTCCTCATAGGTTTGGCTGTCGGCGTTAAATAAAAACAACACGCGGGACCCCTCCTGGACATTTCTGTAAGAACCCTCGAAACGACAGAAGTTCATTACTGTCAAAACAACAATCTTGGGCAAGCAGAAAGCGGAAAATGCTTTACAGACGCTATCTCTTTGCCGAATACGTACAGTGATCGCCTACTGCGTGCGGTCTCTGCGATGGAGTCTCCCGAACCGGTTTCTTGTCTGAAAGGGAGGCAATTGCTGAGAGCAAACTAAGGTAAAATATGTTTTTGCACTTGGCTCTCCGTATAACCATGCAAATAGAGCATAACAGGAATATATGAAGCCTCAATGCCGCGATCGCACGGGTCCACAGCGACTGACGGCGCGTCTGTATTCATGCTCCGCTCACAATGTTTTGCATTCGCTGCGAGAGTGTTTTCCCATCGTTCCGTGAGATTTCCCAATAGCGTATGAGTAGACAGTAGACAAGCAACCATTGTTGCGGGGACGCTCTCAGAGCTGTTCAAAAATAATTTCTTTATAACTAGGGATTTGGACGCCCGCAGTGACTTGTGATGTGTTGTCGCAAAAATTCAATATTTTTTACGTTTTTTTCTAAATTATCCGACGTTTCAATATCACTATTTCTCAAGTTGCATCGCACTCTATGTTTATCGGTCTTTACAGCGAGCAATTTCACGCTGCTTCTTTTTCTTAATCCAGTATATATTCATTGTTTGGTGCTAACACAAATATGAGCATATGCCATGCCTTTTCTTAACGTGCCTCTTAGAATTCCCTTTCAATTCCAGTGAACAAGTTCATAGATCAGAGCTTCATGACATTATCATGGCAGCGCGTGCGGGCGAACGTCTCAGTGCGCGCTTTGTGCTACTCACTGAATACCACAGCCCCGACGCCGTTGCAGTGATCTTCCTCGCAGAAATGCTTGCTGCACACCGTAGTTGTAGCCGATGGCTGCTTGCCGGTTCTAAATTTCGCGATCCAATCTTTACGCAGCTTCTTGTCCCGCGGGTACGTGTGAAGGCTGACATCTGGCTCTATTGTGTAGGTCTGGCATTGCGGCACCGAGCAGTAGCCTATTACTTTGGACGCCTTCAAAGGAAGCCACTACGTAATATAGTGCTTTCAAGTGTTGTGACGAAGACACCCCATGCGGGAAAACCTCCCATTTAATAAGAACCGGAGCGTAGGTAGGGCTATAAGCTTTCGTGTTCAGCCTTGTTCAGCGCTGCCAAAGCAGCCGGCACGGACAGTGTGTCCACGTGATCCCTCATACCACGTCGCGCCACGCCGACGGCAGCGCCAGCTTTTCCAGTAGTAGAGTTCGCCCCCAATACTCTCGTGCAGTGGGCGAATCGCCGGCGGGGTGGTAGGGGGGGAGGGAGGGGGGAGGGGGAGTAGGCGTAAACACGTAGTATGCTCCTTCGTTGCTGGGGTGAATCTTCTGCAGTGGCGCAATGTGTTCAAGATTTCGCCGCTATCAAAAATTCACACCAGCAGCGACGTACAGAACACATGGTTATTACAGCAATTATTAGTTTTGTGTTTTTCTGGTCCAGCTCTGCGTCACCATGTGGCCCCACCAATCCGGCCGCTCACGTTTACGAGTCAGCTCGCCCGCCAATCGGCCTAATCCGCTTGATGCGCATACCGAAATGCCAGACATCCTAACATTTTCTAGTGCTGCTAACGTGTGCATCGTTTCAACTTCTTATGCCAAGAGCACTGACAAAAATAATTACTCTTAGAAGATACGAAATTTGCCTTTCGTAGGATGCTATGGTTTTTCAGAATCACTTGTCATTCACTGTGGCGGAGTTGTTTCGCGCTGTGTAATGCGTAGAGAGCAAATGCTTCCTTACTACAATACCCATATGGGTCTCGATAGGAGGCAGGACAGGCCAGGCTAGGGCATGAGACGGCTGAAGAGAGATCACTCTACAGAAAGCGTTCTAAAGTCACTCTATCGAAAGTGCATTGACAGCGTGCACATGAAAAAGAATTTCATCCTTTAAGGTCCAATAATTACTGTAGGCGTCACAATGTGTTACATATGTGACATAGAGAAAGGTTGAAATGAAAGGCTAATGCGAGAAATCATTGATCTAGCAACTCAGACTGCGTAATTGATGGAGGAATGGTGTCGCAAATCGTTATATTTTTCCAAGATATCGGACATGTCCAGACGTGGAGGCACAATGCGATTAAGCCGTTTGCCGCACGCCTACAGCCTACCACCTGAGGCCGGCTACATGATTTTAGGGGCATGCGAACAGCTTCGAAATAATTTGTAACCGCAATTCAAGCACTTACATTCAGGATACAGGTACATGAAGGGTCACGATCTGCCTTGATTATGCTGATAGTTGATAATAGGAGTATTCGACTTATTAGAAAAACTACACCAGGTTTTCTATTGTGTGTGCAATTTTTTTTTTTTTTTTGTCTTGTAGAGATGCAAGAAAAATATATTTGTGACGCCAAGAACAAAACACAGACCAGAAAAGGTGAAGAAATTTCCGACGAGGAAGAAGTCGGCGTCTATGGTTGTCTGAAGCCGGTGCGCCACCGTGCGAACGGTGCAGTCGGCGAAGGTATGTTCGACGAAGACATCCGGATCCACTGACGCTGTGGCCTCGTCCAGTATCAGCAGCCTGGTATGGTGCAGTAGCGCGCGGGCCAGACAGATAAGCTGGCGCTGGCCCTTGCTATGTGCAAAAACTTGAAGGCTATGTAGTCTCAAAGGAAAGAATGGAATGAACTCAACAGGGAATCATTCGTTAACAGTGTGGTTGAATTGAATTATTGGGTTTTACGTGCCAAAACCACTTTCTGATTATCAGGCACGCCGCAGTGGAGGAGGACTTCGGAAATTTCGACCACCTGGGGTTCTTTAACGTGCACCTAAATCTAAGCACACGGGCCAACAGTGTGGTTTAAAGCAACGAAGAAAATAAAGAGATAGCAGTTTCGTTGCTGTGAGACGTACTGACATCACGGGCTATGCATATTGAAACAAATTTACAACAGCATTACGAGCATGCGCAGCAACTTGATAACCCCACGATTTCTGAAAAGTGCATGCCGAATGGGGCTTATATATTGTACAGGGCATAGAGATGGGCCCTTAAAGTTGGCACCTTTCAAGAAATTTGTTCTGTTTTTCTTTTTTTGAGGAAATGAGGGTATGTTGTTCTTGGTGCTTAAGAAGACGGGAAATGTTTCTGCACATAATGCGGGAAGACACATTCAGAGAACGTCCAATCGTATTAGCATCTTTAGAACTGTTATGACTGCTTCGGTGTTCTACCTAAGCTGTCTTACACAAGACAACTATCGTTACTTAACGTAACCTAATTGAAACAAGCCAACTTAACCTAATCTGAAGTAGGCTATAGCACAAGTTAACATAATATAACCTATCTTAACCTCGGGTAAGAGTAATATCACTGCGATCGCACACTAGTGCATTTTATAAAACTAATTACATTTACCTGCATAATGAAGCAATGCTATTGCCTTTGCGAGTGGTTCTGGGGAACGCAACGCTCATTTCAGTTGATCATTTGATTTGGACAGCTCTAACTTTCTGATTTCAATTTTGAATATGGGCTTGATTATACTAGAATAAAACGCCGTACCAGGACGAAGCTAGCCAACAGTTCGTGAAAAAAACGCCATTGGCAGAAACGTCCAAAATTTCTGCACATGTTCTGAGAAATCTCTGAAGAACAGGGCTGGTTCAACTGTCTGTTTATTATGATATGTCTGTTTATCTCTTCCTCACGACAGGTGTCCTCCAGGTTTTTTATTACATCTTGTAGTACTTGATGAACATGATTGTACACACACCATCGAAAAGCCGGCATTCGAAGCTCAGCTGAGATTCTGCCCCTTTCTCGCCGACGAAGTCGAGCAAAGTGCCTCGAATACGCGCATCAAGCTGGTAGCCTAATGATTACTTGTTTCAAGTGACGCACATTAAAACAATCATACACAATATGGAGACACAGAAAGCACTGAATTAGAATTAGGGGTTCAATACCCAGAAATATTTATTAAGCTCATAGTGGTTCACTGTGAGAACTAATGTGTGAAGAAAACAGTAAAGCTCACGTTCCTTGCTCTGTTGTCTCTTTAAAATCATCTTCCAATTAGGCCAACAACAAACTCCTCATGTAAAGCTGAAGATAACCATCGTCATATGTTACTGTAATGCAATCAAATGACCGAAAATCTTGGCGTTCTTGTTTAGCTTATTAACAAAAAAATAAGAAAAATGTAATGCTTCCCAAGTATCTTGTATCTTACTTTTTGAGGCCGAACTCCTGGGAGCATATAGTTATTGCTTTGCGAAAGTTACCCCTTTATGCTACAAGAGTTGCTATCGTCACCGATTCTTTGCCTGTTTGCTGCGCGCATGCCCTTTATGCTACCTCTGCAATGAGCCAGAATCCATCGATAACGTTTTTTTACTATCGTGTCGGTGGCTTTCTACGCGATGAAAACGATGTTTGAACATTCCGCTACATAATCTGGGAGTGCCTTTATACAGTATTGTTCTGCTGTCACTTGGAGCAATAGTGTCGGGATACAGCAACAGGAAGGTTTGCCGAGCCATTTCTAATTACATCTGCAACACAAAAAAATATTTCCGATTTTTAATGATTGATTTATTCCTCCTTCAATAAATTACCAGTTTACAAAATTCAAACAGAACAAAAACTTCATGTAAACAATAAAGAGAACAACAAAAATAATATTATCATTAATTTTATTAGTCAGAATTTAACTCACTCATTCTTTGCGCCAAATCTTTACTTTAGGTATATTTTATTTCACTTCATGTTACTATTCCTGTGTTTGAAAGGCTAACTACTTATTATACACTTTTTGATTTTATTTATTATCGGTTTCTTTCTCGTCTTCGATTATTCATCTATCTTCCCACGTTTTATTCCTCCTATTTCCAGCATGTGCGTGGCCTATCCCACAAAGCGGGTTTTTGGATTTAAATAAGACATCATGATCCTCATCATGTCTTCAGGTACACTCTTAGGAAAATGTACACCCATTGGGGTGTACATTTGCCGCGCAACTATAATCACCATCTGCCTTGCTTGCGTTTTCTTTTTTCAAAACGCTGCGCTCACTACTTTCCTCTCGAAAATGCTATGTATTGCTGATAACGCGCATGCCGTTCGTGACTTGGAAGTACCAGGCTCGCGGCGTTAAAGGAAGGAAATGCGAGAAAGACAGATGGCGAATATTGTGTGGCAAGATACGACCCAAAGGGTCTAATCTTGTTTAAGAGTGTAGTTATGGTTATCTTGAACGGAGTAATTTCCTTTAAGATGCCTTTGCAAAAAGTGAATTGTCCATGCGACTACTTAAGTGTGTTTGAGTGTAAACCCAGCGTTTAAATTCAGAGGTTTTTGTGTCTAATTATTTTGTGTGTGGAAAAGTTATTCGAGTGCACCGTCTTCGCAGTGCTTATCATCAACACAACGATCGTGGTCATCTATCTCAGCACGTGCGTATGCGCTGGAGAAAAAGAATCAAGTACCCGGTGTTCGCGAACTGCTATCTGCGGTCATGAACAAAGAACGCTATACGCCAAGGGATATTCCTGAGCTGTCCGTAGCCGCAAGTATCACTCCGAGTAACGCCGCGACAGCGGTTCCCGTCATTGGTGGCAAGCTTAGCGACCACAGTGGCGCCAAGGAACCCTCGCACGACGAACCGAAACGGCTGACGCTGCCTGACGCGTTGGAGGCGGGTTCGCAAGGCGAATGCAGTGGAAAAGCGGCTGCGGATCGTCACGTTGATGTTGCAGAAGCGGAAGAGGAGTCTTCCTTGGAGCACGAAAAGAGCCGGAAGAGCCTGCAGTGAGAGTCGCTACGTCATAGCCACAAGAAACAAATGCAGGGCGTCTATTCCCAAAGAACGTCTTACGGTAAAGCTCTTAGTAAGAGCAGGCACTAGCCAATGTTGATGTCAGATGTCTTGTAGAAAAGGGGAAAGGCCAATGGCAACCACCACGTGCGAACTAAAAGCTTTGTGAATTCAGATCCCCATAATTAAGGCCGAGCATTTTTGGCTCTCCTCCCCGCTTTCTGTCGATGGCATATCTTTCGTTGTAGCGCAAGCTGAACAAGGACAACAGAAAGGCACATCTGACACACACAGGGATAACTTTCAACAACAGTTTTATTTCCGGTGCTCGTCGCTATATATACACCCTTGCAACGTCATACAGCGCGTGTAAACTTTCGGTAAAAATGAAAAAGAAAATAAACTGGGAACCACACGTAAGCAGTTTTTTGACTCACATATTCACAGACATGTACACTTTCAGCTCGAACAAAGATAATTGAGCTCTTTTTGGGATAATGAAATGAAACGGACGGTTTACAGACGCATGTACTGCCGAATGTTGATATGTGTCCAGCTTCTATTATCAAGCGCGCCATCTCACACCTGCTTCTACTCATGATGACTGTTTCTTGAAATCTAGGCTTGCATATACATCTCTGGCAATGGACGGCAAGAAAGCCGTCGGTGTCCAAGTTGTTTATCTTATTATTGTGTTCTCGTAACCTGTCATTTATACATCTGCCTGTTTGACTAATGCAGGATCCTCCACACCCGTCCACACCCGAGAGGAATGCGGTGTACCACACCCGCGATGCAATCAATGAATTTGTTTTTATGTTCTTTTTCGCATGCGGTGCGTGTGATTCTTTCTGACCTTGTGTTTCTACACAGGCTGACCAATTTATTAGGCGCCGAAAATACAACGTTGGTGCCGCTCCTTCCAGCAATCTTCTTTAACCTATGGGAGAACCCGCGTATGTAGGGGATGACAGCAACCTTTCTTTTGTTCATGTCAGTGCTTGAAGCATGCACCTGCTCCGAACTGCTTTGCTGTGCCTTCTTAAGCAGTCCTTCTGCGACTGGCACAAGCACGTGGCTCGGGTGCCCAGTGCAGCTTAATTGCGAGGCTGGTCATCCGAAGCTATCGTGCACTAGGTGCTGGCATAATTTCTTCAGTGCTTCGCTGAAACACATCATTCTGGCATTCTGGCCGAACAAACTTGGCGGAAGACGGAAACTGTGCATTAGCAGCTTGGCCAATCCCTTATCAAGTGTAATCAAAGGTTATAGCTTGATAGGCCGATATTGATAGCATAGCGCGATGCATGACCTTGTAAGGATTTTCGTGTGGTTCACAACGTGGGCGGTTTAGTCCTTGATGCAGTGGAATGTCACAGCGCCCGACACTTACTATAACAACAAAAATAGCTAACCGGTAGCATATCTCAGCAAATTTACTGGAAAGCTCCGACTTGAATTTGATGACAATTGTCCCTTCGGATTCCGCCGAATTTCCTTGATGTTCACAGTGCGCATTTTTTATAAGTGCATAATATTTTCAAATAGTGTGATCTCTAGCAGACGTTTTTGCATGTTGAACTTCACAAAGATGTAACGTAGTATATAAATAGTAGAAAATAATTATACGTTGTAGTATGCAAGCCAATAAGACAGATGTTCATGAAAAAGGAACAGCATATTATATGATCTGTTTCTTTAGGTTTGAAGTGCTGAAGCTGCACATTGAGATATGAGAAACACCGTAAAGCAAGTAGTGCCCAATAGAGGAGCGTTCTTTTTTTACCCCCCTTAGCATAGTGCAGCCGCCACCACTACCAGAAATGGAACTAGTGACCATATGTTGAGCCGCAAGCTCCACCCTGGGCGTGCCTATCTTAATACATCGACTTAGAAATGTCTTAGCTCAGCATCACCTAAGCTAATTAAATTTGTGACATTTAAAAGCGTGCTAAACTCCACTTAGCGGACAGCCTTCTTATTATTTGTCGAACTGCACATCATAGATTAAGAAGGAAGAAGAAGAAACGAGGGCGTGTGTCAATATCGGTTTCTGCTGCTTCTCTACTTGATTGAGGTCAAAAATTTGCTTCAATCTTGAAGATGTCGGCACCAATCGACGGCTAATGTTGCAAGAATTCCGCCGATTTTAAGTTTTCAACGGTGGGTGGACATTTTCCCAGTCGTTCGAGGACTTTCTGTGTAACCTCTGCCCTGCAGAGGCTCGGCGGGCGAGCTCAGCGCGGTTCCGCACGCTCAAGCCACGATGTTTACGGCTATGCAAATCACTGTTGAGGGTGAGAATATCTCTCCCGACGAAGTCAGTGAAAGCGCTTGGTGGACCACGGCATTACACAAGTGAAAACCCTTTATCCAGGACCCGCTCGGGCAGGGTGGCCGAGTCACCGACACGCGACGTGGCGGGTATAAAAGTCAGGCTCCAGCGAGTGTCAAGACACGGCTAACCACTGCTTCGAGATTGCCTCGACTACCGAAAGAGCATGTTCGAATCATTATCCGTCCCCGTGGAGGACTGGACATCAAAAAGATAGGCCACTTCAGAGTTGCCCAAGCCCTCACTACCGCTGCTAGACTTACGGAGACGGATACGGCGGAAGATATCATAAGTGTGAACATGGTGCAAAACATATTGGTGGCAAGCACACCATCAAAGCGCAACGCCATGTCCTACACCGATGTGAAAGCGATACTTACTGGACAGGCAAGCTACAAAGCTAGTGCATATATCGCAGCCCCCGAAAACTCATGCAAAGGAGTTATTCGTGACGTTGATCCCATCATCGATCGAGAGGAGCTCAAACGCCTCATCATTCAACCGAATAATCCAAGCGCCCTCGAGGTGAGAAGAATCAAGATCACAAGCACGGTAGTCCTCCTGTTTGATGGACTCAAAGTCCCGGACTGCGTAAATTTCGGTCCCAGTTTGGTTAAATGCTCACTCTATCGCAGACAAACTGACGTTTGCTATGCCTGTGGAAAGCTTGGCCACAGAGCTGACGTTTGTCCAGCCCTTGAAAATGCAATCTGCCGCGGCTGTGGTGCGAGCAACCAGGACGATAAGCCCGAATGTACACCGAAGTGCACCCTCTGCGGAGGCCCTCATCCCATGGCTGACAGAACCTGCAAGCAAAAGTTCCAAATTCCGTTTGTAGTTAGACAACGGAGAAGAGAACGGCGCATCCGCAAACAATCCAGCCAACCAACTGGGTTGCCAACCCCTCTCAAGCCGGCCCTCAGCAGCTCGCACAGATCCAGGAGCCGATCCCGAGGCCCCGGCGGCGAGGATGGCCGCTACCAAGACCGTGCCCCTTCTAGGGGTCGCTCGACGGAACACTCGTCTTCCAGGGGCCGCAAGGCCCCCAAGACCCGCTCCCGCTCCAGGGGTCACTCTCGTTCCAGGGGACCTGGAGTTCAGATCCAGGAGCCTGCTGATCGTAGTACCACATGGCCTGACCGGGTCAAGGGATCACCCAAAAGGGTAACGGGGAGTCAATCGCCAGAGCACAACAAGATTGCACAATTGGAAAGAGAAAACGCTTCGTTAAAATACGAAATGGAGCAGCTCACAGCCGAAATTGTAAAACTCAATAAAGCCAGCAAGCGAGACACAGTTCAACCCACTCAGGCCCCTGCAGTAGACACGCCCATGGAGATCCCCGTAGCGGAACCGACTGCCAATGGTCTACACAAAAAGAGGGCGCTGGCAGTTCATGCCTCGAGCGCCAGTGTTCTTAAATTGAAAAAAAAATACGATAGATAAGATTGATTAATCCCTCGAGAGAGAGAGAACTAAACTTTTATTTTCCGAAACGGTAAACCGAGTCAGAACCCGGTTCACCCTAGGTGGGAGGATTCCTCATTCCAAGAACCCTCTGGCTTGGGCTGCCTCTTTGGCCCGGGCGACGAGACTGGGTTGGTCGTCCAGGTCATCGGAGGAAAGCTTGGCCTCCGACGTTTCAGTTATCGTATGGATCTGCGGTGAGTTGGGGCGCTCATTTTGTGCTTCTATGGGGCGGCTTTCTTTGGAGTCCTCTTGTGGAGCTTGTGAGGTAGGGTCTGCGGCTTTGTCACGCAGTGGGCAATCCTGGACCATATGTTGCAGGGTGTCTGGAACGTCGCAATGGGGGCACATGTACGAGTACTGCGTAGCATACAGTCTGCGCATGATTATTCCGTGCACGTAGGTGTTGGTCTGTAGGCGGCGCAGGATGACTTCTTCCTCTTTGCTCAGATTCTTGTGGGGTGAAGCGTACGTTCTTCTGCTGAGTTGGTGGTGTTGCAGAAGCTCCGAGTACTTCAGGGGGATGTCATCAACGTTGGTGGCCGGCCTAGTGTGGGATGGCGGGAAAGCCCGGCTGGTATGCTCGCGGGCAGCGGCGTGTGCCGCCTCATTTCCTGTCATGCCCTGATGGCCTGGGACCCAGTTGATGTGGGTGTCGGGGAGCGGGGCGCGTGCGATGTGATTTCTTAGTATCTTGAGCGTGGTTTCTGATACGCGTCCTTTTTGATAGTTGCGCGCTGCTGCTTGGGAGTCTGTTAGTATTACTGCTACTTCAGGGCATGTTGTCATTGCCAGAGCTATTGCCGCTTCCTCTGCAGTCTCGGAGGCTCTTGCTCGGATGGTGACAGCTGCAAGTTCTTTGCCTTGGTGATCCGTGACGCTTAGGGCAAAGGCGTTTCGTTTAATATACCGGGCAGCATCGGTGTACCTTGTATCAGGGTCTCTCCCGTATTTCTTGCTGAGTGCGCGGATTCTGCTTTGCCGACGCTCCTTATGATAAGTTGGATACATATTGCGCGGTATACTTGCAACGCTGATACAGTCCCGGACTGCAGGTGGGATTCTTGCTTTCTGGTCTGTGTCTGCAATGAAGCTTTCACTGTAGTTGAGGTAGCGCAAAACTGCACGTCCGGTGGGTGTGAGCTTGAGCCGCTCTAGTTGGCTGATCTGATGAGCCTCGACAAGCTCTTCCCACGTATTGTGGACGCCGAGCTCGAGGAGTTTCTCCGTTGATGCCATGGGTGGGAGGGTCAAGGCTACTTTTATTGCCTTTCGAATGACAACATTGAGTTTCTTGATTTCTGCCGGCTTGAGCGTCAAGTAGGGAGTTCCGTAGGTGATACAGCTAGTTAGGAGAGCTTGAATTATGCTTAGTGTGTCGTGCTCCTTAAGTCCGCTTCTTTGGTTTGTGATCCTCTTGACGAGGTGCGTAACTTGTGACAGTGTGCGTTGGAGACGCGGGAGAGTGGCCGCCCCTGAGCCGTCCTTGTGGATGTGAAGTCCGAGTACGCGAAGAGAGTCTACTATAGGGATCTTGGTGCCGTTGAGCGAGACACTAGGATCGGGTTCGATATAGTTAGGTGGTCTTCCTCGTGTCCGTGCTCTCAGGACGAGAAGCTCCGACTTTTCGGGTGCGCATTGCAGAACGCAGTGTCGGAGGTATCTTTCGATAGTATCGACGGCTTCTTGTAGATTGCGTTCTTGTTGTCCAGTAGTAGGTGCTTTGGTCCAGAGCGTGACGTCGTCGGCGTAAAGGGCATGGCATAGGTTTGGGATGGCGTTCAGTTGTTTCGGTAGCTTCATCATTGCGATATTGAAAAGGAGGGGTGAAATAACCGATCCTTGTGGGGTTCCTTTGTTGGGTAGCCGAAATTCATCACTGCGGAGGTTGCAGACGCCTACTGTTGCTGTTCGGTGTGTCAAAAAGCTGCTGATGTAGTTATAGATCCGGGTTCCGCAGCCTGTATCTTCGAGGTTGCGGAGAATGGCTTCGTGGCTCACGTTGTCGAATGCGCCCTTTACGTCGATTGCCAGGATTGATGATGTGCGTCTGTGATCGAGGTGATCAAGTAAGTCTTCTTTGAGGAGCAGGAGTACGTCCTGCGTGGACAGATGCTGTCGGAATCCGAACATGGTGTGCGGCAAGTGTCCGTTGTCCTCGAGGTATGTTGTTAACCGGTCGTGCACCATGTGCTCGAAGAGTTTGCCCACGCAAGATGTGAGGGAAATTGGACGTAGGTTTTCGATGAGAAGGGGTTTGTTGGGTTTGGGGATCATGGTGACCTCCGAATGCTTCCAGGCTGCTGGTAGGTCCCCCTTTTCCCAGCAGTCGTTGTAATACTGTAGCAGTGCTGTAGTGGCAGATTGCGGGAGGTTGCGTAGGAGCTTATTAGTTATTCTGTCCTTGCCGGGACTGGTGTTTCTAGTGAGCTTGGCTAATGCTGTGTGGAGCTCTGCCTGGGTGAATGGTCGATCGAGATCTGGGTTTGGTGCACCGTCGTACGTCTTTCCGCTCGCTGATGAAGTGGGCTTGTCGCTGCTAAGTTTTTGCTGAAGCTCACGAAGGAGATCGTGCTCCGATCCAGCATGATTGTGGATAAGTCTGCGCAGATCTTGCCTCTGTTGAGTTTTGGATCGATCTGTGGCTAAGAGAGCGCGTAGGATATGCCAGGTTTTCTTGGTGCTGAGTGTCCCTTGTATGCTGTCAGAAAAGGTGTGCCAATTTTGCCTGCTAAGTTGCTCCGCGTAATCTTGGGCCTGTATGGTGAGAAGGGCGATTCGTTGCTTGAGTTTTCGATTGAGCTTTTTTCACTTCCACCTCTTCAGGAGGCTTCTTTTGGCCTTCCAGAGATGAAGGAGATGCGGGTCGACTGCGGGTGTGTTGGTGCTTAGCTGGATGCTCTTGGTGTGGTTTTCTGCGGTGATGAGAAGGCCCTTGAGCCAATGGTCGATGTCGTCGATTGTTCTGTTGCCGTTGAGGTTGTCTCTGAAGGACTTCAAGTCTGTTAGTCGAGCAACTCCACTCTTGGTTGGTTTCCGGTTATGCGCGATGTCAAGTTGGATAATGTGGTGGTCGCTTCCGAGCGTCTCCGAGAGTCGACTCCACTCGGCCCTGTGGACGTTAGCTGTGAACGTAAGGTCCGGGTTGGTGTCCCTGGAGACACTGTTCCCGACTCTCGTGGCCTGCAGTGGGTCGTTCCAGAGTGTCACCCTGTGTTGTTGAGCAGTGTCGTGCACTCGCACTCCCTTCTTGGTGGTGTTTGGATAAGCCCATGCTGTATGTGGGGCGTTGAAATCTCCCATTATGACAACTTGATGGCCTTTCGCGCGTTTCCTGAGTTCACGGACAAAGTGGTCGAATTCCGGAAGTTGATCACGAGGAGGGCTGTATATGCTGGCGATAAAGAGGCTTTGCTGCGTTTTTCTGTCTGGTATAATCTCCACTATGGTGTGCTCGATGGGGATGCCTTCTATTTCGTGTTCCTGCGTTGTGAGAGTTTTCTTGGTAAGGATGGCTGTGCGTTGAGTTTGTGCATGAGCGGTGCATCCTTGACACTGAAAGGTCGGCAGCAGCTGCACTCCGCAGCATTTTATAATGCAAGCTAACTGCTACGTCCCACCATGGCGGCACATCACAGGGTAATTAATAGCTGGCAGTGGAACTGTAGGGGATTCCATCGTAAAAGGAATGTCCTCCAGCAATTCATTCGGACCTACCTGGAAAAGCCACATGTGATCATAATACAAGAAACGCTCACGGATACGGTCACCCTACCGGGCTATATATCGCATACCCAATATGGTGATGGGAAGAGGGTCATTAGCACATTAGTCACCAACAAATGTGCGTTCATAGCCCACGATCTGAATCTTGAATCCAATGAGGTAGAACACTCGCTCGTTGAAATCATCCCCAGCGGACAGTTCAAGACAAGTATATTTATACTTAACATATAGAGTACACTCAAAGACCTCAGGCAAAGATTCGCGGCAATTATCAACAGGGCTACAAGCAAAGCCAAGACATTCCCACTTTTGGTGGCCGGAGACTTCAACGCTCCGCATCAAGCATGGGGGTACAAACAAGCTAACTGCAAGGGCGTTGACTTATGGCAAACTACAGTCAATAATAACCTCACGCTTATAACAGATCCGGCTTTTCCGACCAGGATCGGCAACTCCTGCTCTAGGGATACCACACCTGACCTCTTTTTCATACGGAATGTAGAATCGGCATCTTGGTCCAACCTCCAAGTGGACCTTGGCAGTGATCACAATATCCTGGCCACCTCCGTCAACGTGAGAAGCGGGGACCTCAAAGAGTTTACTATTATAGGTTGGGATTACTTTCGCAAGATTAGGGAAGAGCGAACACAAACACATTACTCAGCACTTAGCCTAGAGCAGCGGGCGGACCAGTTAAAGGAGGATATCAGCGCGGCGACAAAGAAAGTCCAGATTGAACTGGAGGTGGACAGGATGGATAGCCACCTCGCTCATCTTCTACAAGCTAATGCGTCACTGTTTAACAGATGGAAAGGGCAATAACTCAACCGAAGGCTCCGATAAAAGATCGCGGAGCTCAACAAAACTATAGAAGATCACTGCCAAACCTTGAGCAGACAGCAGTGGGTCATCATCACCATCATCATCATCATCAGCCTAGTTACGCCCACTGCAGGGCAAAGGCCTCTCCCATACTTCTCCAACTACCCCGGTCATGTACTAATTGTGGCCATGTTGTCCCTGCAAACGTCTTAATGTCATCCGCCCACCTAACTTTCTGCCGCCCCCTACTACGCTTTCCTTCCCTTGGAATCCAGTCCGTAACCCTTAATGACCATCGGTTATCTTCCCTCCTCATTACATGTCCGGCCCATGCCCATTTCTTTTTCTTGATTTCAACTAAGATGTCATTTACCCGCATTTGTTCCCTCACCCAATCTGCTCTTTTCTTATCCCTTAACGTTACACCTATCATTCTTCTTTCCATGCCTCGTTGCGTCGTCCTCAATTTCAGCAGAACCCTTTTCGTAAGCCTCCAGGTTTCTGCCCCGTAGGTGAGTACTGGTAAGACACTGCTGTTATACACTTTCCTCTTGAGGGATAGTGGCAACCTGCTGTTCATGATTTGAGAATGCCTGCCAAACGCACCCCAGCCCATTCTTATTCTTCTGGTTATTTCAGTCTCATGATCCGGATCCGTGGTCACTACCTGCCCTAAGTAGAAGTATTCCCTTACCACTTCCAGTGCCTCGCAACCTATCGTAAACTGCTGTTCTCTTCCGAGACTGTTAAACATTACTTTAGTTTTCTGTAGATTAATTTTCAGACCCACCCTTCTGCTTTGCCTCTCCATGTCAGTGAGCATGCATTGCAATTGGTCTCCTCAGTTACTAAGCAAGGCAATATCATCAGCGAATCGCAAGTTGCTAAGGTATTCTCCATTAACTTTTATCCCCAATTCTTCCCACTCCAGGTCTCTGAATACCTCCTGTAAACACGCTGTGAATAGCATTGCAGATATTGTATCTCCCTGTCTGACGCCTTTCTTTATTGGGATTTTGTTGCTTTCTTTGTGGAGGATTACGGTGGCTGTGGAACCGCTATAGATAGCTTCCAGTATCTTTACATATGGCTCATCTACACCCTGATTCCGTAGTGCCTCCATGACTGCTGAGGTTTCAATGAAGGCTATATATAAGGGTTGGTTATATTCCGCACATTTCTCTATCACCTGATTGATAGTGTGAATATGGTCTATTGTTGAGTAGCCTTTACGGAATCCTGCCTGGTCCTTTGGTTGACAGAAGTCTAAGGTATTCCTGATTCTATTTGCGATTACCTTAGTAAATACTTTGTAGGCAACGGACAGTAAGCTGATCGGTCTATAATTTTTCAAGTCTTTGGCGTCCCCTTTCTTATGGATTAGGATTATGTTAGCGTTCTTCCAAGATTCCGGTACGTTCCAGGTCATGAGGCGTTGTGTATATAGGGCGGCCAATCTTTCTAGGACAGTGTTCCCACTATCCTCCAACAAATCTGCTGTTACCTGATCCTCTCCAGCCGCCTTCCTCCTTTGCATAGCTCCCAAGGCGTTCTTTACGTCTTCCGGTGTTACTTGTGGGATTTCAAGTTCCTCTAGACTATTCTCTCTCACCTTATCGTCGTGGGTGTTACTGGTACTGTATAAATCTCTATAAAACTCTTCAGCCACTTGAACTATCTCATCCATATTAGTAACGATATTGCCGGCTTTGTCTCCTAACGCACACATCTGATTCTTGCCTATTCCTAGTTTCTTCTTTACTGCTTTTAGGCTTCCTCCGTTCCTGAGAGCCTGTTCAATTCGATCCATATTATAGTTCCTTATGTCCGCTGTCTTACGCTTGTTGATTAACTTAGAAAGTTCGACCAGTTCTATTCTAGCTGTAGGGTTAGGGGCTTTCATACATTGGCGTTTCTTGATCAGATCTTTCGTCTCCTGCGATAGCTTACTGGTTTCCTGTTTAACGGCGTTACCACCGACTTCTATTGCGCACTCCTTAATGATGCCCATAAAATTGTCGTTCATTGCTTCAACACTATGGTCCTCTTCCTGGGTTAAAGCCGAATACCTGTTCTGTAGCTTGATCCGGAATTCCTCTAGTTTCCCTCTTACCGCTAACTCATTGATTGGTTTCTTATGTACCAGTTTCTTCCGTTCCCTCCTCAAGTCAAGGCTAATTCGAGTTCTTACCATCCTATGGTCACTGCAGCGCACCTTGCCGAGCACGTCTACATCTTGTATGATGCCAGGCTTGGCGCAGAGTATAAAGTCGATTTCATTTCTGGTCTCACCATTCGGGCTCCTCCATGTCCACTTTCGGCTAACCCGCTTGCGGAAAAAGGTATTCATTATCCGCATATTATTCTGATCTGCAAACTCTACTAATAACTCTCCTCTGCTATTCCTAGAGCCTATGCCATATTCCCCCACTGACTTGTCTCCGGCCTGCTTCTTGCCTACCCTGGCATTGAAATCGCCCATCAGTATACTGTATTTTGTTTTGACTTTACCCATCGCCGATTCCACGTCTTCATAGAAGCTTTCGACTTCCTGGTCATCATGACTAGATGTAGGGGCGTAGACCTGTATAACCTTCATTTTGTACCTCTTATTAAGTTTCACAACAAGACCTGCCACCCTCTCGTTAATGCTATAAAATTCCTGTATGTTACCAGCTATGTTCTGATTAATCAGGAATCCGACTCCTAGTTCTCGTCTCTCTGCTAAGCCCCGGTAGCACAAGACGTGCCCGCTTTCTAGCACTGTATATGCTTCTTTTGGCCTCCTAACTTCACTGAGCCCTATTATATCCCATTTACTGCCCTCTAATTCCTCCAATAGCACTGCTAGACTCGCCTCACTAGATAACGTTCTAGCGTTAAACGTTGCCAGGTTCATATTCCAATGGCGGCCTGTCCGGAGCCAGGCATTCTTAGCACCCTCTGCAGCGTCGCAGGTCTGACCGCCGCCGTGGTCAGTTGCTTCGCAGCTGCTGGGGACTGAGGGCCGGGGTTTGATTGTTGTGTTCATATAGGAGGTTGTGGCCAAGTACTGCACCAGGGTGGCCAATCCTGCTCTGGTGAGAGAGTGCGTTACCGGTTCTGGTCACCGAGATCAGGCCGCACTCCAGGCCTGTTTGTGCAATTTTCTCAACACACGGTTGTTGTTTTTTTCTGGTATTTTCCGGTGGAGAATTCTGCGGTCCGGGATTTGAATCACGGTCCTCTTGCACGGGAGGCGGATACTGTACCGTCCCCGCAGGAGTTAAATTTAAAAATAAATTGTGGGCTTTCACGTTACAAAACCACTTTCTGATTATGAGGCACGCCGTAGTGGAGGACTCCGGAAATTTCGTCCACCTGGGGTTCTTTAACGTGCACCTAAATCTAAGTACACGGGTGTTTTCGCATTTCGCCCCCATCGAAATGCGGCCGCCGTGGCCGGGATCCGATCCCGCGACGTCGTGCTCAGCAGTCTAACACTATAGCCACTGAGTAACCACGGCGGGTCCCGCAGGAGTTGTACGCCTCATTTAATATACAGTGGTGCCCTATTTGATCAGTCGAAATGGACCAATCTGAGCTCGGTTATACCGCACGGATGGCACTCGGCTAGATAACCTGGTATTTATGATCTGCACATGTGAGGCCATACATATTTGAAGATATATAGGAGGGTGAGGAGGATTCCCGTACAGTGATAAAATAAAGGAAAAGACATTAAAAGAAAGATAAAAAAAGAAAGAAAAAGGGGCGAAAAAAAAGGAACATAACAGCTGATTTGAACTCGTGACCCTTCGATGTTGCCCGGAAAGATAGCTCAGTCGGTTGGTTCGTCAGGCCCCAGGCTACTTTCAAGCGCCACAGCTCCTGCTCCGAGCCTCACACTTACGTGGAAGGAGACTCATGTTGTCCGCGATAGTCGGTTCCGAGTGGTTGGAAGGCATACTTTTTTGGAAAAATGGCCGCCCGAGGAGAAGAGCGAACTCGAGCGGCTTTAGAGATTAGGAAAGCTACCTTAAAATATTTAGACTTGAGGGAAAGCTTCGTTTACAAACTATACCACGGCAATCAGCACTCGAATACGACGAGAGAAATTATTGAGACGTGGAAAATTCCCTTGAAATAAATATTGTTTGCGAGACAAATGCTTGTAAGTATTGAACCTCTTAGAAGATGAGGGGGAAATATGCGCTCACCGAGAGGTCATCGTCTGCACGGGACCACCACCAGGCACCTTACTGAGATGGGGGGGGGGGGGGGGGGGGGGGGCTCTGCGGGCCGGACACAAAGCCTCGCTTCTCCGCCGGCCAAGAGGGGGAAACGCGCTTTCCAATCGCTCAAGGTTGCGCGGACATAGTGTAACTCTAGCGTCTAGGAGAAGCTTAACCAGGTGCGATGGCGGCACGCATAGCGTGGGAAGCTAGCCGCCAGAATAACAATCTCAAGGACTGCTGCTGACGAGGGCGAGTGGGTAGAGGTCTGCAATCCCGTGGATGGCCAGATGAGAGTTGAAGCTAAATGGAACATATTCAAACATCTGCTCGATGATACCAATACCAAGTCAAACCAAAACAAGTGATAAGCGAAGGTTCTACACCAGGCATCACAATCAGAGACATTGTGGACCATACTCGAGACTCGCTCGCAAATATCTGCCACTGAGCAACTCGAGTGACGATGACTATCCCTCTACAAAGGCTCATCTTGCCCCGAGCTAGATAACCCCTTCAAGGCATGCGAAGTAAGGGAAGCTCTCCAGAATCTAAATGGCAGGTCGGCCCCTGGTCCTGATGGCATCCTCAACCCGGCCCTCAGAAACCTGGATGACTGCTCTATAGAGTGGTTGACAGAGGAGATTAATGGAATATGGTAACGCGGTGTTGTCCCCGAGTCGCGAAAAATGGCCTCGGCCATCCTCATTCCAAAGTCTGGAAGACCCCCGAGTTTCTAAAACCTCAGACTCATTTTCCTCACGTCCTGCGTGGGGAAAGTAGCGGAACATGTCATACACAGTTCAATTTCCAAGCACATGGAGAAACAAGGATTGTTTCTGTACAACATGATCGGCTTTCTTCCGGCCCTGTCAACGCAAGACGTGATGAAGCTCATCAGGTGTCAAATCATTGACAACACCACAAGAGATATAAGAGGCATCCTAGGCTTAGACCTGGAGAAGGCCTTTGACAATGTATCCCATGCTCACATTCTGAACTCCATCTCGGAGCTCAATTTGGGAGACACCTTCCACAGATACATAAGCTCGTTCCGACGGTATCGAAAGGCCACGCTCAAAATCGGTGACCTCAAGTCTGACAATTTCAGTTTAGGCCCCAGAGGCACGCCACAAGGAGCGGTAGTCTGACCATTGCTTTTTAACGTCGCCATGAAGGAACTATCGCAAGGGCTCTCCAACATAGAAGGGATCAATCATACTCTCTACGCTAATGACATCACAATCTGGTGCACCGGAGGAAGTGAAGGAGCTGTTGAATTAGGCTTACAGGAGGCTGTAGATCAAACAGAGATGTACCTGGAAAATACGGAGCTTAGGTGCTCCCCGAGCAAGTCTGAGCTCCTCCTCTACAGGCCAGTCAGGAGAGGTCCCAAACCTAGAGGCTGGAAACCGTTGTCTGAAATAAACATCAAAGTCCAGACTAAAAGCGGCTGTACCATCCCCAGAGTAGACACTATTCGGGTCCTTGGCATGTTCATCGAATCCAATGGCAGTAACAATACGGCGCTCAACAAGCTCACAGCCAAGACTGAGAACGTGATCAGACTCATCAACAGTCTCGAAACGTGGAGGCTTAAAGGAAGACAACCTCCTGAGAGTGTTCCACGCCTTCCTCATGAGACATATAGTTTATGCGGCAGCATGCACGACTGGTATAACTCCGAGAAGAAACCATTAAACACGCTCATCAGAAAAAGTATAAAAAAGTACTAGGTCTTCCGTTACGGGCGAGCACGGACCTCCTTATGCAACTAGGAGTGCACAACACATTGGGCGAGATAATTGAGGCCCAGGAGTCAGCCCAACTATCCCGTTTATCCTGTATCCCGGCCGGAAAGAATATCCTGGCGGTTCTTAGGATCAACCCTATCCTCATGGAAGAGCGGAAATATGAAATTTCAGAAGATCAAAGGAAGAACATACGAGTTGCGCCGTTTCCCCGTAATGTTCATCCTCAACACAACGTAGGCAGACGCAGGGCCCTCGCCCTCCTCAAGCGTACCAAGGGTGATCCCTACTCGGCATGTTTTGTCGACGCAGCCCGATATGGACAGTCGTCTAAATTCGCCATTGCCCTCGTTGATCACAACGGAGAGATAGTGAATGCGGCTTCCCTGAAGTGCTCAACACCAGCTAGAGCGGAGCAGGTCGCAGTTGCGATAGTACTCCTAAACAACAGCAGATCACAAATCTTCACTGATTCGAGATCAGCGGTCAGGGCTTTCGCTGGGATCCATCGCTGAGCAGGCTCAGAAGAATGTCAAGAACAAGATAACCTCCGCACACCATCACGTGGTTTCCGGCTCACCTCGATCCCCAGCTTGACTCCTTTCCCAATCTCAATGACATCGGCCACTCCCAAGCGCGCGCACTAACCCACCGCAAGGAAGCAGGATCGAGCTCAAACTCAGGGGTTTTCGAGTTTCGGGACACTCTCACTACTTTCAGCGAAATTACTGCGCACTATCGTCTGGGTTGGAGGAATTATCGTCCCCCTCACAGCAAACTGGCTAGATCTCTGGCGTCCACTTTACGCATGCTTTAGACTAAGTGCTATCCAAACCTGGCCCTTATCCACACGATCACTCCAGAGGCTTTTAGCTCTACTTGCCCCGACTGTGGGGCTGTTAGCAATCTCGCACACATGCTCTGGCGATGCCCCTCGTTACAGGGACCCAATCGCTTCACGGATGAATAATGGAACTCTGCCATCCAGAGCTCCATTCTTTCACGTCAGAACTTTCACGTCAAACTTGGGCTGCCCAGAGAGCCCACGATGCGGCGGTTAGGCTCGGCCTACCAATCCCCACGTGGGAGCGGCCCGCAGCTCTGCCCTAGGGCAAAGCTTCTCAGGACCTTGTAATTAAAGCACATTGTCAGTCTGTCTGTCTGTCTGTCTGTCTGTCTGTCTGTCTGTCTGTCTGTCTGTCTGTCTGTCTGTCTGTCTGTCTGTCTGTCTGTCTGTCTGTCTGTCTGTCTGTGTCTGTCTGTCTGTGTCTGTCTGTCTGTCTGTCTGTCTGTCTGTCTGTCTGTCTGTCTGTCTGTCTGTCTGTCTGTCTGTCTGTCTGTCTGTCTGCACATCATAGAAATCGATTACCGCGATACACATGTTTAGATCCCTGGCGCTATTTTTTTCCCATGTCTAACCTCGCAGCTCATTTATTCTCACGCCTTCAAAAGAACTTTCTGTTGTAGGTCAACGCTGTGACCCTCTAGTCGACTAAATTATCCTTTGTCAATTCGCGCTGTTTTTCACAAGTACGGAATACCAACATGCCCAGCGTATGATTCTCTTAATTTTTAGGTTGCCAGCTTTTCTTTTACAAAAGTCGGTTAGCATCCCAACAACGTAACCAAGCTGAAACATGATGTTGAAAACTCTATCGGCCCTTATGTGTACGTGAGATTTTGGCAAATTTGATGTATTAATTGTGTCAGTGAAGAAGAGCAATAATTTGTGGATAGGCCATTGTGGATAGCCACATAAGCTGTTTAGACATCCTATCCAAGGTGTCTAGTTTTGTGGGTAAAAAGTCAGGCTTATCTGCGGTGCACTTTTCAGAGTTGATAATTCATTTTTGGTGCGGACCTTTGGGGTTGTAAACGTTTTGCTTCAGTTTTCGGAAATTTTCATGAATTCTCAGAATTTTTTTTGCGCAGCTACTCAGAGAACTTTCAGGTCGTAAGCCTAATTCTGGTTATTATAATCGGTAGAATGCAACAAATTTTGTCTCCTTGGTGGTTGCCTAGTGTTCTAATAAGAAATTAAACTTAAAATAGAAATTTTCAGCTACTGAATTCTGTTGTTAAACGTTTCCTTACAAAATGGCCACTCGAGCGGTCCCCTCTGAATGTCAGCGAAAATTTATTCAAAGTGTGATGAAGAAGCGCCAACTTAACATCTGATATATCTAAGGCATATGGCAGCGTTTAACACTGAATTTTACTGGATATTCTGCAGAGTCATAATTTTCCAAATTATATTATCGCGCCGTTGGCAGAATTTTTGCGATCAATGTAATTTTATTGCTTCAAGAAGGCTGTTCCTCGTCTAAGTTCAGACGGACTCGCGGTGTTCCTCAAGGAGCAGTCCTGTCTCCAAAATTATTTATTATAATTATGAGCTCCATCCCCAGTTGTCAGGACATACAAGTTTGTTTCCATGCAGATGATATTCCATTCTTCCTGGCTGACAGTGACATTTGCGTGCTATACCAAAAATTACAAAGTTACATGAGTATGCTTGAGGAATGGCTTAAGGCAATCTGCATGTAATCAAATGTAAGTAGAAGCTCAATATTAGTGTTCCCGCTGTCAGATCCGACTTCAATTTCTATATGTTATAAACACGTTTTGGTGAGATCGGGGGCGGCGGATCGTGAGCGGTGGCGCTGGGCAACAATCCCAGGGTTAGTTCTAGTAGTAAAACAAAAACACCCATGAAAGTAGATGGAAACACGGCACCCCAGTAGTCCAATTGGTAGAACATCGTACGCGTAATGCGAAAACGTGGGATCGTTCACCACGTGCGGCAAGTTGTTTCATCCATTTTCACTTTCACGATCATTTCTTTATTTCAATGAGGGGCTACAAGTAATTTCCCCTATGTTCTTATGATATGTGTGTGTGCGTGTACGTGTGTGCGCGTGTGTGTGTGTGCGCTTGTGTGTGTGCGTGTGTGCGTGTGTCATTTGTAGTGCTGTGTCCTTGCTTTCTTACTCCGGGTGCGTTTGTGTTGTCCGCATAGAGTGACTCAATCAGCGCGGGAACTTTGACAGTGACAGCAGCATGGACATACACCACGACCCCTTCTGTCTCGGAATGGCGTACCTGTTCTGCGGCAGCCAGATATTCCACCATTACTTCGAGAAGCTGGTCTCGAAGCGGGAAAACCGCGATGCTCGTCGGATGGTTGCCGAAATCCGAGAGTCGTGCTCGTGTCGCCTGAGCCAATGGACACAGAGGGACGCCAAGCTCCCCGTGGTCCAAATCGGGCATCCCACCGACGTAGCCCTCGGGCACTCGAAAACTGCCAGCAACATATCCCCTCGTGCCACGAGTGCACGCATTCGTTGAGCCGAGCCTTACCAGAAGTGGTACAAGTGTTTTGTAGCTAACAACTTTGCCTACATACATTACATCTCGCACGTGAGCCCAATACAAACTACGCAGCTTTTAGAGGCTACGGAGAGTGGTCACGGAGGCACCGCCAGGAGCAGTGTGCTTCAATTGCCACGCTTCTGCCTTTTACAGGTTTACCTGGCTTCTTTTCTGGTGCTGCAAGCGTCGTCGCTGCAAGCCTCGCTATGTTCCACACGTGCATGGCCGTTCCCGTCCCGCAGCTGCAGTTACCGACTGCCTGACTTTCAGCCGCACAAGAAATCATGGCCAGATGCAAGCGCTATCCTCCCATCCCTCTGCGGATGGTCTTTTTGCACGATGACGTCACAGCCAGTAGCGGACATAAATGGACGGTGGTGCAACGGTCTCTCAGTGGGCACGGAAGCACGGCCAGGAGCAGTATACTTCAATTTCCACGCTTCTGCCTTTTACAGCTCTGTAAGCCATAGTCTTTGTACGCTAAGAAAAATGGTAATCGTTGTTTGGTCCTGCTTCCGTGCCCGGACGTGCTTGCTAACATTGCCTGTGATTGTTTTTCGATGCTTTCTTTGTTACTTCTTTCTGCTGATGTGGAAGCAAATGCGGGCCCTGACGGGTGAACTAAAGCCCTGCTAGATATGGGTTCATTGCTTGATGACCCTTCCGAGAAGATGAGTCATATTTACCTTCATTAAAGGCCTTCGTACGCGCTCAACTCATTCCGCTAAAGTCCATAACGAGTTCGCAACTGATGTTAAAGATATAAAGACGAGCCTAAAGAAAATCGGAGCTCAAGTTACATCAATCCAGAAGAGGCTTGATGAGCTTGAAACAAAAACTAAATCGATTGAGCTCCTAGAGCGCGCTGTTGATCACGCAGAGGAGTGAGTCAAGTCGGTTGACGCCCGTCTTGGCCACTTAGAATCCCGCCGGAACGAGCAAGAGGACCACTCCCGGCGCAACAACATAATTCTTCGAGGCATTCCAGATTCTCAAGATTCGTGGGAACAATGCGAGTCCAAGATAAAGTCCATCTTAGCAGGTGCGCTTGACGCCCTGTCGGACAACGCGATCGAGCGCGCACATCTCGTAGGATCATATTCGCGAAACAAATGCCGCCCTATGCTGGTCAAAGTTTCTGATTTCAAATCAAAAGAAAAAGTTCTTTCAGCAAGAACAATACTGAAAGAGAAAAATGTAAGCGTTAGCGAAGACTTTTGTGCAGCCACACGTGAAGTGAGGCGCCAACTATTCCAGTTTGCTAATGATCAACCTGGCGCACCCGCCTACCAAGTGCGTTACAAAAAGTTAATAATAAATAACAAACAATGTCTACGACCCGATAAGTCCATGTGTCAAACAAAACGAGTCTGCACTAACCCGCAGAACGGCAGACAATACAGAGCATGCGCCTGGGTGCACACCTGTTACTGGGCAGTCGACGTCCCCTGCTCGCTCTGTGAGATAGGAACGCGACAGGGTCAACGAACGCAACCTATCGAATACCTCAGTTGTTTTTGCTAACATCCGAAGCATTATCAACAAACGCGTTGCACTGGCATCGGCTTTCGACATGTGAGGACCGGACATTATCGCGTTGACCGAAACATGGCTTCATCCACAAATCGGGGACCATGAATTATTCATGAACTCGTGCGATTTTTCTGGTTGCCGGTGTGACTGCGATACACGCCAAGGAGGCGGTGTACTGCTGGCGATAAATAAAAGGCTGCCTTCAGATTGCATTAAAATTGCATCCAGTTTGGAGATTGTATGGGTAGTCGTAAAACTAGCACATCAAAAAATAATTTTGGTTGTCTTCTATCGCCCCCTGAATTTCACTGCAACATTTGTGAGCGATTTGCACTATGCCATTCATAGTGTTTGCTCTCGTCACTCCACAGTGCCAATTTTCTTGTTTGGTGATTTTAATATGCCGATTATTACGTGCAATAATGATCCCCCACAGTGTATCCTAACTCCTCTATGGCGCAAGATTTCTTAGAATTGTGCAATACCTCTTGGCTGACCCAAATCGTTAAGGAACCAACAAAAATAACCACGTCTTTTTCCAATACACTTGACCTTGTTTTTACTACCAGACCCGATCTTATTTCCGACCTAACATGCTTGCCAGGTATCAGCGATCATTGCCTACTTTCATTTAAAGTTTGCCTCGAGCGGCCTAAACCGATTAAAAAGATGAAGACATTAAGAAATTATAAAAAGGCAGACTTTCAGTTAATAATGAAGTCACAGTGTTCCTTGATGAATACTTGCGTGAATTTGAATGCCGTAATGTTCAGTCAAACTGGAGTATCTTTGTTAATAAAGTGATTGAATTAACAGATAGGCATATCCCTATTTACACGATCACCTCTAATCTAAAAAAAACATGGTATAATCATCAGCTAAAACGCTTGTCTAATAAAAAAAAGTGCCTGTTTAAATCGGCTAAACTACGCCGTACCAATGTTCGTTGGTCAGCCTAGAAACACAGTGCCGATGAGTGTGCGCAGGCCCTAAGAGACGCGAAAGATAACTTCCTAAGCAGCACATTACCTTGTATGCTTAAAACTAACCCTAAACAATTTTGGCGCACGGTTAACTTTGAAGACAATAATATAATAGCGCTCAGTGATGTTAGTGGTGACGCTATACCGGCCAACCAGTGTCTCCCGGAGTACTAAATGAAGTTTTCACAAAACATTTCTCGTTAGCTAGCAATTCCACTCCGCCACACCTACGACCATATGACCATGATGTAATGTTCCCTCTCATTATCAGCTATGATGGTGTCGCGAGCATCATTAGGTCACTAAAACCATCCTCTGCGCCGGGTAGTGATCACATTAATGTGAAATTCCTTCAAAGCACAATTTGTTACACATCAATCATCTGGACTAAAATTTTCCAGCAATCATTGCACGATGGTTTTTTCCCATCCGAGTGGAATGCCGGAAAGGTAATTCCAATTCATAAATCAGGCAATAAGCATTCCCCTCTAAACTACAGACCGATTTCGCTCACAAGTATACCTTGTAAGATACTAGAGCATATCTTGGCTTCTGATCTTGCAACTTTTTTGGTGTCGAATTCATTTTTTGCACCATCACAGCATGCATTTCGCAAATCATACTCGTGTGAAACCCAACTAACACTTTTTGTACACAAACTGAACACCATTCTTGACAATAGGTCCTTGGCTGACTGCATTTTCCTTGACTTTGCTAAAGCCTTTGACAAAGTGTGTCAGAAACTCATCTATAAATTACGACTACTTAAGCTCGATCCCTGTATTTTAATTTGGAGTGAAAGTTTTCTTGCTAACCGTTCTCAGTTTGTTTCAGCTAACGGCGTGAATTCTGAAGAATGCACAGTCCATTCTGCTGAACTGCAGGGCTCACTCCTCGGTCCTCTTCTTTTTCACATTTATATTAACGATTTAACATCCTGCGTTTCCTCATCCGTTCAATTGTTTGCCGATGATTGCGTAATTTTACGAGGAATAACAAGTCCAAATGACGCCGCTCTTCTTCAAGCCGACATTACCGCAGTCTTTTAGTGGTGCAATACATGGCTTATGGAGCTAAAAATTAAAAAATACAAATTCATGCGAGTGTCTAGAAAGATTACTAGTTTACCCATTTATCACTTAAATAATTCACTACTCGACAGCGTATCTTCATATAAGTACCTCGGAGTTCACATCAGCAGCAATCTAACACCGGATACTCACATCTCTCGTGTTATCTGCAACACTAATCGCCTGCTCGGATATCTTCATCGTAACTTTGCAAAATCACCTTCGCCTCTCAAACTAATGCTATATAAAACACTCATCCGCCCTAAGTTAAAATATGCCACTTCGGTTTGGGATCCGCATTATAATAATTTGGTACATTCGCTTGAAATGGTGCGAAATAATTCGGTCCGTTTTATACTCTCTCATTACAATCGAATCGCGAGCATCACAGAAATAAAAGCTAATCTTGAACTACCTACGCTTGCTTCTCGACGTGCGATGCTTCGCTTAAGCCTTCTTCACAAACTGTATCATCATCCCTACCTGCGCGATTTACTAATACTTCCTCCTCATTACGTTTCGCACCGTCTGGATCATGCTCATAGAGGCGTCATTCCGTTGTGTAAAACAGAATCATTCCTACAGTCCTACACATCACGCACATCAAATGATTGGAATTGCCTTCCCAAATTGGTAGTAAAAATGTCAGATCATAAAACATTTGTGACTTCATTAACCAATGCTCTGTAACATCTTGTTGTATTCTGCCTCTTTATAGCTATTATTGTACAATTAGAAAAACTGGAGTGCTTCTTTGTATATATATATATATATATATATATATATATATATATATATATATATATATATATATATATATATATATATATATATATATATATATATATATATATATATATATATAGTATTGTTCTAACATGTATTTTGCCTCTTCATAACTACTATCGCATAATTAGAAACATTGTGCTGCTTCTTGTAGGTATAATTTCGTTGTTTTTCTGTATTTTGTACCACCCCCCTCTGTAATGTCTGTTGCCCCTGAGGGTATCGTAAATAACATACTCCATCTGCAGTGTTGTCGCCTGTTCCCGCTTTACTGATTTTCTGCTTTGGAAAGTAGCTAAAGCACTTTACTTTCACCTGGTTCTAAACGACTGAGCGCACTGAGCACCGCCGTGATTCAGTCGAAGTGCCTTGAGGCGCCGTCGACCATCTAATGAGTTCCCAACTCAACCTGCCAATTATGGACGGAGCGTTACACGCAGTTACGTGTCCGCAGCAAACGGCGGTAGCCTTCTCCAGCCCGGGCAACCGTCTGGTCGAGAAGGGGAAGTCGCTCGCCCTGAATCACGCTGAAATTCTCGACCGCTGGGCAGCCGCCGAACAGATGGAGCTCGCCGAGTGCGCCGACTGAAGTTATCTAACGTGTAGTCATTGGGCAGCTCCGGTGGGGACGGACTTGCTGGTGTATTGGACAGGAAATAGCGCCGTCGGACGATGAATGCGAGCCCTTTGGATGAAGGCGTTGGGGCTGTCACGTTTGAGCGGGTCGCGACTTTACGATTGCTACGCAGCTCAGCTGGGGTTGGCCTTTCAGGAGTCGCCCAACATTTGTGCGCATGCGCGAGTAAGATCCGCTGCGAGAGACAAAATATGGACTATTTTACTCCTTGAATATGCCACTGCCTAGCTAGTACGGAAGGCAAGTTTCTTTGCTCCTTTTGTAAGCGTTTGTCCCATTTTGTAAGCGTGTGTAAGCGTTGTAGGCGTGCCGGCATTGCGGAGTGAGGTCTCGCGCATTTGAGTATCGCCTCTGAGCTCGCCTAATAGTACAGCACCACCAAGCACACAGCAATACTGCTCAGCAACGTCCTGCGCGCTGTTTCAACCGGTCGATATAGTCATGCGTAGACGGGCACTGCGTTTACCTCGGCGCACCCGCCGTGGCTGCTCAGTGGCTATGATGTTGGTCTGCTGAGCACGAGGTCACGGGATCGAATCCCGGCCACGGCGGCCGCATTTCGATGGGGGCGAAATGCAAAAACACCCGTGTACTTAGATTTAGGTGCACGTTAAAGAACCCCAGGTGGTCGAAATTTCCGGAGTCCTCCACTACGGCGCGCCTGAAGATCAGAAAGTGGTTTTGGCGCGCTAAACCCCATAATTAAAAAAAAATTACCTCGGCGCTGCGAAAAACCCTGTCGTAGTCAGCGAACCAGCAAAAGAAGAGAAAAGCGTAAATGCCTCGAGCTTCTCAACCGTCATCTTCTTCTTGCATGAGCGGCGCACCGATTCTGCAAGTATCGATAATATACTTCAATACGCCTAATGATGCCGCGCAAGTCGATCGGTAAAGAAGGAGCGCTGTTTTCGGCAGCGCAGGAAGAGCAGCGGCCTTCAAACTCTTCACGAACGATGTCGCGGATTAGCATGCGCAAGTGCGTGGCCGAAGGAAGACGAATGCCCTAAGTATGGGTGCATAGCCGGAGTGACCGGGATTCCTCTAGTCGCAGAGTAGTGATGGCATCCTGGATGGTAGCAGTGTTTCGCTTAGCAAGGGCGTTGAAGGCGACAGTGTTAATTAGTGCCTTTAATAATGTGGCGTATACGGTCGCTCTGGGACGTGGTGGCGTTCACCCGTTTACACAATACAAGCACATCCTCAATACACGGGTGTACGGTTCACCAGGAAACTGCATCTTCTTCTTCGCGACCGCAGCGCGAACAGCGAGAGCACCGAAAATCAGCCGAAACTGTTGCGTGAACATCTCCCAGTCAGGTAGACCTAGCTCATGGTTGCAAAACCAGGTTTAGCCACATGAGGACTGGTAGAACGGGATCTTCCGAATCTTCTGTGACCTGTCCCACTTGTTGAAGTCGCTTACGAGGTCGTAGTTTGGGAGCCAGTCCTTGACGTCAACCCTTCGTAGACTAGCGAAGATTTGTGCGTCACACTGGCGGCTGTTGAAGGTCACGACGGATGGTGAAGGCTGCGCTGGAGCGGAGGTATCGGATGAGCCTGGATTCGCTGGCCGGTGGTGTTATGCAGCGACCCAAGCGTAGCAGCAGTGATGACGTGCGAGAGGTCTTGTGCAACGAAAAGCACGTTCCACCATTTATAAGAAATCGCTTTATTCGAGCCGAGCTCGGGCTGCCACACGAAGATGAAGCTTTGTAGCTGATGTTGATATACATGCCGATGACGAAGACTTATTACGGATGATGATATGGTGATGAAGATCAGTCGTGTATTGCGCTTGAAGTAATAACAATATTAAGTGATAAACATAAATCGACGTACATTGTTTCAAGTCGATGGGTATACTGGAATCGTTTGTGAACAGCACATGGACTCACGAGCAGGAAGCGTTGCCATGTGCGCAAAGACAGCATATATGCACAACCAGACACCCTTGACTCGCACGAGGGCAGTGCTATCGACTATGGAGATGTCTGTGCCGTACAAGCGAAAGATGTAATTGTGATATCCACGGTGGGGCCGGGCATGCCTCGTTTAAGCATGCGTCGGTGTAAGCCAGAGAATGACTGACATCAGTGACCAGCTGTGTCTCTCAGAAAGGAGGGGCTAAGGGAGGTAAATCACCTAGCTCTCGCTCTTCACAGGTCGACCAAACACAGCACTTGCCGCCAGGCACTAAATCCTTTCTTCCCTTGTCACACAGGAAGAAGAACAGACCACGAAACTGATTACCAGCTTTCACCCAAATAATCACGCCGTATTGTACGACAGCCTTGGCCATCGCTGGCGACGATAGGGTCGAAACAGTGCCCAGTGCACGTAAGCATGGACAGTAGTGAATGAGAATGCGAGAGCCGCGACCAGAGAAAAGGGAAGGAACCAGCGCTAGCAGCGAGAGAGAGATCACAACTCTACCTTCTCCTTTTCGTTTTTTTTTCTTTTTGTATTGCCTTTATAACCACAGTACGGCGGACTCTCGGGCAGTCTTGGCTGTAACCACGCAGTGGTAGGACGGTGAGGTTCCGTACTACGTATGCCTTAACAGCGTCCTAGGCCCTAACGCACAGCTAGGTGTAAAAGAGTGCGGGCCTGCTCCTCGCACTCTCTGTAAATGTGAATAACTCGCTTGTGAATACAGTTTGTCCCATTTACTTAACATTTACTGTGTGGTACTTCACCCCCACCGAGCAACATCACAGGCACCTCGTCCCTCAACACCATGGGACGAGAAAGTTTCCTGTCACAGCTCGACAGAGCTTGGCATCCATCACTTCTTAGCAGAAGATCATCAAGCCACCAAGTGACTAGGCACCAGAGGCCCGTAGAACTTCGGATTATTACAGCCGACGAAAAGCTCCACGAGTGCAGAGCATCGAGCGCTCTTTCCACAAACGACGTCCGTGGACACCGCAGCAGAAGTTTGACCGGGCGCAGCAGGCATCGGCGGCGGCACAGGTGAATGGGATTCGTTGCGCTTCGTTGAGGTGGCTGTGGCTCAAATGTTAGAGTAGTGTATGTATCCCCATCGCCTTAGAAGAATGGAATAATCTTCCGGAAGCCGTGGTTTCAGAGTCAAACCCCTCCAAATTTAGGCAGTTACTCTCAGACCATTTGAACCCAAAATCGTCACTTTTCCTCACGTTTCCCCTCTCAGCAATCAGACTTGCTTGTGTCATCGCCAATTTTTCCTTCTCTTCTTTTTGCCACTTTTGTTTAGTGCTTTTCCCATTTACGTGTACAGTTTTCTTTCAATTTATTGCTAATCAGTTTGAGACATTTTCATTGTTCTGTTTATACCTGATGTTTTGTACACAGTTTATTATTTACTTTTCTGTTACCTTTGTTTGCTTTTTTTTGAGCTGATGTATCGCACTTTCCCATCGCTGTCTCCCCCCTTAGTAATGTCCCTGAAGAGACCCTTAAGAGAATAAATGATGATGATGATAATGATGATTATAATGATTTATAAAACGAGCGTAATGGCGAGCTCTCCCAACGGACAGCCAGAGGAAGGTCGCGTACGCGAAACTTGAGCAAAGCGACGGAATGTCAGAACCGGCAGAAGTAGCAATTCGGCGCCTAGAGCTGCAGTTTGAGTTGCAGATCATTCAGTTCCACCTACAAATTATGCAGCTCGAATCGCAGGAACGAATTGCCCTGTGGCGCGCCGAGTTGGAGTTAGCATGTAGCGGGCAGGCCCCTTCGAGATCAGACGCTGAGGAACGGTGGCGCTCAGGCCTAGACCCTGCCGTCCAACGGGGAAGGGTCCTCAAGGAACTCAAGCTTTCGCGCGATGCGGACGTACCACTGTCGTTTGATGAGGCGGAGGAGTGTTGACTGCGCACGATGTGCCGTCGGAGAATCGCGCTGATTTGGTAATGCCAGTTTTAGTGGAGGGGGTGAGGTACTTGCTTCGCCGTGTCAGCGAAGACGAGTGCGGTGAATGCTACGCGGTCAAGGCTGCCGTCCACAATGAACTGATGCTCACCCCTTCTGATCTCGAGCAATTCGAGACGGCCGCATAACGAAAAGATGAAACATATGCATAGTTTACTTAGCGTCTAGGGACATCCTTCAACCATTATTGGCGCTCGAGAAAAGCGAAGTCAAAATACGAGGTCATTCAGCTAGTGTTCGCCGACCGTATGAAGGCTAGCCTGGGTTCGTAAGATTTAGAATAAGTACGTCTACGCGATGGCGAGTGCTAGTTGAGACCGGTTGAAATCTCGCGCGTGTTGCAGACTTTCCAGCAGGCGAAAGGCAAGGGTCGTGTAACACGGCCACAAACAGCATCAGCTCAGCAGGGGAGGGTCGCCTCACGACAAGCAAGTGGCAGCGGCAAACGCCAGCTGTGTTATGTATGCCCGGGTGAAGGGCACCAAGCAAAAGATTGCCCCTTACCGGTACAGAATGTGGCGCACAAACCAGAGCAATGGGCACCCGCACGAAAAGTGTTAGCGGCCGAGCCGGACACAGGCGATGGCCACTCTGAAGATGACGAAAACACAGCTTTGGTGGCTCGCGTCAACTCGCCGTTGTCGTCTGGAGAGGTGCGAGTCTAAGCTGCAGGAGATCGAGCTAGAGTGCGTGGGCACGCCCATAGTCGCCATTCTCGATACCGGCAGCGAGGTCTCCATTGTCAAAGAGAGCCTCGTGGCCGATGCTGTTCAGGAATTGTCGGGCAAAATTAAGCTCCTTTCAGCTTTCGGCGATACGGTCGAGGTCAAGCTAGTGGCTCTGTCTTTAGGCTGAAGCATACAACATTCGTAAATGCCCCCGGCGTCATGCAGATCGTTTGCGCAATAACAGACAAGTTTATGGAAGACCGTTGTCTACTTTCTAAAGAAGACTGGGAGCTACTCGTTGACATGGGAAGCAGCCACGGGGAACCGGCGCTGTGCGCGCCAGGCGTAAACAAAAACGCGGAATACGCATTGGTGTATAGAATACCGGAGCCTGAACAACCAGGTGCCAGAGGCGCAACGCCACGTCGGAGTTGCGCACGCGTGAACAAGACTCGCCCGGAGGAGGCACCCGTAACCGCACTGCCCACATCAGAGGAGGAGGCAGCAGAAGCTGCTGATGACGCAGATACCGACGAGGTTCCGAGCGACCGAAATCCCCGAACCGCCCAGCTGGCGGACGAAAGTTTAAAGAAAGCGCGAGCATGACGCGACGGGAGTGAAGGCAGACATGTTTGTCTCAGACGGCCTTCTATGCCACTGAAACCCAATTGCTGGCAGTAAAGTGAAAGAGCTGGAGTTGCCGGCTAACAGGCGTCAAGAGGCACTGCTGCTGGCACATATGAGTCCCTGTCGGGCGCTAACCTGGGACCAAATAAAATTTTGGCGCTCTTTGAGGAAATAAAATCTTAAGTTGTTATAGTGAATAAAGGGAAAATCAGACATCCACCCGTTCGTAGCAATTGCTACAAGGAAACCCATACGGGCTCCTCGAAAGAAAAGCCTCAGAGTTTAAGAAAAATTCGTCCTCGTCCGGGACTCGAACCCGGGACCACTGCTTTTCCGGGGCAGCCGCTCTACCATCAGAGCTAACCAGGCGGCTAGCAGATGGCAGGGCGAAGTCGAATTTATCGACAACACGTAGCAAAGGCAAGTGTTTGACGTAGTAGTTCTGCGGAAACCCACAAGGTGGAGAGAAGTAATGAATAAAAGGAAAATCAGACATCCACCCGTTCGTAGCAATTGCTACAAACGGGTGGATGTCTGATTTTTCCTTTATTCATTACTTCTCTCCGCCTTGTGAGTTTCCGCAGAACTACTACGTCAAGTTCGTATAGTGAAGCGCATCACTTCAGGTTTATGTTCTTGTGTCGTTTGTCTTTCCTGCATTGCTGCCTTAGTATCTCGACGCTCAAATACGCGACCTGTACCGAATTTACGACCGTGGCTCATCTTAGGCGATATGTGTACAAACAGGGCTAAAAGAATTCAAGGGGCACTTAGTTATTCCATCGTGGATGAATGGAAACGCATTGCCACCACCGCGGGCAGGCTCTGCTCTCATTCACGAAAGGTCGTGGCTTCGACTGTCACCTATGATTGAGGGTTCGATACGTACCTCAGGTGGTGGGTACGATTCCCACCAAAGTTCGTGGGAGTGCTTTCGCAGGAGCCCTAATTAACTCCAGCTTAATTTTCTTCGACTTAAAACCCTTCGCCTTAATCAGCTCCAAAGGTTGAGGGTTCGTAGGCTTTTTTGGGCGAAAGAAGGCTTGCGAAGTCTGAGATTAACTGTACTAGCTTGTAGTCACACTTAGCTCTACTGAAGGTTCGATTGACTGAGCCGCCCCTACTCATAACGTAAATCACAGAATTGACGTCAGTAGGGCGAGCTATCCGATTGGCGGCCCAAGGCAGGTCGTCGATAATTTTTTCACCTTTATGGTGAACAAATCATGTTCGTAATAGTTGGAATGTTAGTTTCTTTCTTTCTATAAAAAGGTAGTAACAGAAAGAGAACGCACAAGAACAATTTTTCACTATTCTTAAGCGCTTCCGGCACACAGCAAGCGTCGTCTGCTTGTTACAACGTGCTCCATTTTGACGAGAGCTCCGCGGTCAGAGTCGATCTCAGTCTTTTCGCGAGCACTATGATTCGACTTTGTTGCGTTGTGGAGTGCAAACGTAGCGACTGGCAATATGTCTAGCTGCGACATTGTGTGCCTCTGCAAGGCAGCAGACGAGCGGACTGGCTGCAGTGCATCGGGCTGCCGCTATCCGATCGGCGCCAGGATTTGCGCATTTGCAGCCGTCACTTTACACCGGAACACTACTAACGCAATAACGTTTCGCGAGTCCGGTGTTACGGTAAACGCAAGCGCAAAGGAACAAGGCCTGGCCCTTTGGCCGTGTCGATTCACGAGATAAGCAGAAGTGCAAATGTGAATGGTCTGCACGGTGCAGCCACCAGGTGGCACAGAGCTTAAGAACACAAAGTACCAGTAATGAAATGTATTCTTCTTTGCTGCTGGTGTAAATTTTTCGCAGGAGTATAATCATTCACATGTTGTTTTTGTAAATGTTTGAAATCTTTTACACTCGGTTAGAGCAATATTAGCGTTTTGTTTGGCTGGGTAAGCTGTGCGCCAACAAGTGGCTGGACCGTGCAGACCGATCAGGCCGCTCACGTACGTCTACGCTAAAGCTCCTTCATCAGCTTGAGTTTATGCCTCCAGCCATCCGTCGAAACGCCCAGATCGCCTGTGGTTACCGGAATACCAGATACGTTCGGCGCTGCGACAGAATGCTCGCAATGCACGCTGCTTCGATAGCTCTCGCTTGGGGTCGACGGCCAAGCAGCTGGCGGAGAGTTTGGAGAGGCTTAGCGCGCTGGCTCATTACCCGCTGAAGAGCTTTCAGGCCTGCGCCAAAAATTTTGACGTCATATCCGGCAGGCTGACACTTCTAGAAGCCGCAGCGTCAGCGACCTGAATTTCGCCTCGTTCTTTCACGCTCCTGGCAGCGCGCGGACCGGTTGGTTGGAGCGGTGTGGCCGCGTTTATCGTTTCCCATTGTTGTTTGCAGCAATTTTTTTCCGTGCACGATATGCAGTGGGTGATAAAATGGCAAATAGGTGTTGTGTGCCGGGGTGCACCGGCAACTACGATACGGGGAAGAGGATACAAGTGTTTTATTTCCCTAAAGACGACGACACTTTCAAGAAGTGGCTACGCGCCATTCCTATGAAGGACTTCGCGCCCACTTCGTATACTAAGGTAAGAATTCTTTATGGTCCGGTTGTGTGCTCCTAGTTTCTCGTACTTGTTAAGCACTTTTACTGCGGTACTTCCGAAGCTCAGATAGACTTATTGTGCCCACACGGACTATAAACTCGCTTGCACAAAAGGGAGAGCATTAGGTTATTTTAATAAGTGGCTTCTCAGGCGTTTACGAGACGTTCGTACCTTGCTGCTGGCTTGCGCGGATCATTTCCACGCTTCATGCATCGAGAGCACGACTTCATACACGGATCTAAGAACACTAAACGTTCTTTTAGTTACACTGCCAGTAGCGCGGTTGCGCCGTGGATCTCTGCGTACAGTTTTTTCCAGCTGTCCTTCGTACCTTTAAGCACCAGCACCAGCACGAGAGAAGCACCTGATGCCAAGAGGAGCCGAATAGAAGCTTCCTAACTGGCCCGTGCTGTCGAAGAATCACTGGCTTCACATGAAGCGGAGCAAGAGTGAGACCATTTTTCGTCCCTCGAAGAACTCAAGGCGCGCTTGCAAGTGGCATCAGTGTCGGCGAAGTGGACTGTGATCCATAAAGAAAAGTGCACGATGTTTTTGAACATCACCGATGATCGTGAACCTTGTTATAAAACGCCATTGACGGTGTTCGAAAACCTTAGAGTGTCTGCCCGCTGTCAAGGCTCCACGATCAAAAACCTTGGTAACGCTGTTGTGCCGTACTCAGTTCGCAAAGTAAGCTCCTTGTTCGAAATTTTGGACAACCTGTGCTTGCTGTGAGGAGCGCTGTAGTTCTCACCATTTGTCGCTTACAATACATTCCTTTCTATACGTATTGTAAGGAAGCACTAATAAAGACAACAAATGGGCTGTAAAGTTTATAGAGGAACAGCTACTACTGCTTTATGCAGAGCCTATTCACTACAGCACGCAGGTAATGGTATTTACATGCATTCTGCACACAATATTGCCGCATTCCTATAAGTTTTTGAGAGGAACAAGTACACTAACCTTGGCCATCCGAGCACTATCCGGAAAGTGTGCTCATCTGTTCAAATGTGCCCAGAAATTGATTCTTGCGATGAAACTTTCTTTCAGTATGCTTCCCAGAAAGACAAACATCTGCAGCCACATGAACGCACCATCACGTTGATGCTTGACGAAATTCATATTGTTACGTAGGAAGACGCAGACGAAAAGCTATGTACAAATATATTTACAAGGAAAATACGCTGCGCTTGGCCAAGAGGCAACAGCCCGCGCTAGCTTCTAATCGTCGTCGTCGTCTTCACACTGCTGGCCTTTCGTGATCGCGCATATTGTGCCGTAGCACTACCCCCGGCTGCAAAAGCGCCGTCCCGGAGCGACTAAAGATCGGACTCGGAAGCAGTGTAGTAGGCCTTGAGCCTACTGACGTGTACGACATCACTAGATGCCACAGGAGAGGACGAGGTTGAGGCCACAGGAGCAATTTCGTAAGTCACAGGCGTCACCTGGCGCAGCACGCGGTAGGGCCCTGTGTATCGCGAAAGGAGCTTCTCTGAAAGTCCGACGTGACGAGAGGGCGACCACAGGAGCACGAGCGCACCAGGTGAAAACTGTACGTCACGATGGCGGGCGTTGTACTGACACTGCTGAGTGGTCTGTGAGGCCGTCAGTCGAGCACGGGCAAGCTGGCGTGCATGGTCAGCGAGGGCGATGGCGTCGCGCGCATACCCGCTTGTTGAGACCGCAGCAGGAGGAAGTGCCGTGTCTAGGGGCAAGGTAGGTTCGCGACCGTACAGTAGATAAAAGGGAGAAAATCCGGCGGTGTCGTGCCGGGAAGAATTGTATGCAAATGTTACGTAAGGAAGGGCAATGTCCCAGTCGTGGTGGTCCTTGGAAACGTACTTGGCCAGCATATCGGTAAGAGTACGGTTTAACCGCTCTGTCAGGCCATTGGTTTGAGGATGGTATGAAGTAGTCAGTTTGTGTTGAATGGAGCAGGAACGCACAATGTCAGCGATAACTTTCGAGAGGAAGTTTCGACCACGGTCAGTAAGCAGCTGTCGCGGGGCGCCATGAAGCAAGATAATGTCACGCAAGAGAAAGTCCGCGACGTCAGTGGCGCAGCTGGTAGGGAGAGCCCGAGTGATAGCGTATCGGGTGGCGTAATCAGTCGCGACGGCTACCCATTTGTTCCCAGAAGATGACGTGGGAAAGGGACCGAGCAGGTCTAATCCAACACGAAAGAACGGTTCCACAGGGACGGTGATCGGCTGGAGATGACCGGCAGGTAGCACCTGAGGTGTCTTCCGACGCTGGCAGGGATCACAGGCAGCAACATAGCGTCGAACGGAGCGAGCGAGACCAGGCCAATAGAAGCGGCGGCGGACGCGGTCGTACGTGCGGGTTACCCCAAGATGTCCTGAAGTGGGTGCGTCATGCATCTCAAAGAGCACAGTCTGTCGTAGCTGTTTTGGCACGACAAGAAGAAGGTCAGAGCCGTCAGGGAGGAAGTTCCTTCGATACAGAATGCCACCCTGGAGGACATATCGGCGAACGGATGCGTCGGTAGGTGTAGAGCGCAGACGCTCGATAAGTGCTCGCAGTGATAGGTCTCGGTACTGCTCATCGGCGATGTTACCGAAGGCAGAGACAGAGAAAATGCCGTTGGCGCTACTACTGTCGGCGTCGTCAGGCTCGTCGACCGGGTAGCGAGACAGGCAGTCAGCGTCCTTGTGCAGTCGGCCAGATTTATAGGTGACAGTATACGAATATTCTTGGAGGCGTAAGGCCCAGCGACCAAGTCTTCCTGTAGGATCTTTCAGTGAGCATAACCAGCAAAGCGCGTGATGGTCTGTGACAACGGAAAAGGATCGGCCATATAAGTATGGGCGGAATTTCGCAACCGCCCAAACTAGGGCCAGACACTCACGCTCAGTGATGGAATAGTTGCGCTCCGCGGGTGAGAGGAGCCTGCTGGCGTAAGCGATAACACGGTCGTGGCCACGCTGGCGTTGTGCCAGTACTGCTCCAATTCCGTGACCGCTGGCATCAGTACGGACTTCGGTAGGCGCAGAAGGATCGAAATGGGCCAAAACGGGAGGCGTTGTGAGAATGTCGATTAGATGAGAGAATGCAGAGGCCTCGTTATCGCCCCACTGGAAAGGAGCGTCTTTTTTCAAAAGGTCGGTTAGTGGTCGTGCTATGGCGGCGAAATTTCTCACGAAACGGCGGAAGTACGAACAAAGGCCGATGAAGCTGCGCACATCCTTGACACACTTCGGAACATGGAAGTGCGTAACAGCATGGATCTTGCCTGGGTCCGGTTGCACTCCGTTCGCGTCAACGAGATGTCCAAGGACGGTAATCTGGCGGCGGCCGAATTGGCACTTCGATGCGTTGAGTTGCAGACCGGCTCGCCGAAAAACGTCCAGGACTGCTGAGAGGCGCTCGAGGTGCGTAGCGAACGTTGGGGAGAATACGATAACGTCGTCCAAGTAGCACAGGCACGTGGACCATTTGAAACCGTGAAGAAGGGAGTCCATCATGCGTTCAAAAGTGGCAGGGGCGTTACATAGACCGAACGGCATCACTTTGAATTGATAAAGACCGTCGGGTGTGACAAAAGCAGTCTTCTCGCGGTCGAGATCGTCCACGGCAATCTGCCAGTAGCCGGAGCGAAGGTCAATAGAAGAGAAATAGCGAGCACCGTGGAGGCAGTCAAGGGCGTCATCAATCCGAGGTAGGGGATACACGTCCTTTTTGGTAACCCTGTTAAGGTGCCGATAATCCACGCAAAAGCGCCATGAGCCATCCTTCTTTTTGACCAGTACTACAGGTGACGCCCATGGACTATATGATGGTTCAATAATGTTCTTGGCAAGCATTTTGCGAACTTCTGCGTGAATAACTTGACGCTCAGCTGGTGACACTCGATACGGGCGGCGATGAATAGGAGGGGCATCGCCGGTATTAATGCGATGTTTGACAGCTGTAGTTTGGGCTAAAGGACGATCGTTAAAGTCAAAAATATCGTGGTAGGAAAACAGAACGCGGTAGAGTTCACGAGCGTGCTCGGAGGGCAAGTCGGGGGCAATCATTTTCCGTAAGTCAGCGATGGTACAATTTGCCGACTGCGATGGTAGAGGAGTATCGGATGAAGTGTCGTCTACTGCAATGGATGCTACTGAGTGATCCTCGAATGAACAAAGCTGGGCCAAAGACATCCCACGTGGCAGCACTTGTGTCGTCAAGCCAAAGTTGACCACTGGCAGGCAGACGCAATTCGCCGTAATAGATAAAACTGTATGGGGTACTGTGATCCCATATGTAAGGAGGACGTCTTGCATAGGAGCCGCGATGTAGTGACCGTCGGGGACTGGTGGGGATGACACTAGGTCAACGTAGGTCAGTGCCGAAGGTGGCAAGCGAACGAAGTCGGCGGAACTGAGGCGACTGGGGTGTGGTTCAGCAGGATCCAGAACAGGCAGGTCAAGGCGGAGAGTACTGGCGGAACAATCGATGAGAGCAGAATGTGCGGAAAGGAAGTCTAAGCCGAGGATGATGTCGTGGGGACAGTGGGCGATGACTGTGAATAGCACGATTGTTGAGCGATCGGCGAAGGAGACGCGGGCGGTACACATACCAATTACGGGGGCTGTTCCGCCATCGGCGACACGGACAACAGGCGTCGTGGCGGGCGTGATAATTTTCTTGAGCCGGTTACGAAGGTCAGCGCTCATTACGGACAAATGCGCCCCAGTGTCTATGAGAGCAGACACAGAAACACCGTCGACTTGCACGTCAAGAAGGTTCAGATGAGTGGGCAAAGTCAGTAGAGGATTTGGCGGCGTAGGGAGCAATGCAGCGTCACCTCGAGGCGCTGCATCGTCTAGTTTTCCGGCTGGGAGCGGCGTCCGAAGGGAGTCGGCGAATAGGAGCGACGGGGCTGGGGAGAGCGAGATTGTCGTCGTTGGGGCGAAGGCGAACGAGAATAGGGGCGGTTCGTTGCAGGAGAATCAGTGGCGGCATTATCGGAGCGTGCGGCATAGGGACGAGAAGGGCCACCTGAGGGGCGAGAGTAGGCAGTATAAGTAGGCCGGCTCGGGGAACTCCAGCGACTACGACAGTGCCGAGAAATGTGCCCGATTCGATGGCAGTGGAAACAAATAGGCTTGTCGTCAGCAGTGCGCCATTCAGATGGGTTGCGGAAACGTGGCGGGTAAGAAGATGCGGGACGGGGCGAAATCGAAGAAGCCGGGCGGGTATTAGGGCGATGGGCCGAGCAGATGGTGTGAAGACCCATGTTTTCAAACTCCTGGCGGACAACTGCCTGGATCAGTGAGACCGTGACTGCAGATGTGTTGGTGGGACTGGAGTCGAAGGCAGCCGGATAGGCGGCCTCGATCTCACGCCGGACGATCCTGGTAACATCGGCAGTGTTGTTGGGACGAGGAGCGTCGGCACAGGAAGATGTCGCTGGGGTGTTGGGCAGACGGGCAAACTGCTGGTCAATACGTCGGCTTTTGGCGAGTTCCAGGCGGCGGCACTCTCTTATAACAGCATCCACCGTCGCTACGTTGTTGCAAACGAGCAAGTTGAAGGCGTCATCGGCAATGCCTTTGAGGATGTGGGAAACCTTGTCTGACTCAGTCATGTGGGTGTCAACTTTGCGGCACAGAGCCAAGACGTCCTGAATGTACGTGACATAGGGCTCTGTTGACGTCTGCACACGGCCGGAAAGCGCCTTCTGCGCGGCAAGTTGTTGACCGTAGGGGTTGCCGAACAAGTCTCGAAGCTGTGTCTTAAGTGAATCCCAACTGGTGAGCTCATCTTCGTGCGTGCGATACCAAACTCGAGGTGTGCCACCGAGGTAAAAGACTACGTTGGCGAGCATAATAGTAGGGTCCCACCGGTTATTGCGGCTGACATGTTCATACAGGCTGATCCAGTCATCGACGTCTTCCCCATCTTGGCCCGAGAATACGCCAGGATCACGGGGAGCGGGGAGAGTGATGTAGGTCGTCGAAGTGGCAGCAGGTGTCGGAGCCGGCGGAGTCGGGCGGAGCCTTGTTTTGACTACAAGGGTGAGAACATATGTGGTGCTGCAGTGAATTCCAACGAGAAATCCACATCAGTACACCTATTTAGGGTTCGAAGTGTGCTTGGCTCATTCAAGGAGGTAGCACACATTCTTCCGGTAAAAACCATACAGGGCGGCCAACTTCATGCCATATTGAAGAAGGTAAACTTACGCTTAGAAGAGATTGGCTACAGGGTCATAGCTGTTGCCTCTGACAATGACTCACTAAACAGGAAGGCAATGAAGATGTTTCTGCTAAAACTGATGCTTCATCATGTTTACCCCCATCCGGCAGACCCATATCGACCGCTATGTTACGTGGTAGATACTGTGCATCTCTTTAAGTGCATAAGAAAATTTTGGCTGAACCATAAAAATGCAGACACTTGCTTTTTTTACCCACGCTTCGAGCTCTTCACCAATCATGCTCGTCCTGAATTCAAAATGACTGCTTCATTTAGGCATTTGAGATATTTACATAAAGAGGAGTCATTTGCTCTTTATGTTAATTCAAGCAACTTGGAAAGGCAGAATGTTAAGCTGGTATTGCAGGTTTTTAATCTGCACGTAGCCGCAGCCCTGGCAGCTCGCAGTGGTGAAGCCAATTTTCAGCATGCGTGAGCAGCAGCAGATTTCATCGGAATCATTCTTCGCTGGTGGAGTATTGACAACGCAAAGACACCGAATAAAGTATTCCATCATAGTTTACGTAGAACCCATGTCATACCATACAGGTGACCCAAAAGTAGCTTTTCTAAATGATTTCATTACATGGCTCGACGTCTGGGAATTTTATCGGCACGACACTGGAGTCCTTACCAAGGAAACATTGAGTGCTCCTAAGGCTCTCTCCTCAATCCTTGTTGGAATCGGTAAAGTACAGCATAAGTGAGCTGCACTTCGAGTGCGTCCTACTAGGGAAAGTCCAGACGGATCCTCTCGAGAGTCGTTTTGGACAGTACCGGCAGAAGGCTGGTGGGCAATACCACATATCTGTTCGACAACTCTGTGAAACAGAGTACAGGATTCGCCTTCAAAATGCCCTCAAGGATGGGCACTGATGACCTCAGGGGCATCGAAGAAACAAACAGTGTCAGAGATTCAGGCGAACACTCCTTTAGTGTTCATGTTAGCAACGATGACCTTGACGTGCTCAGAGCACAAATGCCAGTTATTGGTTATGTTGGCGGGTATTGTGCGCATGCTACAATGAAAGTTCTAAAGTGTGTAAGTTGCCGAGGGCACTTGGTTTTTACTGGAAATGAGACCGAAATGAATGATGACACCCATTCGTTAATCGGACAACTGGACCGAGGTGGCCTCAAACTTCCCTCTCCATTGTGATTACAGTAGTCATGTACACGGAGGTTGTAGTTACAAAGCTTGTGACACAAATTGTCTCCACACAGTTTCTCCATGGGCCCAACCAAAGGAGCGTCGTTCGGCAACTGACTCTAGATTCTCTGCCGAGGCTTGAAGACATCGATGCACGTTAAAATGGGCACGCTTACGAGCTCCTTGTCGCACTGGTTGCACACTGTGCAGCAAGCATAATGCTGACCAACTTGTTCAAATAAAGGAATGAACGTCTAAATATTAGAAAGAACACAGTCAAAAAAGCGAAAAGTTCAAATCTTTCTTGAAAAGTAATTTTCCGTACCTTCTAATCAGCACATTTATTTGTGTTAAATTGCACTGCAGGTATTTTATTGCAGTTTCCTGATGTGATTCTTTCGGCCACCTTCTGCCTATTGCAGTACAATGAGCCTTCTTTTGTTTGTGTCGTGCATATTTTCTAGCCTAGATGTAAACGGCAGTTCGTTCATTTATAGTTTGAAATTGTGTTTTCGGCATCTCAATGCGATAGGTTTCTTTTTTTTCTCATTGAACTAAACCTCAGACAGTTCTTGCTGTGGTTATTGAATGAATTATTTGTGATAACTTGTGGCCGTGTGTGCTTTTCTTGCGCAGAGTGCATACAGAGATATTGTGCAATTTGGTTTGTGCGTTGGGATTTCTTGTGGATCCCTCTACCTGTAGCAGTGCAATAAGTGGTTCTTTGCGTCACTTATTTATCCTACTATATATAGTCCACAATTTGGCCACCAGTGTTTAATGGACAGTGGTTTTTTCGCGTGTCTTTGACTCTGAAGTGCAGTGTGTTGTGTTTGATGCCTTTGTAGTGCCGCATTTTTCAATCTGATAAATGAGTGAAATAATATTGTAACAGATACGAAAGGCACGGACAAGAAGAAAGAAAAGAAGACGAAGAGAACGAGGAGTTTGAGAGGCCGAGCTGCGCTACTATCACGCAACGATCATCGTCCATCTCTTGTAAATAAAACCATTTCTTCGCAACTCTTCCTAACAGCTATGGTGGAAGGTGTGGGGTAATCAACACCCGAAGACGGAGGCTGAACCAGAAGTTCTTCGATGGAGCCGTCACCTTGCTTGACTCCCACCGAATCTACCGGAGTTGAATAAGTCCCACGACGCAGACGAACAACGGCCCATTCCAACAGCTGCGCCGACAAGTTCCGTTCTACAATTGAGAGATGCGCGTCCCTTCGCCGGAAGATCGGACGAAGACGTCGAGGAATGGCTCATCCATTATCACCGGGTGAGTGCCGCCAACAAGTGGAACAGCGCTTCTCAGCTTTCGAACGTCGTGTTCTTTCTAACGGATACTGCGTTGTTGTGGTTCAAAAATCACGAGGAAACGTTCACAACATGGGGAAGATTTGTTTCCGAAAACAACGAGCGATTCGGCGACTCCGCGACGAAAAAGAAAAGGGCAGAACAGACGCTACTTCCACGCGCGCAAGTGCCAGGTGAAACCTGCATGACCAACATTGAGGCGGTAATAAAACTGTGTAGGATGGTGGACTCTGGAATAGCTGAGGAAGACAAAGTCGGGCACATCCTGAAAGAAATTGCCGAAGACGTTTATAACTTCCTCATCGCAAAAGACAATCTGGCTTCCGTCACTGACATCATTCGGCACTGTCGTGCTTTCGAGCAACTGAAGACGAGGCGCATCACCCCGAAGTTTGGCAGGCTAGCCAATGTGACAACACTTGCAAGCATGGACACCAACCAGCTCCTCGATCTGGCATCAACGATCCGACAAATAGTTCGGGAAGAGCTCAGCCTGCACACGCAAGTGACACATCCAGGCACTCATAGCTTCCGCCTACCACCAGATTTTGAGCCAAACGTGGCATCCTTCTCCCCGTATCCCGCGGCGAGGGGCACTGAGGATTATGAACTCGCGCCCCGACAGCAGCCACGTCTCTGCGGCAGAGGCCCTACTTATGACGCTCGGCCACAACGAGAGCAGCCACGTTTTACCCCCGAGGCCCTGTGACTTCTGTCAGGACGCGACAAGAAAAGCACCGATCCTACTACCACGACGTGACTTATAAACGATATAACGGATTTCAGCGAGCGGCAGAGACACGTTATCCACATGATAACGAACATTCTCGCCGCCCGCAGCAGCCTAGCATCCGTTTCGAGGAAGATGCTGTGAGCCGCGACCCTCCCGTGTGCTACAACTGCGGTTCCACGGGCCATATAGCTCGGTATTGCCGCCAAGGCTGTCAATCACGTAGGGCACCACCGGTGTTCTCGCCACCCAGAACCCGTACTTCATATGACTTGCGGACGACCGATTTGCTTCCAATGGACCACTTCCCAGACGAGACCAGACACAGCGATTCGCCAGCTTCTGAGCGGAGTTTGACGCCACCAAAAAACCGTCCCCGTTGCTCTCCGTCCCCGCTGCGCCATTCTTCGTCACCGCCGCCGGGAAACTAGCATCCGTGGCCAATGGAGGTAAGGTCGCCGGACGGTCCTTGCAAAAAATACCTCTGCCTGTTGTGATGCTCAAAAACAAGGTGAATGTCTTGATTGATGGAATACCGACCATGGCATTAGTTGATACTGGGGCGACTGTGTCTGTGATGAGCCTTGCTTTCAAAAACCCTCTAGGCCACAAAATTATGTTTTCTTGGAACAACGGTTCCAAGCCACTCGAAGCCACTCGCCGCCTACTCGAGGAGTAGGCGGCTTTCAAAAACCCTCTAGGCCACAAAATTATGTTTTCTTGGAACAACGGTTCCAAGCCACTCGAAGCCACTCGCCGCCTACTCGAGGAGTAGGTGGCGAGTGGCTTCATTCCCTTGGTGCTTGTGCTATGAGTGTTTTGTTGGCTGGGAAAGATTTGTGTCGGGATTCCTTGTTCTTTCTTGTTGTTCGCACGATGTTTTTCTTAGCATCGATTTTCTTGAACAGTGCGGCACTTCCGTGGACTGTGCTTGTGGCGAAATATCATTGAACAAGTCATTTATATCAGCAGATTCCGAACAAAGCCCGCGTGGTGAAGACAGGGACACAGCACACTCAGTGTTCTTGATGAAGTCATTGCACCATCGTGGAGCCTGACGCCCGCTCGTGTTTCTGCAACTACTGTTCACGCTGATTGTGTTGACCTTGTAGCTAGGCCTCCGCATAAACTGAGCTAAAAAAGACAGACTTGTGCCCTGCTCGGCCGTGTGCATGACGAAAGGAGTAGCCACATTGTGGGCGCTGAACTGTTCCGCCACGCCGGTTGTCCTTCCTCGCGGTATGAAAATCGCTCTCTTCAATGAAGCCGCATGTAACTCAATAGCGGCACTAACTACGGACGTCGCAACAGCTTGCTCTCTTTGCGATAATAGTCATCTTGAAGAGCTAATGCTTGGCATGATCAGCAAGGCTCTCGGTACATCGGAACGGCAAGCACTGGTACATTTCCTTGCCAGGCATGAGACTGCATTCGGCTTCACGCATGGAGATGCACCCCTTCATTTACTGTCGTCCCACGCTCGTCACAGAATAGATACCGCCTCAGCACACCCCATCCGCCAGAAGCCCTACTGAGTGTCATCCTCCGAGCGAAAATTTATTGCAGAGCAAGTCAAGGAGATGATGAACAAAGGCGTCGTTCAAGAGTCGTCTAGTCCATGGGCAGCCCCAGTAATCCTGGTCCGAAAGAAAGATGGCTCCTGGAGATTCTGCGTGGATTACAGGCGTCTAAACGCAGCGACGAAGAAGGATGTCTATCCACTACCACGAATTGATTGATTGCTTACACGCTGCTTCTTCTCAACACTTGATTTGCGATCGGGGTATTGGCAAATACCTATGGACCCTGCCGACTAGGAAAAGACCGCTTTTGTTACTCCAGATGGCCTATTCGAATTTAATCTTATGCCTTTTGGCCTTTGCAATGCTCCTGCCACCTTCGAAAGATTCATGGACACAGTACTACGTGGTCTAAAGTGGGAGCTATGCATGTGTCACCTCGATGATGTTGTAATCTTTGGCCGCACGTTTGAAGAACATAACGAACGCCTCAGCCTTGTTCTAGACTGCATCGAGAAAGCTAGACTGGTTCTAAACTAAAAAAAATGTCGCTTTGTCGAACGTCAAACATTGGTTCTGGGACACTCAGTCGACAAGGATGGCGTCAGACCCGATCCTCTTAAGATTGAAGCGGTGAGCTCCTTCAAGCCATCGCAATCAGCACGAGAACTTCGCTCATTCATTGGCCTATGTTCGCATTTTCGTCGTTTTGTTCCCCGATTTGCCGAGATCGTTTACCCGTTGACAAGTATTTTCCGACAAAATGCATCCTTCAATTGAACACCAAAGTGTGACGCATCATTCTTTCAACTGAAGTTTACACAACCGTCAGCACCCCTCTTGCGTCACTTCGATCCATCTTGCCCAACTGAAGTTCACACTTATGCTAGAGGAATTGGTATAGGAGCGGTGCTTGTACAACGTCACAGTGGCGCAGAACATGTTGTCGCATATGCCAGCCGTTGCCTGAGCAAATCTGAACGCAATTATACGGTTACGGAACAGGAATGCTTAGCAGCTGTTTTCGCCATACAGAAGTTTCGGTGTTATCTTTACGGTAGACCATTCACGATTATGACCGACCATCATTATTTATTCTGGCTGGTCGGTTTGCGCGATCCCTCTGGTCGCCTCGCACGTTGGGCGCTGCGCCTCCAGGAACACGACTTTGTGGTGTCGTACAAGAGTGGCCGTCGTCACTCTGACGCAGACTGCCTCTGTCGGATTCCTCTTGCGGCTACCGACAGCGATGCTGAGAATTTTGACGACTGTCTCGCTGCTGTTGCTTCTACGTTCCCTGACGCGACAGGCTTTCAGCGACAACAACAGAGTGATGTTACCCTTGGTCCGCTTTTTGTCGCCGCCCATGCTCCTCAAGGCAGCGGTCGCTTTACTGTTCGTGATAAATTACTCTACAAAACTAATTACTCCGCGCATGGAGCGTGTTTTCTGCTTGTCCCCGAGAGTCTTCGCTCCGACGTTCAACGCGCCATGCATTACGATGTGACATCCGGCCCTTTCAGCTTCGTACGAAGGCTACACCGCACGCAGGAGCGCTTTTAATGGCCCAAGATGTACGAAACAACCAAGCGCTATGTCGCTAGTTGTGAAACGTGCCAACGTCACAAGCGACCGACCACCGCAGCCCCGGGTCCCCTTTGGCCATTGACACCGCCCAGTACGCCGTTCGAGCAAGTAGGCATTGACCTTTTGGGTCCATTCCCGTTATCTAACAACAAGGGCCGTTGGATAATTGTCTGCGTAGACCATCTTACACGGTATGCAGAAACTGCAGCCATACCATCTTCCACCGCCGCTTGCGTGGCGGTCTTCCTGCTGCGTTCTGTGGTCCTTCGTCATGGCCCACCACGTGCCATCATCAGCGACCGTGGTCGCCAGTCGCCGTGGTCGCCAGGCTGATGCCATTAAAGAGTTACTTCGTTTGTGCCCTTCACAATTCCGTCATTCCACGCCGTATCATCCACAGACCAATGGCCTCGTTGAAAGGACAAACAGAACGCTGACGAACATGCTTGCCATGTACGTCTCCTCCAATCATAAGAACTGGGACGACGTGCTGCCCTTCAACACTTACGTATACAACACGGCGAAACACAAAACCACGAACTATAGCCCATTCTATCTTCTGTATGCAAGGCTACCGCGAAGCCCTCTGGACACTTTTTTACCCTTCGTTCCGCACAGGGACGATTCTGTATTGAAGACTTTGTGTCTCGCCGAAGAAGCCCGTCGAATAGCTCGTCTTCGTACTCTGGCCTCGCAAAGTCGTTCGAAAAAGCGATACGACGACCGTCACGTACAAGTATTGCTGGAAAAAGGTGACTTGGTCCTTCTTTGGACACCGCAACGCAAGCGTGGATTGTGCCAAGAGTGCTTGTCACAATATTCAGGCCCATTTGTAGTTGTGGACCGCCTGAGCGAACTCACTCACGTCATAGCTCGCCTACTGTGCAATGGTCGGCCTTCAAGCAGAACTCAGCTGACTCATATTGCTCGCCTGAAGCCTTGCTACCCTGCTTGTCCATCCTGACTCGCCCCACGGGCTTCGTCTGCTTGCGGGGAAATGTAACAGATACGAAAGGCACGGACAAGAAGAAAGAAGAGAAGACGAAGAGAACGAGGAGTTTGAGAGGCCAAGGTGCGCTACTATCACGCTCGATCATCGTCCATCTCTTGTAAAGAAAACCATTTCTTCGCAACTCTTAGTAACAATATTTTTGTCTAACCTGCAATTAAAATTGCCGTGTTGTTTTCGTGTTCTAACTTTTGGCATGGCTTTGGCATTGCAGTGTGCTATGCTCTGCTTTCTGTCGTTATACTGAGGCTCCTAGTGCTTATATTAAAAACAAATGGCTATTTTCGGGTATTGTTACTGTACGGGCCTCTTATCAGTGCAATGACTTCTTTTGGCTGTCAGTTATGATCTTAGAGTATACAGTATAAAGGCAACATGTGTCTATATTACAGCGGGAGATCGTTTGCTGTCAACCATTTCAGCGGCGAACATTGTGTAGTGGTAAATATATTTGCAGACAGTATCTGCTGTGATCAATATGTTAGTTAGTTACCTAAATGTGGTTTAGTGGCTCAAAAGCGGCTAAGGCTATGCTGCGCCAAACACGAGGCGTTTTATATTACTATATAAGACGAAAAGGGCCATGTTCATCTATATTTTGTTTAAAAAGCCAGTGTCGTCTAAGAATTTAGGCCGGTCAGGTAATGGGATTATCGAATCATCTCCGAAAACTAAAGCAGGATGTAAAGGTATGTGCCTTTGATATAGGTTGTGCAAAAGGTTTCGTCTTTGTAGTTCAATGTGTGTGCATGTGAGTAATATATGCATCACTGTTAGTTGTTCTTGGCATTTTTCAGATGTTGACACTTCTTCTTTTGTAAGTAGATAATTGTGTGTGAGGTGTGTGTGTCCAATGCGTAGTCGGCATAGAACTACTTCAAAGAAGCGCTCCTGGTGGTTGCACGACTTCCACTCACCAAGTAGGGGTTTAGTGAGATATTGCTTGTTTTCTCTACGATGTTCCCATTCGTGCTGTCACTTTGATGTTAAGGCCTTCTTAATGGCACGGATACTATCTTTATATGGAAGTGTTGTGTTTATTATGTCTGTATGCTGCCATCGATGCACATCTAACGGCTTCTTCGTTACCTGGTATCCCAACATGGCTTGGTATCCAGCAGAAGCGGATTGATCACCCATATTTGTTAAGCGCGCCCATGTTTAGTATGTCCCCTAACAGGGGTTCACACTCAGATTTGAGATTTAGAGCCTTCAGTGTACTTAACGAATCAGTGTATATGACTGTGTTTTTGTGCTTGCCAGTGATAATCGTTTTAACTACAACCCATACAGCATAAACTACAGCAGTGAAAACAGAAGCATGTTTTGGTAGACGAATACTTCTTTCCTAATTTTCTGTTACAGCCCCTACACCCACGTGTTCTTTTGTTTTGGAGACATCCGTGTAGGATTCCATGGGATTTTGGTACTTGTCCTGAAGAGCACGGAATTCTTGTATGATGTGTTCGTGTGGAGTGTCTCTTTTCTTTAAATGTGTTAATGTACAGTCGCACAACTGTGTAAAATCGTACCACGGGGCCAACCGTTGTGGGTTCTTGGCAACCTGGAGGACTTCGTGAGGAATGTCATAATCCCGACAGTATTGCTCATACCGCAGGACATGCGGCCTAATCATGTTCGGTTTATTTGTGTAGTGTAAGCGTGAGTTGCACTGTGTGACGATGTGGTAGCAGATGTGTTGCAGTGATGACTGAATTCTGAGTAGGTAAGAAAATGTGAGTAATGCTCTGCGCTGCTGTAATGAGGGTTCATTAAACTCAACATATAAACTTTGGATGGGTGACGTTCTGTAGGCACCACTTGCCAGTCGCAATCCAAGGTGATGTACTGGATCAAGTAGTTGGATGTAGGACTGCCTGGCTGAGCCGTAAACCACGGAGCCGTAGTCTTGAAGGCTACGCACAAGAGACCGGTAAATACGTAAAAGACAGGTTTGGTCGGAACCCCTGTGCTAATGAGACAAAGCTTTTGGGATATTCAATGCTTTACTTGCCTTAATCTTTTGTGTTTTAATGTGGGCTAGGAAGTTTAGTTTTTATCAAAGATTACTCCCAAGAATTTAAATTCTTGTTTTACCGGCAGCGCGACATCATTCAATTTTAGAACCTGGTCTAAGTACAATCCTCGTTTTTGCGAGAATAGCACTGTAACGGTTTTTTGAGTAGAGAAGCGGAAGCCATTTTTCTCAGCCCACTCCATTAGTTTATTCCTTGTTATCTGGAGCTGCCTTTCACATGTTCGTAAGTTTGACGCGCGGCACAATATTTCCAGATCATCGACGTATATGGAGTGCATAACAGAGGGGGGAATGACTTTGTTAACAGAGTTCATTTTTACAATAAAGAGTGTCGTGCTTAGTAAGCATCCTTTTGGCACACCATTTTCCTGAATGAATACACGTGAAAGCGCCGTTCCTAAACGCACCTGGAATGTTCTGTCCGACATTAAATCGGCTAGACATTTCAGCATTCTACCTCGGATTCCTAAATCTGCTAAGTCCCTTAAGATACCAAACCTCCATGTTGTGTCATACGCGTTTTCAAGATCAAAGAAAACTGTGAGACAATATTGCTTGTGTAGAAAGGCCGCACGTATCTCGTCTTCTAGCCGGACTGGGTGGTCTATTGTGGAGCAACCTTTCTTATATCCACACTGATGGTTATCTAGCAGGTTCTCCGTTTCAAGGACGTATGTCAATCTTATTTTGAGGATGGCTTCATAGGACTTCGCAAGACAACTTGTGAGTGCTATGGGTCTATAACTGGTTGCTGTTGTGGGAGGTTTTCCAGCTTTCAAGATAAGGATTATGATGGCTTTCTTCCACACTTTTGGCATTTTTTTCCATTTCCCAGATTATGTTGAAGAAATGAAGCAAGGTCTCAACTGCTTTAGGGGATAGGTGAGCTAGCATTGCATAGTGCACCCTGTCCGGAACGGGTGCTGTTCTTTTGCCACTGGTAAGTACTCTGTTGATTTCTGGAAGTGTTAAAGCGGCATTATACAGTCTTTCTGAACTTCCTGTGGTTGGAAGCTTTAGTTTTTCTGCTAATTGCTTATGTTTTAGAAATGCAGCAGAGTAGTTCTTCGAGCTTGATATATCACGGAAATGTTGCCCTAACGTGTCTACTTGTTCTTCTATATTTATTTGCGTCTCTGGAGGTGATAGTATGGGGATAGTGTAAGAAGCGTAGTCGCGTCTAAACTGACGAACCTGGTGCCACATTCGTTTGGATGTTATTGAGCTATTTATAGACGAAACATAATTTTTCCAGGACTGTCTTTCTGCTTGTCTGCGTGTGTACCTGGCTTTCGCTTTTGATTTCTTGAAAGAGAGTAGATTTTCTTGTCTTGAGTATCGCCGAAACATACTCAACGCTTTGTTTTGTAGTTTTTTTTGTTTGCGTACATTCCTTCATCCACCAGGGATTCAGGTTTTTTCTTAAGAAGCCAGAGGATTGTGGGATTGTCTGTTCTGCTGCAACGAGTATGCAGGCGGTAATCTTCTCATTCATTTCATCTATTGTTAACTCATCTGATATGTTATCCATGGTAGCCTTTTCAGAAAAGAGAGGCCAGTCTGCTAGGTGGAGTTTTCAACGGGATGGTCTTAATGGTACTGTAGGAAAAGGAAATGTTCTTTTAATAATAGCAGGCATATGGTCACTACCATAGGGGTTGTCACTAACACTCCATTGAAAATCGCCAAAGAGAGATGGAGAGCACAGTGCCAGATCTAAGCAACTCATAGCTCCTGTGCTTGGGGAGCAGTAAGCTGCCTCACCGGTGTTTAAAAGGCATATGTCATTTGTTAGGATAAAATCTTCAAGCGTTTGACCCCTGTTGTCAGTAGTTTTACTACCCCATAACTTGTCATGTGAATTAAAATCACCGCCTATTAAAAATGGTCCAGGTAGCTGGTTTAAAATTAACTCTAGATCTCTTACGGTAAAATGTCAATGCGGCGGAATGTATACTGAACAAATGGTGATGGTTTTGTGAGGTAAAACGGGGACAGCAACGGCTTCTATGTGAGTGGTAATGGGAACTTCTCTGGCTGCTATACCACCTGGCAGAACAATGGCTACACCACCTGACAGCCGGCTCGCCTGAGTACGGACGCGCCGTACAACAGTGAAACCTTCTAAAATGTTTTTTTGTGTTTTTCGCCTAGGTTTATTTCCTGTAAGCACAGGGCCACAGGAGAGAAGTTTATTAACATGTCTTTAATGTCACCCAAGTTGTGTAAACGCCCCCTACAATTTGAATGGATAATAAAAGCCATATTAAAATTGAAAGATAAGAAATGGCACTACGGAAAAATTAAGAGGTGAGGTATAGGTGACATGGATTTAAAAGGCTAATACAAATGAGCGATAACTTTTAGATTAACGCTTTCTTATTTTGAGACACCAGGCCCTGCGGGACTGGTGTCTTCAGGGCCTGTGAAGGTGATGTAGCAGCACTGGCTGCTTCCACCACGGGGGCGGGAGGCGTCACTACGCGACCACTGTGCGTGGGCTCGCAGGACTCCTCTGGCCTCTGTGACGATGCCCCCACCTTCGTCACATCGGCTTAACTGCGTCGCGAAAGGTACGACAGTCGCTTTCTGGCTTCGAAGAACAAGATTTTTCTTTAAGAGTTAGTGCAATTACTTCTTTTTCTTTTTTCCAACAAAGGCAAGACCGCGAGTAAGCGGGATGATCTCCTTTGCAGTTAACACAATGTAGTGAAGAGGTGCAATTCTCAGGTTGGTGACCGTTGGAGCTGCATTTAGCACAAGTTGTTTGCCCTCGGCATGCATGTGAAGCATGTCCAAATATTTGGCACTTGAAACATTTTCTTGGATTCAGGATATATGGTCTCACCTTGACTTTGACATAACCTGCATCGAGTGAAGTAGGCATTACGCTTGTTCCGAAGGTGAGTATACCATGTTTGGTGGGGATTTCTTGGTCGTTTCTGCGTATTACTATTCTTTGTACTTTAGTAACATTTTCTTCCTGGAAACCCTCTAGCAGTTCCTCATCGCTTAAACCAATAAAGTCTTCTTCAGATATTGCTCCCCTGCTTGTATAAAGTGTTCTGTGGGCTGAAACAGTCACTGTCACGTCGCCAATACTGGTAAGTTCAGAGAGCTTCTCTGCTTGATGTTTATCATTCAGTTCTAGGAGGAGGTCCCCGCTAGACATTTTGGAGGCTTTGTATGTCGGTCCGATTTATCTTTCAGGCATTTGGCTACAAGGAATGGAGACAGCTTTCTTACTGGCATGTTGGTTTCGCTGTGGACTACATAGTACTTCGGGAAAGATTGAGCATTGCTTCGAAAGGAGAATTGGAATGGCACTTCAGTGCGGCATCTTTTCAAACGCCGATCATAGACAACAGAGGCTTGTGCTGCCATAGGAAAATGTGTATGTTCGGCAACAGCGCCGACCGCCCACCACGGAGCCCAACGAGGGGACGCGGCAAAGCTTGTGTTCAAGCCTACACGACGCCAGCCGTACGCCGTCACTATAACCAAATATGGTGTACCCAAGGTAGGATAGCCACACAAGGTTAACCCTCGCCGCCGTGGAGAAAGGAAGTAAATGGCAAAGAGAAGCCATGAAAGATCAAAAAGTGAGAGATAAAGACAAAGGTTTGAGGAGAGAGAGACAGGAAGAGGCGACTGCCGATTTCCCCCGGGTAGGTCAGTCCGGCGGTGCCGTCTACGTGAAGCAAAGGCCAAAGAGGTGTGTTGCGTCCGCCGGGGGGCCTTAACGGTCCGAACAGCCGGCATCGGCTCAACCCCCACTATCCCCCTTTTCCCGGACACGGCTAAGCCGCGCACGGCTACACGCGGGAGGGTCCAACCCTCGTGTGCTCGGGCACGTGGTGTCGCAACACACCAAACTCCTGCTGACGCAGACGCCCCTGCGGGGGCTGTGATCAATAAATATGTATAATTCCCTTCGTGGTATCAATTATTACAATTACCTTGATAAATCGTGCGAACCTGTATGTGTCATCAGTTCTCGCGAGGCGAGCCACTACCAATAGGTGAGCGCGCAGCAAGTGCTCGCGGCCCTCCCAGCCAGAGCGTAGTGACGTCGTCGACGTCAGATCACGTGACGCGCAGGCCTGAAAGCTGTTCAGGGGGTTCAGGGGCTAGAGAAGCGGAAGTCGACGACACAATGTGTCATCATGACGCAGAGCCAGTGAAGGCGGAGCTTAGCCCCGATCACTCGGCGAACGAGTTAAGGGGAAAATGCATGACTACGGAGGAGGGTAACTTGTAATCATCCATAGTTCTCTTAATACGAGACGCAAACTGTGGTGCATGAACTTTAGCTGTACCCTATGCGTCTACACAATTTGTCCGAACCCTTTCAGGGGCTCTTTAATAACACGTCCTCGGTGATGGCACACCCGTACGAACTTCTCCACACAAATGTCAAATGGCACTGGGGCCACACACAGCAGGCAGCGTTTGACGAGGCTCAAGGAAGCCGAGTGGCTAGCTTATTTTGACGGCGACAAGCCACTAATTCTGGAGTGCGATGCATCGTCAGCCGGAATCTGCATGGTGCTGTCACATGATGTGGGCGACCATGTTTTACGCCCGGTTGGCATCCGTACCCGCATATTCACCCAAGTGGAGCGGAGCTATTCACAGTTAGGGCGAGAAGCCTTCGCATTGTTATTTGGTGCGCTCAAATTTCGTGCCTATCTGCTCGGCAGAGTTTTCACCTTGATAACCAACCACCACAAACCACTTGCGGACCTCTTGCATCCCGACAAGCCTGTGCCTGCCATTGCTGCGGGCCGGATGCTGCACTGGGCCCTGATCTTGAGCGCCTACAGCTACATCCAGCACAAAGATCCAACACAGGTGCCTGTTCTAGCCGACGCACTCAGCCAAATTCCAGTAACCACATTGACACATCCCGATGAATCTGAAGATTGCAACGGTGGTGAATATATATGTCCTCACGAACAGCCTCAACGATGTGGTGATTTCAGCCAAACAGCTAGTGGCCTTGACTTCGAAAGACAGAGAGTTAAGCAAGGTGCGAAAATGGGCACAAGAACGTTGGCCGTGGCATTTGGCGAGTCAGGACGAGCCTTTGGAAGTATTCTTTAACAGAAGAGACAAGCTGACTGTTAGTCACGGACTCCTGTAGATGGGGCCATTGCGTGGTGGTGCCCATTGAGGCAAGAACAACAATGCTACATCTGTTGCACGACACGCATCAAGTAATCGGGACGATGAAAGCACTAGCTCGTTCGTTGTTTTGGTACCCGTGAATCGTACTGACATAGGCGTCTCGTATAAAGTTGTCATGTTTGCGTGCAAGCAGCTCCTATGCTACCTAGACAGGCGGCGGTGCCCTCGTTGGAAACGGGTCGACGTTGGTCGAGGTTGCACATACATTTCGCCGGTACTGTTGAAGGGTGCATGTTGCTGATATTAGTAGATGCTCATACTAAGTGGATTGAGGTTGTGCTCATCAAAAGTGCCACAGCATGCTCAACCATCGAGGCATTGCGCACCACGTTCAGCACATTTGGTATACCAGAAACGATCGTGTCGGATAATGGTATTCAGTTCACGGCGGAAGATTTCGCCGACTTCCTGCGGCTTAATAACATCGTGCATTTGCACATCGCACAGTAAAAAAATTAAATTATGGGGCTTTACGTACCAAAACCACTTCTGATTATGAGGCACGTCGTAGTGGAGGACTCCATAAATTTTGACCACCTGGGGTTCATTAACGTGCGCCTAAATATAAGTACACGAGTGTTTTCGCATTTCACTCCCATCGAAATGCCGCCGCCGTGGCCGGGATTCAATCCCGTGACCTCATTCTCAGAAGCCCAACACCATAGCCACTGACAAAACTACGGCGGGTCACATCGCACCGTATCACCCGCAGTGAAACGGACTGGCAGAACAGGCTGTGCCAACCGTAAAGCAGAGATTGCAGAAAACCCGGCAAGGGTGTTTACAAACACGTCTAGCAAGGATCCTGCATAGTTACCGAAGGACCCCGCTGACCTGTGGGGAAACACCTGCAAAGCGGCTGGTGGGGTTGCAGCCGCATTCTAGAGTAGACAACGCTGTGGTACCTCTTGCTCCGGTCGAACGTAACCTCTGGCATACTCATGTGCCCGGCTTCTTGCAGACAGGCGATCCAGTGTGCGTACGTAACTTTGGAAAAGGAGTCTTGGACGCCGGGCCACGATCCGGGAAACATAAGGCGCCCGGATGGTAACGGCAGATAGCGCTACGGGGGAGATCGTGCACCGCGGCGAAATTGTACCAAGGCGAAATGCGACTTTCGGACAGTTCATTGGCCAATTAACCAGGCCAGCGTCCCACAGACATCCGGTCGGAAAGCACCATGGGCCGTCCAGAAGCAGATGACCCACCTGCAGCAGGGTCGCCTGCATCTACACACCAACCGTCCCTTGTTGCCACTCCCCTGCTGAGGAGGTCCACTTGGATCCGAAGGCCTCCCAAGTAGTTCTCCCCTTAGATAGGGGAGCGGTGCGGAGAAGTTTGTTCCGACGTCAGCGCGCACGCAGCGCGCGGCAGCTATCACGAGTATCTGGTGGTTATCACTTTCACTTCCCCGTTTTTTCTTCTCCTTACCCTGTGATCTGGGGGCATAAAGACAATGCCCTACGATAGTAAACCTGCGTTTTTCCTTGTTCCTATAAGGAGTGCTGATATCTCGTCACTTCCGTCTGCCAACGAAGGGAGCATAGGGAGGCACCATAAATGCATTATGGTGAAAATTCGATATGTAGTTGGGAAAAAGAGCAAGGAATGCAGAATGTCCAGTCCAAATTTGAACGCTGAACAAATAACAAATATAGTCACAAGAGCCAAGGAAGAACTCGGCAAATCAGCAAGTAAAGAGGGGGAGTATAGTGAGCTTCTAAGTATAATAACGACAGAAATACGGAAAGAGAAACATGTTCGTTGGAAAAGAAAAAAAAAAGCATCGTCTCGTGCAACGCGCAGCTCCCCAGATGACTTCTCACAGAATCGACCCCTGCGACGCACGAAAGTGATGTCACTCCATTATATTAGACTAAATGCAGTTGAAATACGCCAACGTTTACTAAACTATGCGTTCAACTACAACGATATAAAATAAAATTGTCTTATGCGTTAATTAATGAACACATTTTGATTAAAAATCATCGCAAAATATTTTCAACCCTACTGCCATGCGTTTCTCCATATAATAGTCAGCGTTCAGTATTACAAGGCAGAAATATATTATATTATCTAGCCTGCATAGATGGAAAGCAATTTTATTGAGCGTCTCATGCGGCGCATCACCAGTGCGTCACCAAAGAGCCCGAGGGAATGTGGTGGGGCCGCACGCACACGCACGCTTCTTCCCCGTTTCCTCTCTGGGCGCCGTCACTTGGCGAGCGTGTGCGTAGCAAACGACAAGCGCTGCAAGCGCACAGTATATGCCCACGTTTACGTCGCCACACGCTGTGTTTACAGCAGCCTCCGAACATCGCAATATGGATTTATCTACAGTGTGACGGATACGTGAAACTGCAGTCTTCGCACTGTCACTCGAATGTCTCCTCAAAGGGTCGGGCCTATATGAGTTATTTGCTTGCTGTCTACAACACAAAAGTCTGCCTGCGTCAGCAGGCATTTGGTGTGTGGCGACACCTCGCACCCGAGCATGCGAGGGTTGGACCCTCCCGCAATTAACCGTGCGTGGCTTAGCCGTGTTGCGGGAAAGGTGTTCCTAGGGGTTGAGCCGATGCTGAGTGTCAGGACCTTTAAGGCCCCTCAGCGGAGGCAACCCTTTTTGCCTCGGCTTCACGTAGACGGCACCCCCGGACTGACCCACCCGGGGGAAATCGGTAGTTGCCTTTTCGTGTCTCTCTCTTTCTCTCCCTCCAACCTTCGTCTCCTCTCACTTTCCATCTTTCATGTCTTCTCCTGGCTTCCCTTTACTTCCAATTTTTCCTGGCAGCAAGGGTTAACCTTGTGTGAATAGCCAACCTAGGTTAATTCATATTTGGTTATAGTGATAACGTACAGCTGGCGTTTGCAGGACCTGTTTTTACAGTCCCTGTAGCGTCCCCTTGTAGGGCTCCATGGTGGGTGGCTGGCGTAATTGCCGAAAAGTACATTCCTCTATGACAAGTTCCTTCCCCCCATTCCTGATCTCCCTCAGAAAAACGGGCGCACCGAAGATGTATTACAGTTCTTTGGACGTCAAAGACCCAACTTCCCACGATTTCCCGTCATTCACTCGGAAAGATCAGATAAACAAGAACGAACAATCTCCCCATTTCTAGTTTCAAAGTCTTTAACTGAGGCTCTTGGTCCAGGTTAAGGCATCAAGGATGGCAAGTGGTGCTCTCCATGATCTCAAACAATTCGAAAGGTTACCCAATCTAGTGCCGCTTGGGGACGTTCAAGTGACAGTAACTCCGCAGCGCCCTATAAACACTACCCGCGGCGTTTTCTCAGACAATGAGTTGCTTCAGCTGACAGAGGCAGAGCTCTTGGAGGGCTTCAGTGAGCAGAATCTTGTCAATGTGAAAAGAATACAGATAAAGCGGGATGGTAAAGAAATCGAGACCAAACGCCTAATACTCGCCTTCAATTCAAGTGTCCTGTCCGAGTCCATCGAGGCCGGGTACATCAAGCTCCATGTTAGGCCATACGTGCCAAATCCCCTGCGATGTTTCAAATGCCAGCGTTTCGGTCACAGTTCACAGAGCGGCCGAGGCCGCCAAACCTGCGCGAAATGTACTGCTCATGAGCACACCACTGAATCTTGTGATAACTCTCTCCACTGTGTAAACTGTGATGGGGAGCACGCTGCATACTCGCGGTCGTGCCCATCTTGGAAAAAGGAAAAGGAAATTGTTACAATTAAAGTAGAAGGAAACATAAGTTTCAAGGAAGCACGCAGGCGGGTATCCTTCCTTCCAACGAGCACCTTTGCCGAAGTGACGCGTCAGGGGGCAGCAACACAACAGCTTCCGGCGGCTGTCCGGCCCACACACAATCAGCCGGAAATAACGCCATTTGCCCTCTCGGCGGATACAGCTAACGCTGTTCCACCACCCCAGAAGGGACCATCGACCTCCGGGCCGGTGGCCTCAAAGGTCTCGTTGAAAGTGCCGAGGTCTTCACGACAAACACAGCGCTCCTAAGGAGCGACGAGCCTCTTCCAACCGCTCAAAAAAAAACGCACGTCATGGCACCTGGAAAGGGCCCGTGAGCTAACCTCCGTCTCTTAAGCACACAGCACCAAACACATTTATGATAATGGAAACACAAATACTACAGTGGAATGTACGAGGACATAACCTCGACATTATAGAACTACTACACAAACACAATCCCAAGTTAATGTGTGTTCAAGAGACACATCTCAAACCTAACAACAGAAATTTTCTTCGAAACTACACCATCTTCCGAAAAGACCGTGACGAGGCTAATGCCTCCGGCGGTGTAGCAATAGTAGCCGACAAGGCGGTAGCTTGCCGATACGTCACCCTTCAGACATACCTTGAGGCAGTGTCAGTTCGGGCCATTCTCTTTAATAAGTCGGTCACTGTATGCACCATTTATATACCCCCGAACCACCATCTCGAAAAGACAGTATTTTATAATCTCATTGATCAGCTTCCCGAGCCTCCCATACTTGTGGGAGATATTAATGCTCATAATACGATGTGGGGAGACTCACAATGCCACGCGAGAGGTCGACTCATTGAACATTTCCTTTTAATCTGCGGTGCGTGCCTCTTTAATAAGAATGAAAAAATGTATTATAATCCACATCATAACTCATACTCATCAATAGACTTGTCCATTGACTCTACTTCTATGTTCCCTGATTTAGAATGGTGGGCAATTAAATATCCATTCGGAAGTGATCACTTCCCAGTAGCGCTGAACGTCGTAAACCAACATGACTTCCCTCCACACTTCCCTCGTTGGAAACTGGCTTCAGCTGACTGGGAACGTTTTAGGGCATCCACCCACATATTACGGGGTTTTATAGATAATTTTAGTATGTATCATGCTGTTTCATACTTTACCGCTTTTATCATTGACGCCGCTGAAAAGTTCATTCCTCAAACAAGAGGCACTTCATTCAAAAGACGGGTCCCCTAGTGGAATGACAATTGTAGAGAGGCACGGAAGAGGCAAAATAAAGCTGGGGGCAAACTAAGTGAAGATCTTACATCCAAAAATCTAATAGAATTTAAAGAGGTTAAATCACAGGAAAGAAGGACGCGACGACAGGCAAAGAGGGCAAGCTGGCGGAGGTTTCTCTCGGGTTTAAATTCATATACTCAAGAAGCTAAAGTATGGGATGGACTGACAAAGCTAAAGGGACAAGAAATTCATCCATTGCTCCTAGTGAACGATGAAGCAAACCACTTGGAAGACCAAGCTGACGCTCTTGGTGCAGACGTTTAGCGCGTTTCTAGTTCTGATTATTCCACTGTATTCCTGAAACGCAAACAAGTAGCAGAACGCAAGGTTATCGGCCGTAAATACAGACAAAACGAACCCTTTAACGCACCTTTTAACATTGCCTTTTTGAGCACCTCCCTGACGGCATGTCAGAGCTCTGCACCTGGACCGGATAGGAT